>NC_088396.1:42807967-43153858 GCF_034236695.1 Oncorhynchus nerka
GACCCAGTTCCCAGCCCTGAATCACAGGACCCAGTTCCCAGCCCTGAATCACAGGACCCAGTTCCCAGCCCTGAATCACAGGACCCAGTTCCCAGCCCTGAATCACAGGACCCAGCAGGACCAAGATAACTTAATTGGTTGAAGCAGAACTCCAGATAACTTGGAGGGTACATACCTTGCCTTATGAAAATGCCTGTTTGGCTTCAGTACATCATACTAGAACAAAAAAGGTAGAGCTTAAAAATTGGGATTTATCTTAAAAGGAACACAGCTTCAAGGTCAACGAAATACAGGAAACCGTTTATTTTTAATATGTCAGGGATTTGAAAGGCAGACAGCCTTCATTGCAGAGTCATCCTCTGGGGATCAAGTTTTAGGAGAGAAGAGAGAGGGGGCTGAGGAAAAGGATGGGGTATTTCCTAGAAAAGAGAGTTTGTTGTTTCCACCCCAGCAGGGGTCATGGCCACCACCAACGCAGCAGTAGCTGGACTACAACCACTATCCGTCTACTCCGTGTCATAACACACTGTCAAACATGCACCACCACCCCCCAGATCCCCTCCACATGCTAGTCACTCAGTGTACCTCTACACACTCACCAAACCAACACTACCCCCCAGATCCCCTCCACATGCTAGTCACTCAGTGTACCTCTACACACTCACCAAACCACCACCACCCCCCAGATCCCCTCCACATGCTAGTCACTCAGTGTACCTCTACACACTCACCAAACCACCACCACCCCCCAGATCCCCTTCACATGCTAGTCACTCAGTGTACCTCTACACACTCACCAAACCACCACCACCCCCCAGATCCCCTCCACATGCTAGTCACTCAGTGTACCTCTACACACTCACCAAACCACCACCACCCCCCAGATCCCCTCCACATGCTAGTCACTCAGTGTACCTCTACACACTCACCAAACCACCACCACCCCCCAGATCCCCTCCACATGCTAGTCACTCAGTGTACCTCTACACACTCACCAAACCACCACCACCCGACCTCCTGAGAGCTCCAGGGTGAGCGTAATGTAGCCAGGGTCATGTTCACTAGGGCACGCCATGGAAAACGCTTCAAAACATTTAGCAACGGAAAACAAAAATGTGTGTTTCTTATTTAACAAGTGCCACCCACTGCACTGCCCAGTGCCACCCACTGCACTGCCCAGTGCCACCCACTGCACTACCCAGTGCCACCCACTGCACTGCCCAGTGCCCCCCACTGCCCAGTGCCACCCACTGCACTGCCCAGTGCCACCCACTGCCCTGCCCAGTGCCACCCACTGCACTGCCCAGTGCCACCCACTGCACTGCCCAGTGCCACCCACTGCACTACCCAGTGCCACCCACTGTACTACCCAGTGCCACCCACTGCCCAGTGCCACCCACTGCCACCCACTGCACTACCCAGTGCCACCCACTGCACTACCCAGTGCCACCCACTACCCTACCCAGTGCCACCCACTACCCTACCCAGTGCCACCCACTACCCTACCCAGTGCCACCCACTGCACTACCCAGTGCCACCCACTGCACTACCCAGTGCCACCCACTGCACTACCCAGTGCCACCCACTACCCTACCCAGTGCCACCCACTGCACTACCTAGTGCCACCCACTGCACTACCCAGTGTCACCCACTGCACTACCCAGTGCCACCCACTGCACTACCCAGTGCCACCCACTGCACTACCCAGTGCAACCCACTGCACTGCCCAGTGCCCCCCACTGCCCAGTGCCACCCACTGCCCAGTGCCACCCACTACCCAGTGCCACCCACTGCACTACCCAGTGCAACCCACTGCACTGCCCAGTGCCCCCCACTGCCCAGTGCCACCCACTGCCCAGTGCCACCCACTGCCCAGTGCCACCCACGACCAGCAGGATGACCAGATTAGGCAGCTTAATGCTCTTATGGCATTAGAACAGAGAGCGCCTCACCTCCTCTTCTCCGATTGGCCACCGCCAGGACTCCTGGGGAGGGTTTCGATTTTCATAGGTCTGCTGGTGGAGCCTGAGGATGCAGGGCTGACCACGGGCAGGGACCAGGGGCTTCTGATGTGGAGGGGCTGGGGGGAGAGACAGAGGTTAGGTCTGATGTGGAGGGGCTGGGGGGAGAGACAGAGGTTAGGTCTGATGTGGATGTGCTGGGGGAGAGACAGAGGTTAGGTCTGATGTGGAGGTGCTGGGGGAGAGACAGAGGTTAGGTCTGATGTGGAGGGGCTGGGGGAGAGACAGGGTTATGTCTGATGTGGAGGGGCTGGGGGAGAGACAGGGGTTAGGTCTGATGTGGAGGGCTGGGGGAGAGACAGGGGTTAGGTCTGATGTGGAGGGGCTGGGGGAGAGAGACAGGGGTTAGGTCTGATGTGGAGGGGCTGGGGGAGAGACAGGGGTTAGGTCTGATGTGGAGGGGCTGGGGGAGAGACAGGGGTTAGGTCTGATGTGGAGGGGCTGGGGGAGAGACAGGGGTTAGGTCTGATGTGGAGAGGCTGGGGGAAGAGACAGGGGTTAGGTCTGATGTGGAGGGGCTGGGGGAGAGACAGGGGTTAGGTCTGATGTGGAGGGGCTGGGGGAGAGACAGGGGTTAGGTCTGATGTGGAGGGGCTGGGGGAGAGACAGGGGTTAGGTCTGATGTGGAGGGGCTGGGGGAGAGACAGGGGTTAGGTCTGATGTGGAGGGGCTGGGGGAGAGACAGGGGTTAGGTCTGATGTGGTGGGGCTGGGGAGAGACAGGGTTAGGTCTGATGTGGAGGGGCTGGGGGAGAGACAGGGGTTAGGTCTGATGTGGAGGGGCTGGGGGAGAGACAGGGGTTAGGTCTGATGTGGAGGGGCTGGGGGGGGAGAGACAGGTTTTATGTCTGATGTGGAGGGGCTGGGGGAGAGACAGGGTTAGGTCTGATGTGGAGGGGCTGGGGAGAGACAGGGGTTAGGTCTGATGTGGAGGGGCTGGGGGAGAGACAGGGGTTAGGTCTGATGTGGAGGGGCTGGGGGAGAGACAGGGGTTAGGTCTGATGTGGAGGGCTGGGGGAGAGACAGGGGTTAGGTCTGATGTGGAGGGGCTGGGGGAGAGACAGGGTTAGGTCTGATTTGGAGGGGCTGGGGGAGAGACAGGGGTTAGGTCTGATGTGGAGGGGCTGGGGGAGAGACAGGGGTTAGGTCTGATGTGGAGGGGCTGGGGAGAGACAGGGGTTATGTCTGATGTGGAGGGGCTGGGAGAGAGACAGGGGTTAGGTCTGATGTGGAGGGGCTGGGGGAGAGACAGGGGTTAGGTCTGATGTGGAGGGGCTGGGGGAGAGACAGGGGTTAGGTCTGATGTGCAGGGGCTGGGGGAGAGTCAGGGGTTAGGTCTGATGTGGAGGGGCTGGGGGAGAGACAGGTCTGATGTGTTAGGTCTGATGTGGAGGGCTGGGGGAGAGACAGGGGTTAGGTCTGATGTGGAGGGGCTGGGGGAGAGACAGGGGTTAGGTCTGATGTGGAGGGGCTGGGGGAGAGACAGGGGTTAGGTCTGATGTGGAGGGGCTGGGGGAGAGACAGGGGTTAGGTCTGATGTGGAGGGGCTGGGGGAGAGACAGGGGTTAGGTCTGATGTGGAGGGGCTGGGGGAGAGACAGGGGTTAGGTCTGATGTGGAGGGGCTGGGGGAGAGACAGGGGTTAGGTCTGATGTGGAGGGGCTGGGGGAGAGACAGGGGTTAGGTCTGATGTGGAGGGGCTGGGGGAGAGACAGGGGTTAGGTCTGATGTGGAGGGGCTGGGGGAGAGACAGGGGTTAGGTCTGATGTGGAGGGGCTGGGGGAGAGACAGGGGTTAGGTCTGATGTGGAGGGGCTGGGGGAGAGACAGGGGTTAGGTCTGATGTGGAGGGGCTGGGGGAGAGACAGGGGTTAGGTCTGATGTGGAGGGGCTGGGGGAGAGACAGGGGTTAGGTCTGATGTGGAGGTGCTGGGGGAGAGACAGGGTTAGGTCTGATGTGGAGGGGCTGGGGGAGAGACAGGGGTTAGGTCTGATGTGGAGGGGCTGGGGAAGAGACAGGGGTTAGGTCTGATGTGGAGGGGCTGGGGGAAACCGAGACGGGTTAGGTCCGTTCGGCTATTTGAATATTAAAATAACGGTGCCCAACCCTAACACTGATTCTTCCAAGTCCTGAAATAAAAAAATCATGTTGAATTGAGATTCTCCATAGAAAGTGCTTCCCAGTCCAAGACCAGGCTTAATATGTGCCTGGGAAACTGTCACTAGAGTCAGTAGGGCTCAAGGACAGCAGAGCAACATACCTTGGCATCTGTGTTGGGGCTCATTCCGTTGTTGTGACTGGTAAAGAGAGGAGAGAGAACTCAATGGACATTGTTTTTTTAAACCTTTGACCTTTCAGCCTTAAGAGCTTATGTTGATGTTGATGTAACCCTGAAGCAAATGACATTCCACCCTTGTTTTTCACAGAAGACAAGGCTGCCATGGAGGACTCATGTCCTTGTCAGAGCACTATGCCTTTGATTAATCACTCATCGCTACGGCGATGCACGTGAAGTGAGTCATGACGACATCACTGCTAACTACCCAAGTAATCCACACACATGATTTAACCATTGTGATTCAGTGAGCATGACGAATGGGAAGAAGGGGACGTCAGAATGACTTTTATAATTACCCACTTCTCTCCGTGACATTTAACATTACTCATTCACAACGCTTTACTGCTGTGATGTAAAAAGGTCACCTGCTGAAAGAGCAGAGTAGTGCGCGCGCACACACACACACACACACACACACACACACACACACACACACACACACACACACACACAGAGAGAGATCTAGAAGTTCTTGCAGCAGACAGCACAGTGTGGACAGAGAACTGTGTGATAACCAGTGTACTCCTCTCACAGCACACGGGAGAGAAAGACAAGCCTGGAGGAGGATACAAACCAGAGGATACTACAGACTGTGTGAGGGCCTCTGATATTAATCTAGTCAAAAATCAGATCACATTTTATTTGTCACATGACCAGAAAATAACAGGTGTAGACTTTACCGTGAAACACTTACGAGCCCTTTCCCAACAATGCGAAGAAAAAAATATAGTGTCTGTCTCTCTCTGTGTGTGTGTGTCATGTTTATCATACTGCGATGAGTCTAACAACAACAGGAAACAGATATGTATACATCAACAGCTTGAAATTAATCAATCAGTGATCAGTGCCCATCCCAAACATTTAGTAACAAAACATTCCCTTTAATAAATATTTTCAAATATCTAATATTATTTATTTTTTACATTGGGGGGTGTACTTACTCCTGGGGTTTGTTGGCTCCTGGGAAATAAGAGAAAGAACATATAAATGAGTTATTATGATGTGTAAGGAGTATATTAAACAGTGTGTGTCCACCCACCCCGGTTCATCATGGTCCTCCTGGAGTAGCGTCGGCTGGGCCTCCTCTCAAACGATGCTGACCTCCTGGCTTTGTTGCCCTTGGTGGTCTGGTACTCAGTCTTCCCACTGAGGACAACAGGGTCATATTCATTAGCGTACAATGTAGCAAAACAGTTTGCTTACGGGAAATGAAAACAAGCATTTCCTATTGGACAGGTTAAGGTAGTCCGTCCCCCCCCAAATTTCGGGCCTGTTTGATTCTGTTTTGTTCCTAGTGAATACAACCCAGAACAACAGACAGGAAGGAGGAGGGGGAATGAGAGCGAAACCAAACAACCCACCACCAGGCAGGGGACAATCAGGCAGTGATTCTGCCCAGTGAAGCCTGAACACAGGCAGGCAGGGAGAGGAGGGCCTCCCTGGCAATCAGACCACCAGGACTGATTCACATACTGACTGGAACTTTTGTTGGGGCTCAGGACCAACACTGGGAAACAGTTTGGCAAATGACTTGAACATATAGAAAATCCTTAGCTAGATCTGGGCTGAAGGGAAAGCTTGTATTCAAACAGACAAGCCTTGGAAAATATGCAAATGTGGTAGTTTCAAGGAGAACAAGAGGGGGTAATTGGAGTCAAGTTTGTGGAGGAGACACTTCAGCTAGAATGAAAAGAAGATCACATGAAAACACAAAAGGCAAAGAGATTTCTTCATCTCTGGTAACAGTTGAGGTTTTACTAGTTTGCCACACGGTCAGGATGGAAACATGCCTGGCCCTATGGAATATAGCCAAGAACTTGAGTATAGTAGCTACTGCTGGGCTACGTCAGAGGAAAAAGAGACGTGGAGGGTGCAGTGTACCGTTCTGTATCTCCTCCCATCCTTCAACCCCAGTCCCCAGCTCCCCCTCCTACCCCCAGGGTGGCCTTCAATGCTCAACCCCCCGACAAGGTGTTGGGACACGGGACTGACCCCTGCTGAACTCTGTGGTCATCCAAAAAGAAATACGCCATCTTATAACAACAAGGCCCTAAAGAGAGCCTGAAGCTTCTGTTTCAGCAGTCTGTTGTTTACACTGCAGCAAGACAAGCTATTTTTACACAACGGGACAAGTTGAAAGTTCTAATGAGTTTCATTAGGCAGTTAGCTTAATGTGAGCACATGGTCAGTTAAATCCTATTCAAATTATAATCTGTGGATTTGTCTAATGTGCGAAATTTTTGAGTTTTTAAAAAGCATTAGAATAATAAACTGAGGCTTGAATTGTATTGGGGCATTGTGTAGAGACTTGTGCAGAGTGGAGTGAATAATGTAGTGTTAAGTGTAGCAGTACTGTCATCATGGCGAGGAGTAATATGCAGATGGTAGTATACTTCAGAGTGTAGTGTACACATGCTGCTCAATAGCTACCTGTAGCGGAAGCGTGACCCCATGCGGATGAACCCGGATCGCGCTGAGCCCTTCTGGACGGGGCCGCGGAGCCGGAAGAAAGCATGGTGTTCCACAGCACACTTCCACAGGTGCTTACAAGCCTTGGGGTGGTCCATACGGAACACAAACGTGTGCTGCTGCTCTTTGCCCTGAGACGGAGAGAGAGCGAAAGACAGAGAGACAGAGAGAGAACATCCCCTGTATTATTAGGGAACACATACATGAAACAATACAATGACTAAAAAGTGGTTAGGACGTTTTTGGGGCGTTGGGTCCTGGGCCCTAGAAACTAGACCAGAGACATGATCTAATTGGTTATTACGGCTCCAGAGACATGCTAATTAAATCAGTTAAGACTTAGTACAATGTAATATACTGAGTGTACGAAACATTAGGAACACCTGCTCTTTCCATGACATAGACTGACCAGGAAAATCCAGGTGAAAGCTATGATCCCTTATTGATGTCACTTGTTAAATCCACTTCAAATCAATCAGTGTAGATGAAGGGGAGGAGACAGGTTAAAGAAAGATTTTTAAGCCTTGAGACATGGATTGTGTATGTGTGCCATTCAGAGGGAGAACGGGCAAGACAAAGGAAGTGCTTTTGAACGGGGTATGGTAATAGGTGCCAGGCGCACCAATTTGTGTCAAGAACTGCAACGCTGCTGTGTTTTTCATGCTCAACAGTTCCCTGAATGTTTCAAGAATGGTCCACCACTCAAAGGACATCTAGCCAACTTGACACAACTGTGGGAAGCATTGGAGTCAGCTTCGACACCTTGTAGAGTCCATTCCCCAACAAATTGAGGCTGTTCTGAGGGCAAAAGGGAGGGTGTAACTCAATTATCAGGAAGGTGGTTAGTTTATATTTCTCTTAAAATTCAAATGAAAATATACATTCAAGGGTTTTTCTTTTTACTAGATGGTTTGGGATGAGTTGGACCGCAAAATGAAGGAAAAGCAGCCAACAAGTGCTCAGCATATGTGGGAACTCCTTCAAGACTGTTGGAAAAGCATTCCAGGTGAATGTGGTTGAGAGAATGCCAAGAGTGTGCAAAGCTGTCATCAAGGCAAATAGTGGCTATTTAAATCATCTCAAAAATATTTGAATTTGTTTCACACTTTTTTGGTTACTACATGATTCCATATGTGTTATTTCATAGTTTTGATGTCTTCACTATTATTCTACAATGTAGAAAACAGTAAAAATAAAGAAAAACCTTTGAATGAGCGGGTGTTCTAAAACTTTTGACCGGTAGTGTACAACAATCTTATAGCCCAGTTTCCTAGCTCAAATTATAGCCAAGCACAGACAGAGCACGTGAGAGAGCGCGAGAAGAGGCTGCTTCATTTCATTCATTTGCTCATTATTACAATTTTCCATCAGACCTCGATGAGGCAAATTAAATCCCTTTTCGTGTCCTATTTGGTTATGCCAGCGTAGCGACATTCTCAGCAGTGCTCTGTCCTGCTGCTAGCCAACCTGCTCAGAACACTACATCAGTCTTGTTCAGCGCTCAGCTAACAGTGCTTAAATTAAGACACAAGAGCAGAGTACAGAGATACAAAGAGAACACCACACATTCACATGTAGGATTAAGGTAGAAGAATTCAGGGAACCTTCAATAAATTCCCTGGGTTTTTCAGAAATGCTGGTTTGAGGATTCCAGATTTCCTGCTTATTCTCCCCTATTCCGGGAACAACCAACCGGGATTTCAACCCTAGGCAGGATTAAGACTTCAACAAAGTCATCAGGAGAGGACAACCAGAATACCTTTGAGTGTGCACACGTAGACCCCCCATATACACACAGATCCCCCATATACACACAGAACACCCCCATATACACACAGAACCCCCATATACACACAGAAACCCCCCCCCCCCCCACACACACGATTAGTAAAATGTCCCAAAGTCAAGACCCTGGCCACATTCCGATGGTGCAACATAGTTCACACATTCCCAGTGGTCACCTGTCAGACTGGCTGAGCAACAGTCCAGAGTAGCTTCATATATCATGACTTTAATTAGTCTACTCTAGGGGGTAACTAGGCAACTAGGTTCAGCTGCAGGCCAATTTTTGTCCAAGCGAATGGTGGGGGGCCGGAAAATAATGAGAATAATTTGCACACTGCAAATTGACCACAACTAAGCCCAAAAAGAGAATGTATATGAAAATGAAATCATTATATACCTCGATTACATTGAGACACAATCAAGTCTATACAATTTATTTTGTGGGAATACTTAGGAACAGACGTCCTAAATTAAACTCATTCTTCACATAATTCCTGTTGCCAATCTGGTCTACTCTGACCCATTACACAACTATATGTCTGGTCAACCAGTCTCCCTTCCTCCCCGCCCCGCCCAGTCTCCCTTCCTCCCCGCCCCCTTCCTCCCGCCCCGTCTCTCCCTTCCTCCCCGCCCCCCGCCCAGTCTCCCTTCCTCCCCCAGCCCCGCCCCCCCGCTCCGCCCAGCCTCCCCGTCTCCCTTCCTCCCGCCCCGCCCAGTCTCCCTTCCTCCCGCTCCGCCCAGTCTCCCTTCCTCCCCGCCTCGCTCCGCCCAGTCTCCCTTCCTCCCCGCCCCGCTCCGCCCAGTCTCCCTTCCTCCCCGCCCCGCTCCGCCCAGTCTCCCTTCTTCCCCGCTCCGCTCCCTTCCTCCCCGCGCCCAGTCTCCCTTCCTCCCCGCTCCGCCCAGTCTCCCTTCCTCCCCGCTCCGCCCAGTCTCCCTTCCTCCCCGCTCCGCCCCCAGTCTCCCTTCTTCCCCGCTCCGCCCAGTCTCCCTTCTTCCCCGCTCCGCCCAGTCTCCCTTCCTCCCCGCTCCGCCCAGTCTCCCTTCCTCCCCGCTCCGCCCAGTCTCCCTTCCTCCCGCTCCGCCCAGTCTCCCTTCCTCCCCGCCCAGTCCGCCCAGTCTCCCTTCTTCCCCGCTCCGCCCCCACCCTCCCTCTCCCTTCCTCCCCGCCCAGTCTCCCTTCCTCCCCGCCCAGTCCGCCCAGTCTCCCTTCCTCCCCGCCCCGCCCAGTCTCCCTTCCTCCCGCCCCGCCCAGTCTCCCTTCCTCCCCGCCCCGCCCAGTCTCCCTTCCTCCCCGCCCCTGCCCAGTCTCCCTTCCTCCCTCCCTCGCCCTGCCCAGTCTCCCTTCCTCCCTCCCTCGCCCTGCCCAGTCTCCCCTTCCTCCCTCCCTTCGCCCTGCCCAGTCTCCCTTCCTCCTCGCCCTGCCCAGTCTCCTTCCTCCCCGCTCCCTGCCCAGTCTCCCTCCCTCCCTCTGCCCAGTCTCCCTCCCTCCCTCCCTCCCAGTCTCCCTCCCTCCCGCCCCTGCCCAGTCTCCCTCCCCTCCCCTGCCCAGTCTCCCTCCCCCCCCTCCCAGTCTCCCTTCCTCCCGCCCCCTTCCTGCCCAGTCTCCCTCCCTCCCTCCCTTCCTCCCGCTCCCCTGCCCAGTCTCCCTCCCTCTCCTCCCCCAGTCTCCCTCCTCCCTCCCTCCCAGCCCAGTCTCCCTCCCTCCCTCCCCCTCGCCCAGTCTCCCTCCTCCCGCTCCCCTGCCCAGTCTCCCTCCCTCGCCCAGTCTCCCTCCCTCCTCCCCTTCCTCCCCCCTCGCCTGCCCAGTCTCCCTCGCCCTGCCCAGTCTCCCTTCCTCCCTCGCCCTGCCCAGTCTCCCTTCCTCCCTCGCCCTGCCCAGTCTCCCTTCCTCCCTCGCCCTGCCCAGTCTCCCTTCCTCCCCCGCCCTGCCCAGTCTCCCTTCCTCCCCGCCCTGCCCAGTCTCCCTTCCTCCCCCGCCCTGCCCAGTCTCCCTTCCTCCCCTCGCCCTGCCCAGTCTCCCTTCCTCCCTCCCTCCCAGTCTCCTCCCCCCTCGCCCCCAGTCTCTCCCTCCCTCCCTTCCTCCCCTGCCCAGTCTCCCTTCCTCCCCTCCGCCCTGCCCAGTCTCCCTTCCTCCCTCGCCCTGCCCAGTCTCCCTTCCTCCCCGCCCTGCCCAGTCTCCCTTCCTCCCCGCCCTGCCCAGTCTCCATTCCTCCCGCCCTGAGCCCTGCCCAGTCTCCCTTCCCCCCCTCCCTTCCTCCCCGCTCTGCCCCCTCCCCTGCCAGTCTCCCTTCCTCCCGCCCTGCCCAGTCTCCCTTCCTCCCCGCCCTGCCCAGTCTCCCTTCCTCCCCGCCCTGCCCAGTCTCCCTTCCTCCCGCCCTGCCCAGTCTCCTCCCCTCGCCCTGCCCAGTCTCCCTCCCTCCCCTCGCCCTGCCCAGTCTCCTTCCTTCCTCGCCCTGCCCAGTCTCCCTTCCTCCCCGCCCTGCCCAGTCTCCCTTCCTCCCCGCTCCCTGCCCAGTCTCCCTTCCTCCCCGCCCTGCCCAGTCTCCCTTCCTCCTCGCCCTGCCCAGTCTCCCTTCCTCCCTCCTCCCTCCCCGCCCTGCCCAGTCTCCCTGCCCAGTCTCCCTTCCTCCCTCCCCTCCCTCGCCCTGCCCAGTCTCCCTCCTCCCTCCCTCCCCTCTGCCCAGTCTCCCTCCCCCGCCCTGCCCAGTCTCCCTCCCTCCCGTCGCCCTGCCCAGTCTCCCTCCTCCCTCCCTCGCCCCTGCCCAGTCTCCCTCCCTCCCTCCCTCTCTCGCCCAGTCTCCTCGCCTCCCAGTCTCCTCCTCCCCGCCCTGCCCAGTCTCCTCCCTCCCTCCCTCGCCCTGCCCAGTCTCCCTCCCTCCCTCGCCCTGTCTCCTCCCTCCCTCTCCCTTCCTCCCAGTCTCCCTCCCCTCCCGCCCCGCCCAGTCCCTCGCCCAGTCTCCCTCCCTCCCTCCCCTGCCCAGTCTCCCTTCCTCCCCAGTCTCCTCCCTGCCCAGTCTCCCTTCCTCCCTCGCCCTGCCCAGTCTCCCTTCCTCCCTCGCCCTGCCCAGTCTCCCTTCCTCCCTCGCCCCTCCCCGCCCAGTCTCCCTTCCTCCCCGCCCTGCCCAGTCTCCCTCCTCCTCCCCTCGCCCTGCCCAGTCTCCCTCCCTCCCTCCCAGTCCCTCCCTGCCCAGTCTCCCTCCCTCCCTCCTCCCCTCGCCCTCCCAGTCTCCCTCCCTCCCTCCCTCCCTCGCCCTCTCCCTCCTCCCTCCCTCCCTCCCTCCCCCCCAGTCTCCCCCCCCCTCCCTCCCTCCCCTGCCCAGTCTCCCTCCCTCCCCCCCTCGCCCAGTCTCCCTCCCTCCCTCCCCTGCCCAGTCTCCCTCCCTCCCGCCCTGCCCAGTCTCCCTCCCTCCCTCCCTCCCTCGCCCAGTCTCCCTTCCTCCTCCTCGCCCTGCCCAGTCTCCCTTCCTCCTCGCCCTGCCCAGTCTCCCTTCCTTCCTCCCTCGCCCTGCCCAGTCTCCCTTCCTCCCCGCCCTGCCCAGCTCCTGCCCAGTCTCCCTTCCTCCCCGCCCTGCCCAGTCTCCTTCCTCCCCAGCCCTGCCCAGTCTCCCTCCCTCCCCGCCCTGCCCAGTCTCCCTCCCTCCCCGCCCTGCCCAGTCTCCCTCCCCCTCCCCCCAGCCCTGCCCAGTCTCCCTCCCTCCCCTCCTCCTCCCCCGCCCTGCCCAGTCTCCCTCTCCCTCCCCTCCCTCCCTCCCGCCCTGCCCAGTCTCCCTCCTCCCCGCCCTCCCCTCCCTCCTCCCCTGCCCAGTCTCCCTCCCTCCCCGCCCTGCCCAGTCTCCCTCCCTCCCTGGTTTCCTTTTTCTTGTGGCAACAGGTCACAAATCTTGCTGCTGTGATGGCACACTGGAATTTCACCCAGTAGATGAGAGTTTTATCAAAATTTAGTTTGTTTTCGAATTCTTTGTGGGTCTGTGCAATCTGAGGGAAATATGTCTCTCTAATATGGTCATACATTTGGCAGGAGGTTAGAAGTGCAGCTCAGTTTCCACCTCAGTTTGTGGGCAGTGTGCGTATCCTTTCAGGTGGTTGTAGAATTTAACGTCTCTTTTCTGGATTTTGATGATTATCGGCCTAATTCTGCTCTGCATGCATTATTTGGTGTTTTACGTTGTACACGGGGGATATTATTGCAGAATTCTGCATGGAGTCTCAATTTGTTTTTTCCCCAGACCTCACAACCATGAAGGGCAATGGGTTCTAGAACTGATTCAAGTATTTTTTGCCAGATCCTAATTGGAATGTGGAATGTTATGTTCCTTTTGATGGCATAGAATGCCCTTCTTGTTTTGTCTCAGGTAACTTCCACAAAGCTGTGAATGAGCTGAGGTGCTGCTGTTTAGGCCGAGGTATGTATAGTTTGTGTGCTCTAGGGAAACAGTGTCTAGATGGAATTTGTATTTGTGGTCCTGGTGACTGGACCTTTTTGGAAAACCATTATTTTTGTCTTACTGAGATTTACTGTCAGGGCCCAGGTCTGACAGAATCTGTGCAGTAGATCTAGGTGCTGCTGTAGGCCCTCCTTGGTTGGTGACAGAAGCACCAGATCATCAGCAAACAGTAGACATTTGACTTCAGATTCTAGTAGGGTGAGGCCGGGTGCTGCAGACTGTTCTAGTACCCTCGACAATTTGTTGAAGAGGGTGGGGCTTACGCTGCATCACCCCACAGTCTATGGAAATAAATGTATTTTTTTGCCAATTTTAACCACACACTTCTATGTGTACATTGGATTTAATTTTTTCCCCAAACACCACTTTCCATCAATTTTGTATAGCAGACCCTCATGCCAAATTGAGTCGAAGGTTTTTTTTAAATCAACAAAGCATGAGCAGACTTCGCCTTTAGTTTGTTTGTCCATCAGGGAGTGCAGGGTGAATACATGCTCTGTTGTATGGTAATTTGGTAAAAATCCAATTGACATTTGCTCTGTACATTGTTTTCACTGAGGAAATGTACGAGTCTGCTGTTAATGATAATGCAGAGGATTTCCCCAAGGTTGTATATTGATGCATATCCCAGGGTAGTTATTGGGGTCAAATTTGTCTCCACTTTTGTGGATTTGGGTGATCAGTCCTTGGTTCCAAATATTGGGGAAGATGCCAGAGCTAAGGATGATGTTAAAGAGTAAGTATAGCCAATTGGAATTTGTTTTTGGGTTTGAGGGTTTGTATTTTGTCCTGTAGTTCATTCAAGGTAATTGGAGAATCCAGTGGGTTCTTATAGTCTTTAATAGTTGATTTTGAGATCTGTATTTGATCATGTATATGTTTTCACTGTTTGTTCTTGTTTAGCGTTTTCCAATTTTTCCTGAAAGTGGTTAGATTCTATGGATTGTTCAATTACATTGAGCCGATTTCTGATTTTCTTCGGCTCACTCACTCACGAGTAGGGACCATGGCTACCGCAGTGTGTCATAGTAGGGACCATGGCTACCGCTGTGTGCGTCAGAGTAGGGACCATGGCTACCGCTGTGTGCGTCAGAGTAGGGACCATGGCTACCGCAGTGTGCGTCAGAGTAAGGACCATGGCTATCCCCGTGTGTGTGTGTCTCTCAGAGTAAGGACCATGGCTACCGTAGTGTGCGTCAGAGTAAGGACCATGGCTATCCCCGTGTGTGTGTGTCTCTCAGAGTAGGGGCCATGGCTACCCCAGGGTGTGTGTGTGTGTGTCTCATAGTAGGGACCATGTCTACCCCAGTGTGAAGTAGGGTTGGTTTATTACCTCTTCTGTCTCCTGAGCCTCTTCTCCATCCTCCTCCACCACCACCAGGGTCAGCTTGCTCTTCTTAAAGTCTAGACGGGTGATCTTGGGCCTGGGGGACAGACACACACACTAGTGTTTCAGATACAACAGGTGTAAGATGTTTTCCAGTTGTTCTGTTAAAAAAACAAGGATGTGCCTTACAATCTATTGACACAGGGCTTTGTCCATTGGAAAGTGAACGCACCAGCAGAGTTAGGAGCTTAAATGTGTTTCTTACCAGAAGAACAGGCCTATCTTGGTCTCTCCCTCAAACACCAGCACTCCAGTGGGAGTCAGTCCTAACTGGTATTCATTACCATCTCGAGCCTGGAGGGGAAAGAGGACCCATTCAGCGCAGTATTCCTGTTTGTGTTTGTCACCGTCGTTAAATCGTCACTAATGTCGTCACACTGTCGCAATTGTAAATGAGAACTTGTTCTCAACTTGCCTACCTGGTTAAATAAAGGTGAAATAAATCACCTTATAAAACTAAATCACTGCGTTTCCCTTTTTACAGTCACATCATTTAGCAGACGCTCTTATCCAGAACGATGAACAGTAGTGAGAGCAAACGTCTTCATACTGGTCCCCCGTGGGAATCAAACCCACAACCCTGGCGTTGAAAGTGCCATGCTCTACCAGGTGAGAGACACAGGACCAGTACAGCACGTTCTGTTCTCCTCACCTTGACCATGTGCATGTCCACCCCATACATCTCCAGCCATTTGGCCTTGTTCAGGTAGTTAATCTCTGCCTGCGACGGCATCTGGCCCCTGGGATGGAGCAGAGGGAGAAAATACAGAATACTGGGTTGAACAGGAGATGGGGTGAGTCTATGTATGCATGTGTATGTCTATGCATGTGTATGTGTGTGTGTATCTGTATGTATGTATGTATGTATGTATGTATGTATGTATGTATGTGTGTGTGTGAGAGAGAGACAAGGTCACATACAAAGAATGCTGACTCTTGAGATGAACCCCGACAGATGATTCTAAACCTTAAAGGTGACATTAACATCTCACCCATGAGGAAGTCATATAACACAGGAAACCCATGCATGTGCCCAGGGTTAAAAAACAGACTATGATAATATTGATCCTCACGTAACCTCTGGTCAACCCCGGTCCACACCGACACATGCTTTAAATCAAGTTCTAAAAATAAGTGTACTTAACCCGGCCTGGGAACACCCCCAGCTTGAGTACATCAAGGGTGATCAGATAATATAGGTGTCCTATAGTCCATGGATGACCTGCTGTCTGCTCCCCAAGGAGAGTTTAACTAGGTAGGTGAGTAACAAACTACTGGCACCCAAACGCATGGCCCTAATGCATGGCCCTAATGCATGGCCCAAACGCATGGCCCTAATGCATGGCCCAAACGCATGGCCCTAACGCCTGGCCCTAACGCCTGGCCCTAACGCATGGCCCTAACGCATGGCCCTAATGCATGGCCCTAACGCATGGCCCTAACGCATGGCCCTAACGCCTGGCCCTAACGCCTGGCCCAAACGCATGGCCCAAACCCTGGCCGTAACCCCTGGCCGTAACCCTGGCCGTAACCCTGGCCGTAACCCCTGACCGTAACCCCTGACCGTAACCCCTGACCGTAACCCCTGGCCGTAACCATTGTAACATAAAGGCTGTATAAGATGGGCAATACAACCTCTAGACATTGGTAACACTTTACACTAGCTTTCATTAAAACATTACCTTGTAAATGATCTATCGATGGTGATCCCATGAAGTGTTACTCAGACATGTGATATCATTGTTTTACCTGCACTCCTTCCAGGTGTTGAAGATGGCCAGCTCCATGGCCTCCGTCTGCTCTGGCATGAAGCGGAACTCCGACACCATGTCCAGAGCATGCTCCGCAGGGTCACAGTCTCCCAGCTCAGCTGGAACACAACAGGTTAAATACTGAGTACTTTAAACCTAACCACAACTCAAGACACCCTAACCAACCCCAACCCCATGTCCAGAGCATGCTCCGCAGGGTCAGTCTCCCAGCTCAGCTGGAACATAACCATAGACATGAGTTCTCTGAATCAAATCAAATTTTATTTGTCACATGCGCCAAATATAACAGGTATATAGACCTTACCATGAAAAGCTTACTTACAAGCCCTTAACCAACAGTGCAGTTCAAGAAATAGACCTCTTCCCTATAGGCTCATCATTGATCAGGCCACTGTTTTGTCATCTTAATGAAGGTGTTGGTGTCGTGCTTGACCAAACAGTCGTGGGTGAAGAGGGAGTACAGGAGGGGACTAAGCACACACCCCTGAGGGGAACCGGTGTTGAGGATCAGCGTGGCAGATGTGTTGTTGCCTACCCTCACCACCTGGGGCCGGTCCGTCAGGACGTCCAGGATCCTGTTGCAGAGGGAGGTGTTTAGTCCCAGGGTCCTTAGCTTAGTGATGAGCTTTGTGGGCACTATGGTGTTTAATGCAGAGGTTACCTTCACATTATTGGGCACAGGGACTATGGTGGTCTGCTTGAAACATGTGGGTATTAGAGACTCTGTTTGTAATATTTTCAAGGAGAGGTTGAAAATGTCAGTGAAGACACTTGCCAGTTGGTTTGTGCATGCTCTGAATACACGCCATGGTAATCCGTCTGGCCCCACGGCCTTGTGAATGTTGACCTGTTTAAAGGATCTTGCTTACATCAGCTACGGTGAGCGTGATCACACAGCCTCCCGGAAAAGATGGTGCTCTCATGCCTGCTTCAGTGTCATTTGCCTCAAAACGAGCATAAAAATACATTTAGCTCGTCTGGAAGGCTCGCGGCTGGGTTTCCCTTTCTAGTCCATAACATTTTGCAAGCCCTGCCACATCCGATGAATGTCAGATTGAATCCAACTACACCGGCTCTTAGTCCTGTATTGACGCTTTGCCTATTTGATGGTTCGTCTGAGGGCATAGTGGGATTTCTTATAAGCGTCCGTATTAGTGTCCCGCTCGTTGAAAGCGGCAGCTCTAGCTTTTAGTTCGATGCGGATGTTGCCTGTAATCCATTGCTTCTGGTTGGGATATGTACGTACGGTCACTGTGTGGACGACGTCCTCAATGCACGTATTGATTAAGCCGGGGACTGAGGTGGTGTACTTAACGCCTTTGGATGAATCATGGAACATATTCCAGTCTGTGCTAGCAAAACAGTCCTGCAGCGTAGCATCCGTGTCATCGGACCAATTCGGTATTGAGTGAATCACTGGTACTTCCTGCTTTAGTTTTTGCTTGTAGGCAGGAATCAGGAGGATAGAGGTATGGCCAGATTTGCCAAATGGAGGGCGATCGAGAGCTTTGTATGCGTCTCTGTGTGGAGTAAAGTTGGTCTAGAATTTCTGTTCCTCTGGCTGCACGTTGCTGGTAGAAATGAGGTAAAACCGATTTAAATTTGCCTGCATTAAAGTCCCTAGCCACTAGGAGCGCTGCTTCTGGATGAGCATTTTCTTGTTTGCTTATGGCCTTATACAGCTAGCTGAGTGCGGTCTTAGTGCCCGCATCGGTTTGTGGTGGTATATAGACGGCTATGAATAATATAGATGAGAACTTTTGGTAGATAGAGTACCTCATGATAAGCTGTAGACCACACTACCTCAGGCGAGCAATACCTTGTGACTTCTTTAACTTTAGACATCGCGCACCATCAGTTATCATAGACAAATAGACGCACACCCTCTTGCCCCTCGTCTTACCAGAAGTAGCTACTCTGTCCTGGCGATTTACACAGAAAAACCTGCTAGCTCTATATTATCTGTGTCGTCATTCAGCCAAGACTTGGTGAAACGTAAGATGTTACAGACCGTAGATCGATCAGTTTGTTTTCCGGTGATTGCACGTTGGCAAATAGAACCGATGTTAATGGTGATTTACTCACTCGCCTACGAATCCTAACATTCCGACCCTCTCCCATGCTAACTCTCCCATGCTAACTCTCCCATGCTAACTTTCTTCACGCGAATGATGGGGATTTGGACACGTTCTACAGAAAGCAGTATATCCTTAGAGTCAGACTCAATAAGGAAAAAAATCTTTGTCCAGTTCGAGGTGAGTAATCACTGTTCTGATGTCCAGAAGCTCATAAGAGACGGATATCAGCAACTTTATGTACATAATTACAGGTTACAAACGATGCGGAAAAAACTAACAAAATCGCACAGTTGGTTAGGAACGGCAGGCATCCCGTCCGGCAGGCATCCCGTCCGGCGCCATTATATATCATTGTTAAGGCAATTTGCTATCTAAGGGTCTGGGCTTGATTTGCAATAAAAGTTAAGCTAATGAGAACCTGTGGGCATGTATTGTTCTGTCCCTATCATTTTGGTCACTGACTAAGGACCTATAGATAACCTGCTAGCTATTCATTCAATTTGTACATTTTGAATACTCCCTTTAAAAAGGTTGTTGCCCCCCCCTTAAATTCCTAAAACTCACTAGGACACTAACATTCAAATACATCCAAATCACATTCAAGCCGAGCAAGAGACCTCCAATGACGCCTCACTCTCCTCCTTCCCTAAATAGCAGCATGTAGATAACGTCTGACTCTGCAGGCTGGGGGATAAATGGGGCTGCAGTGTGACTCTGCAGGCTGGGGGATAAACGGGGCTACAGTGTGACTCTGCAGGCTGGGGGATAAACGGGGCTACAGTGTGACTCTGCAGGCTGGGGGATAAACGGGGCTGCAGTGTGACTCTGCAGGCTGGGGGATAAACGGGGCTGCAGTGTGACTCTGCAGGCTGGGGGATAAACAGGGCTGCAGTGTGACTCTGCAGGCTGGGGGATAAATAGAGCTGCAGTGTGACTCTGCAGGCTGGGGGATAAATAGAGCTGCAGTGTGACTCTGCAGGCTGAGGGATAAACGGGCTGCAGTGTGACTCTGCAGGCTGGGGGATAAACGGGGCTGCAGTGTGACTCTGCAGGCTGGGGATAAACAGGGCTGCAGTGTGACTCTGCAGGCTGGGGGATAAATAGAGCTGCAGTGTGACTCTGCAGGCTGGGGGATAAATAGAGCTGCAGTGTGACTCTGCAGGCTGAGGGATAAACAGGGCTGCAGTGTGACTCTGCAGGCTGGGGATAAACAGGGCTGCAGTGTGACTCTGCAGGCTGGGGGATAAACAGGGCTGCAGTGTGACTCTGCAGGCTGGGGGATAAACAGGGCTGCAGTGTGACTCTGCAGGCTGGGGGATAAACAGAGCTGCAGTGTGACTCTGCAGGCTGAGGGATAAACAGGGCTGCAGGGGACTCTGCAGGCTGGGGATAAACGGGCTGCAGTGTGACTCTGCAGGCTGGGGGATAAACGGGGCTACAGTGTGACTCTGCAGGCTGGGGGATAAACGGGGCTGCAGTGTGACTCTGCAGGCTGGGGGATAAACAGGGCTGCAGTGTGACTCTGCAGGCTGGGGGATAAATAGAGCTGCAGTGTGACTCTGCAGGCTGGGGGATAAATAGAGCTGCAGTGTGACTCTGCAGGCTGAGGGATAAACAGGGCTGCAGTGTGACTCTGCAGGCTGGGGGATAAACAGGGCTGCAGTGTGACTCTGCAGGCTGGGGGATAAACAGGGCTGCAGTGTGACTCTGCAGGCTGGGGGATAAACAGGGCTGCAGTGTGACTCTGCAGGCTGGGGGATAAACAGGGCTGCAGTGTGACTCTGCAGGCTGGGGGATAAACAGAGCTGCAGTGTGACTCTGCAGGCTGAGGGATAAACAGGGCTGCAGTGTGACTCTGCAGGCTGGGGGATAAACAGGGCTGCAGTGTGACTCTGCAGGCTGGGGGATAAACAGGGCTGCAGTTTGACTCTGCAGGCTGGGGGATAAACAGGGCTGCAGTGTGACTCTGCAGGCTGGGGGATAAACAGGGCTGCAGTGTGACTCTGCAGGCTGGGGGATAAATAGAGCTGCAGTGTGACTCTGCAGGCTGGGGGATAAATAGAGCTGCAGTGTGACTCTGCAGGCTGAGGGATAAACAGGGCTGCAGTGTGACTCTGCAGGCTGGGGGATAAACAGGGCTGCAGTGTGACTCTGCAGGCTGGGGGATAAACAGGGCTGCAGTGTGACTCTGCAGGCTGGGGGATAAACAGGGCTGCAGTGTGACTCTGCAGGCTGGGGATAAACAGGCTGCAGTGTGACTCTGCAGGCTGGGGGATAAACAGGGCTGCAGTGTGACTCTGCAGGCTGGGGGATAAACAGGGCTGCAGTGTGACTCTGCAGGCTGGGGATAAACAGGGCTGCAGTGTGACTCTGCAGGCTGGGGGATAAACAGGGCTGCAGTGTGACTCTGCAGGCTGGGGGATAAACAGGGCTGCAGTGTGACTCTGCAGGCTGGGGGATAAACAGGGCTGCAGTGTGACTCTGCAGGCTGGGGGATAAACAGGGCTGCAGTGTGACTCTGCAGGCTGGGGGATAAACAGGGCTGCAGTGTGACTCTGCAGGCTGGGGGATAAACAGAGCTGCAGTGTGACTCTGCAGGCTGAGGGATAAACAGGGCTGCAGTGTGACTCTGCAGGCTGGGGGATAAACGGGGCTGCAGTGTGACTCTGCAGGCTGGGGGATAAACGGGGCTACAGTGTGACTCTGCAGGCTGGGGGATAAACGGGGCTGCAGTGTGACTCTGCAGGCTGGGGGATAAACAGGGCTGCAGTGTGACTCTGCAGGCTGGGGGATAAACAGAGCTGCAGTGTGACTCTGCAGGCTGGGGGATAAACAGAGCTGCAGTGTGACTCTGCAGGCTGGGGGATAAACAGGGCTGCAGTGTGACTCTGCAGGCTGGGGGATAAACAGGGCTGCAGTGTGACTCTGCAGGCTGGGGGATAAACAGGGCTGCAGTGTGACTCTGCAGGCTGGGGGATAAACAGGGCTGCAGTGTGACTCTGCAGGCTGGGGGATAAACAGGGCTGCAGTGTGACTCTGCAGGCTGGGGGATAAACAGAGCTGCAGTGTGACTCTGCAGGCTGAGGGATAAACAGGGCTGCAGTGTGACTCTGCAGGCTGGGGGATAAACAGGGCTGCAGTGTGACTCTGCAGGCTGGGGGATAAACAGGGCTGCAGTTTGACTCTGCAGGCTGGGGGATAAACAGGGCTGCAGTGTGACTCTGCAGGCTGGGGGATAAACAGGGCTGCAGTGTGACTCTGCAGGCTGGGGGATAAATAGAGCTGCAGTGTGACTCTGCAGGCTGGGGGATAAATAGGGCTGCAGTGTGACTCTGCAGGCTGAGGGATAAACAGGGCTGCAGTGTGACTCTGCAGGCTGGGGGATAAACAGGGCTGCAGTGTGACTCTGCAGGCTGGGGGATAAACAGGGCTGCAGTGTGACTCTGCAGGCTGGGGGATAAACAGGGCTGCAGTGTGACTCTGCAGGCTGGGGGATAAACAGGGCTGCAGTGTGACTCTGCAGGCTGGGGGATAAACAGGGCTGCAGTGTGACTCTGCAGGCTGGGGGATAAACAGGGCTGCAGTGTGACTCTGCAGGCTGGGGGATAGATAGGGCGTCACTATGTTATCTGGGTGGTGGAAGTGAGGAGAGACTCCGTTATCAGTGATGTGCTTCAGGACTATGGACAGACACCCAGTCTAGCTGCCAAACAGAGTGGAATCTAGCTACGGACTGGACATTCAGATGGCGTTGCATTCCAACCTGAGACATCGTTTGACTCACTGGCCATTTGGCTAGCAGAACAGAATACAGTCTAAAGAATAAAGAGCTGACCTGAAAAACAGTGTGACCGTATAAGTGTGACTGTTTTGTTTAGAAAGGGCCATTCTGAGTTCTGGCTAACAATAATTGAGAAAAATAGTGGTTTTGCTGTATGTGAAAAGGGAGTGTGGAGGATTTCTATGAAAAGGGGAGGGAGCGAGATCGAGAGAGAGGGAGTATGTGAGAGAGAACGAAGGAACGAGGGAGAGGGCTGGATTAGAAGGCATTTGTAGAGAGCTGGGCACTAACAAGCTGGCATTTACCCCACAGAGGAGCTGGAAGAGTGGGAGGGAGAGGCAGGGGCGATCGCTTCCTTTCAGAACAACCCTGGAGTGCTCATTTACAGTTGAAACACTCAGCAAGGACTGCAGCCTCAGCATTTCTCCAACCCTTTGGAAAGACAGTTCTGGGATGTGGGTACAGGGCTACGTTCCATTTTCCTTGAATACTCCACCATGTTAACAGGCTCTGAATACTACTGGGGTGCTGTGGGCTCTCCCTTCTGACAGATTAGATTCCACCCCCCTCAGAAAAGTGCAACTCCGTGGATCTCATTCAAGAAGAGTGACAACCACAGCAAGACATTAGACCATCCTAGTTCTTACCTTGTAACGAGAAGGCTGCCAGTTCCACTGCGGTGTCCAAAGGGCATTCTAACCTGTGATACGAGGAGGAGTGGACAATATATTATTGTCTGGATGCTGTTGTTTTCAACATGGAGGTACAGTCCGCTCTAGGCAAGGAGACTGTCTGAAGAGATCAGTCACAGCTGTTAGACCAGGGAACTACGGAGGTAATACAGTACACTGGATCTAACAGCCTGTGTCTCTCTCCAGAGCTCACGCTCTCTCACACACACTCACAACCCTGTGTTATAGGATCACCACACAGACATAACATGAACACTAATCCCCTGTATTGAAAACAGATACTAATATTCACACTACTTATGGATATAAATCATTCCATTCCACAACATCAATTGTGTAATCCACTACTGTAGCTAAACCTCGTAGCATCTGTACCATGATGCAACAGTACAGATGTAGCCTAAATTAAATTATGTACTTAGCCTACAGACATCAAATATGTTAAATATAATGAAGCACATGACCACATGAACTATACACTGATCTAATTTACTGTACATCTAATCTACTACAGGAAGAAGACAGCTGTTGAGTGAGGAGGGTTACTTACTTGCCACTGAGGAGGTCTCGCTTTAGTTGTAATACAAACAGATATCTGAAGGAAGAAAAGTCCAGATAACTGACCAATCAATCCAATGTTCATCAACATAAATGTTCTAAAAACAATTGTTTGATACTAATAAGACGACGACAAGCTGACCTGGTCAACTCCTCGTGCAGGTTGTTGGGTTCTGAGGAGTAGAACTTAACTCTCATGTGAAGGCAGTATGGAGGTCCGACTGCACAGAGAAATAGGGGAAAAGAACCCGAGGTGTGAAAGTTGGAATGCCAGTAATGAAATCAATCCATTTCTGTCTGTTACATGAAAGCACCAGTTTATCCATCTGTCATCCGTTTATCCAGTCTATGTCTCTACAGCTCTAGGCCTCCATTGGTACAGAAGGAGACAGTAGAAGAAAATATAGGTTGTGCATCTCCGGTAACTGTTAGGTAAAGAAGAGATACTTACTTTTGACTTGTTTTTTAATGCTTTTTGTAATGTCAAGCCAATGCTGTGAAAGATGAAAAATACATATGTGAGGCATGAACAATGTAAGAGGTAGAGGCTGGGGTTTAGGAGAGAGCGGTTTCCTCATCGCGCTGATGAGGGAACCGAAGGTCTCTGCCACAGTCCTCTTTCACACTCCTCTCCCCCACATTCCTCTCTCTCCAGTCCTCCCTCTCTCCTCTCCCTCCTTCCCTTCACACCTTATCAGCATACACAAGCTGCTGGATCTCTGACAGAGGCACTTCAAAATAAATTTTTTCTGAAAAGAACTAGACTTGAACTTCCCATAAGAAAAACCCTACATTAGAAAACCAAAAGTACGTAAACTGAACAATGTTATTCAAAATCACTATTCCAGAGAGGAGTTGAGAGTGGATAATTCAAACCAAAACAAACCCCTTCCAAATGTCTAGTCAGAACAAGTATGGATTGTAATTGGTTGTCTGTTCTTACCGGTACTTGTGCAGAGTCCATGAAGCGTAGTCCGAAGTAGTCCTTCTCTACGATGTCCAGATGGTACATGACCTGGTCAAACAGCTCCTCACCCTTGGCTTTTTTCTGAAAGGACAGAGAGAGGTCAGAGGTCACAACAACACAGTCATTAGTCTGGAAGCAATGTCAGCAACCTAATCAACAGACAAGACATTTCACTGGGTTCTCTTTAGCATCTTGATAATTGTTTAATAATTCAATTGTTTTTAAACTGTTGCTAAATGGTATTCATTATCGTCAACAATACAAATAGATTGAGCGATTGTAGTGAAGTTTGACTGAGAGACACCGCTGGTGGAAAAGAGAAAATATGGATCTGTTTTAGGTGTTTGGTACTATTCCCTGATATTTCATTCCCCAGACCTGGTGTTGATTTCATTGCCTCTGACTAGAAAACACCAGAAAGAGAGACAAGCACTAAGTAGAACACATTATTTTTCTGGCATCACCCACTTTAAAAACCAGGCACATTGCCATGCTCAGAATCAGACGGAGAGCTAGCCAGTGCTACTCCTGTTTGTAGCCTGCAGCGGTACTAGCTAGTTCACTACACGGCGGAGCCAACTTTAAAACAGCTGGAAGGAAGGACAACCAAACGGGGGTTGCCATGGCAATCTGTTCGAAGGCACCTGCACAGCGAGTCAGTGGCTGGCTCATGTGGGCCCAGTCAGCCTCTCTACTCGACATCCTGACGACACAGCGTCCAGCCTGGAGCCCTGTCCTGTAGAGAGACATCTCTCAGCTAATGACTGATCTACAGTCAGCCTCTCTACTCAACATCCTGACGACACAGCGCCCGGCCTGGGAGCCCTGTCCTGTAGAGAGACATCTCTCAGCTAATGACTGATCTACAGTCAGCCTCTCTACTCAACATCCTGACGACACAGCGTCCGGCCTGGAGCCCTGTCCTGTAGAGAGACATCTCTCAGCTAATGACTGATCTACAGTCAGCCTCTCTACTCAACATCCTGACGACACAGCGCCCGGCCTGGAGCCCTGTCCTGTAGAGAGACATCTCTCAGCTAATGACTGATCTACAGTCAGCCTCTCTACTCAACATCCTGACGACACAGCGTCCGGCCTGGAGCCCTGTCCTGTAGAGAGACATCTCTCAGCTAATGACTGATCTACAGTCAGCCTCTCTACTCAACATCCTGACGACACAGCGTCCGGCCTGGAGCCCTGTCCTGTAGAGAGACATCTCTCAGCTAATGACTGATCTACAGTCAGCCTCTCTACTCGACATCCTGACGACACAGCGCCCGGCCTGGAGCCCTGTCCTGTAGAGAGACATCTCTCAGCTAATGACTGATCTACAGTCAGCCTCTCTACTCAACATCCTGACGACACAGCGTCCGGCCTGGAGCCCTGTCCTGTAGAGAGACATCTCTCAGCTAATGACTGATCTACAGTCAGCCTCTCTACTCAACATCCTGACGACACAGCGTCCGGCCTGGAGCCCTGTCCTGTAGAGAGACATCTCTCAGCTAATGACTGATCTACAGTCAGCCTCTCTACTCAACATCCTGACGACACAGCGTCCGGCCTGGAGCCCTGTCCTGTAGAGAGACATCTCTCAGCTAATGACTGATCTACAGTCAGCCTCTCTACTCAACATCCTGACGACACAGCGTCCGGCCTGGAGCCCTGTCCTGTAGAGAGACATCTCTCAGCTAATGACTGATCTACAGTCAGCCTATTAAACATCCTGAAAACGCTCCCTGTCCTGTAGAGACTCCCCTGTCCTCAGCCTCACTGGATTAGAGTGTCCTGAGAGACATCAGCACAAACAAAGTCAGCCGTCTACTCAACATCCTGACGACCAGCGTCCGGCCTGGGCCCTGTCCTGTAGAGTTTGGCTCGCTAATGACTGATCTACAGTCAGCCACCGGGCCGCGGACTCCCCTGTCCTGCCTCACTGGATTAGAAACCCCCACCGGGCGGGTTTGGCTCGGCCACGCCACCGGGCCGCGGGTTTGGCTCGGCCACGCCACCGGGCCGCGGGTTTGGCTCGGCCACGCCTGAATGAACAAAGCTTATAGAAGGGGAGAAATCATCCCTTGTAGTGGATGGGAGAGTTCACGTCATACTTTAGACTGTTTCCTTCGTGAACACAAGCAACGTATTACTCAGAGGAGACACTCCCAAGTGCTCAAACAAGGGTAACTCACCACACTAAAGACAGAGGTTAATCATAAAGCGTTACCACATGCAGCAAAGCCTGCAACAGTATCGCTGAAACCTAACAGGCACATTACCGGTGGTGACACTGCTGTAGAGACACACACACACACACACACACACACAACACCCTGCAGGGGAACAAACATTAGCAGCGAGGACACATGCCTGCCCTGCCCATCTCTGGTCCAGCATGCTATACAGAGGGTGTGGTCATGATGAGGGGAGAGGGGTGGATGGTGCCATTGCACAGTGTTAGCCCCAGCCTGCCGGATGCTCACGCAGGCCCCATGAAGTTGGCATAGCTCACAAAGCAACCCCGCAGCCAGGGACAGTAGACACAAACGAGCCCCGCAGCCTGGGACAATAGACACAAAGGAGCCCCGCAGCCTGGGACAATAGACACAAAGGAGCACCGCAGCCTGGGACAGTAGACACAAAGGAGCCCCGCAGCCTGGGACAATAGACACAAACGAGCCCCGCAGCCTGGGACAATAGACACAAACGAGCCCCGCAGCCTGGGACAATAGACAAAGGAGCCCCGCAGCCTGGGACAATAGACACAAAGGAGCCCCGCAGCCTGGGACAATAGACACAAACGAGCCCCGCAGCCTGGGACAATAGACAAAGGAGCCCCGCAGCCTGGGACAATAGACACAAAGGAGCCCCGCAGCCTGGGACAATAGACACAAAGCAGCCCCGCAGCCAGGGACAATAGACACAAAGGAGCCCCGCAGCCAGGGACAATAGACAAAGCAGCCCCGCAGCCAGGGACAATAGACACGAAGGAGCCCCGCAGCCTGGGACAGTAGACACAAAGGAGCCCCGCAGCCAGGGACAATAGACACAAAGGAGCCCCGCAGCCTGGGACAATAGACACAAAGGAGCCCCGCAGCCAGGGACAATAGACACAAAGGAGCCCCGCAGCCAGGGACAATAGACACAAAGGAGCCCCGCAGCCAGGGACAATAGACAAAGCAGCCCCGCAGCCTGGGACAATAGACACGAAGGAGCCCCGCAGCCAGGGACAATAGACACGAAGGAGCCATTGTACGCTCCAGTGAACCCCGGGCCTCGCTGCCACACTGTTCACCAGAGGTTTCCAGCCTGCCCGACCAACTATCTGCCTGGAGACACAGTTACATGTCTAAGGATGCTCGATGCATGCACGTCAGAGAGCCACTGGGGAAGGACAGAGGGAGGGGACAAGAAACATGGCAGCCCTCCTCCTAACATAGTCTTAAAGCTCGGAGGCTCCCTCATTCAGACTGGAGTCCAGTAGCTGTCCGAGGAGAGGTGAATCATCAGGTTGTCCACTGTGCTGCCTGTCTGAAGAGGGAGGAAACCCTTTGGGTGGGCATCATCTTGGTAAGGGCAATAAACATGCTACGCCACACAGTTTCTTTAAGAGTTATTCTGGACTGTTGACTAGCACTAAAACCTAACTCATTGTTAAATCAGAATGCATTAGGCCTGTTTAGGTAACAACATCAGTTTCTACTGACCAAGTGAGCTCAAGTCCCCCCATGGTATCCTTACAGTGAAAAGGACTGGACAGTGAACATGCAAAGGTGTTTCTAAAATAAGTTGAATCATTCACGGTTTTACAAATACCAGCCCTATTGGTCAACATGTGTATTCACTCTGTTTAATCCCACTATTCCAGCTAGTCCCAAGTGTGGCTGCAGCAGCAGCATGCTAGTCAGACATCACACAGAGCATGTAAACAAAGGGCCAGGTGTGGCTGCAGCAGCAGCATGCTAGTCAGACATCACACAGAGCATGTAAACAAAGGGCCAGGTGTGGCTGCAGCAGCAGCATGCTAGTCAGACATCACACAGAGCATGTAAACAAAGGGCCAGGTGTGGCAGCAGCATGCTAGTCAGACATCACACAGAGCATGTAAACAAAGGGCCAGGTGTGGCTGCAGCAGCAGCATGCTAGTCAGACATCACACAGAGCATGTAAACAAAGGGCCAGGTGTGGCTGCAGCAGCAGCATGCTAGTCAGACATCACACAGAGCATGTAAAGAAAGGGACAGGTGTGGCTGCAGCAGCAGCATGCTAGTCAGACATCACACAGAGCATGTAAACAAAGGGCCAGGTGTGGCTGCAGCAGCAGCATGCTAGTCAGACATCACACAGAGCATGTAAACAAAGGGCCAGGTGTGGCTGCAGCAGCAGCATGCTAGTCAGACATCACACAGAGCATGTAAACAAAGGGCCAGGTGTGGCTGCAGCAGCAGCATGCTAGTCAGACATCACACAGAGCATGTAAACAAAGGGACAGGTGTGGCTGCAGCAGCAGCATGCTAGTCAGACATCACACAGAGCATGTAAACAAAGGGCCAGGTGTGGCTGCAGCAGCAGCATGCTAGTCAGACATCACACAGAGCATGTAAAGAAAGGGACAGGTGTGGCTGCAGCAGCAGCATGCTAGTCAGACATCACACAGAGCATGTAAACAAAGGGCCAGGTGTGGCTGCAGCAGCAGCATGCTAGTCAGACATCACACAGAGCATGTAAACAAAGGGCCAGGTGTGGCTGCAGCAGCAGCATGCTAGTCAGACATCACACAGAGCATGTAAACAAAGGGCCAGGTGTGGCTGCAGCAGCAGCATGCTAGTCAGACATCACACAGAGCATGTAAAGAAAGGGACAGGTGTGGCTGCAGCAGCAGCATGCTAGTCAGACATCACACAGAGCATGTAAACAAAGGGCCAGGTGTGGCTGCAGCAGCAGCATGCTAGTCAGACATCACACAGAGCATGTAAAGAAAGGGACAGGTGTGGCTGCAGCAGCAGCATGCTAGTCAGACATCACACAGAGCATGTAAAGAAAGGGACAGCCCATTAGACCTGAAGCTGTCTCAGAACACCAACTCCAGGCCTTGACGATTAGAATCACTCAGTGAGTTATTGCCTGGGGAGCCCATCGACAGCCTAAACAGAACATTGGTTAGTGTAAAGGGAAGAAGAACACACAACAAAAAACAGCAGTTCTGCTTTGCTGTGTAACACTTAAAGGGGGAATTTGCAGTTGGTGGAAACAGCGCCACGGCCGACACCACCATTGTTATTGTTGCCGAGCTGACGCCGTGCAGCGTGGTTAAAAAATGCCAGTACACATTGTGCTCTTATATTGTGCGTGCAATGATGTCTGAGGGAAAAACAGTGTTTCATTGTTTACAGTAACTTATTTGTTGTTGAATATCACAGACGGATGTCATCAGGACTTAACGGTAGAGATACACAGAGAACACCTTATGTTTCTAAATGACACCTTATGTACCTTCCCATGAAAATGAAGAAGCTATTAGAAAACTACCCACTGTTTCTCATGTCTGTAATTAAAAGACTCATTCGGGTCCTGCACAGCAGCATGAGAGACAGTACTGATGGGACTGAACAAAGACGGTTCCATCCAAGTTGAGAAACCAGGGGTGTATTCATCATGTCTCGCAACGAAAACCGTTTAAGAACCAAACAGAGCAGACGGAATGAAATGGAGAGGGACCTACCTGAATTTGTCCAATAGAATTGTTTTCATTTCAAGACCATTTGTAGTAAACCTTGTTGAAAAACAATTTGGAACAGACGAAACGTTTCGCAACATAATTTGCGTAATGAATACACCCCTGAACTCCAAATCAAATCAAATTTATTTATATAGCCCTTCAGACAAACAGTAAAACCCCAAACAGCAAACAATGCAGGTGTAAAAGCACCAAACACTCTTCAGACAAACAGTGCACTATTCCATGTTGTAATAAGTCTCCACCAGCAATGCAATCAGAAGCATTGCAAAACAGAATAAACAAATGGAGAAGCACTGTATAATTAAGCAATAAGGCACGAGGGGGTGTGGTATACATGTCCAATGTACCATGGCTAAGCACTGTTCTTAAGCACGACACAATGCGGAGTGCCTGGATATAGTCGTTAGCCGTGGTATATTGGCCATATACCACAAACCCCTGAGGTGTCTTAATGCTATTATAAACATAATTAGAAGAGTAAAAAAATACTAAATCTGGTCATAACCGTGGTATAAGGTCTGTTATAAACTGGGTGATTCGAATGCTGTTCTAATTACATCGGTAACCAGTGTATAATAGCAATAAGGTACCTTGGGTGTTTGTGGTACATGGCCAATAAACTCTACCACGGCTACGGGCTGTATTCAGGGAATCTGTGTTGCGTCCTGCATAAGAACAGCCCTTAGCCATGGTATATTGGACATATACCCTACCCCCTTGTGGTATATTTAAGCAATAAGGCACATCTGTCAGCCAATCAGCATTCAGGGCTCGAACCACCAGGTTTATAAATAGACCTATAGCATTAGTGGAATACCAGAGTGGGATCAAAAGATCAGGTATTCAACTGGATTGACAGCTGGAATGCCTTAGAAATTGTAACCCAGAGAAATAAAAGAGGACATTGAGGGACAAGTCTTCCCACTGGAGAAGAGTATCTCCATTCTAGAGGTCGACCGATTAGGATTTTTCAACGCCGATACCGATTATTGGAGGACCAATAAATTACAACAATAGTGAATGTGTATTATATTAAGTTAAAATAAGTATTCAATCAAATCAATTTAGCCTCAAATAAATAATGAAACATGTTCAATTTGGTTTAAATAATGCAAAAACAAAGTGTTGGAGAAGAAAGTAAAAGTGCAATATGTGCCATGTAAAAAAGGTAACGTTTAAGGTCCTTGCTCAGAACATGAGAACATATGAAAGCTGGTGGTTCCTTTTAACATGAGTCTTCAATATTCCCAGGTAAGAAGTTTTAGGTTGTAGTTATTATAGGACTATTTCTCTCTATACCATTTGTATTTCATATCCCTTTGAGTATTGGATGTTCTTATAGGCACTTTATTGCCAATGAAGTCATAAACAGCTCAATGCTTGAAGCACAGCGAAGAGCTGCTGGCAAACACACAAAAGTGCTGTTTGAATGAATGCTTACGAGCCTGCTGCTGCCTACCACCGCTCAGTCAGACTGCTCTATCAAATCATAAACTTAACAACATAATAACACACAGAAATATAAGCAGTAGGTCATTAATATGGTAAAATCCGGAAACTATTATTTAGAGATTTTTTTTATTTGATTCTTTCAGTGAAATACAGAACCGTTCCGTATTTTATCAAACGGGTGGCATCCATGAGTATAAATATACCTGTTACATTGCACAACCTTCAATGTGTCATAACTACGTAAAATTCTGGCAAATTAGTTCGCAACGAGCCAGGCATCCCAAACTGTTGCATATACCCTGACTCTGCGTGCAAGGAACGCAAGAGAAGTGACAATTTCCCTAGTTTAATATTGCCTGCTTACATGAATTTCTTTTAACTAAATATGCAGGTTAAAAAATATACTTCTATGTATTGATTTTAAGAAAAGCTTTGATGTTTCTGGTTAGGTACATTTGTGCAACGATTATGCTTTCTTCGCAAATGCGCTTTGGTTAAATCATCCCCCGTTTGGCAAAGTTGGCTGTCTTTGTTAGGAAGAAATAGTCTTCACAGTTCGCAACGAGCCAGGCGGCCCAAACTGCTGCATATACCCTGACTCTGTTGCACAGATTGCAAGAGAAGTGACAACTTCCCTAGTTAAAATAAATTAATGTTAGCAGGCAATATTAACTAAATACGCAGGTTTAAAATATATACTTGTGTATTGATTTTAAGAAAGGCGTTGATGTTTATGGTTAGGTACACATTGGTGCAACGACAGTGCTTTTTTCACATGCGCTTGTTAAATCACCCGTTTGGCGAAGTAGGCTGTGATTCAATGATAAATTAACAGGCACCGCATCGATTATATGCAACGCAGGACAAGCTAGATAAACTAGTAATATCATCAACCATGTGTAGTTAACTAGTGATTATGTTAAGATTAACATAAGTTAATAAGTTTGATGCTAGCTAGCACCTTACCTCGGCTCCTTGCTGCACTCGCAGTCAGCCTGCCACGCAGTCTCCTCGTGGAGTGCAATGTAATCGGCCATTGATCGGTGTCCAAAAATGCCGATTACCGATTGCTATGAAAACTTTAAAATCGGCCATTACGATGAAATCGGTCGACCTCTACACCATTCACTTGGCTCCTGGTTGTGGGTAGGTCAAAGGGTTGGGCAATATGGCTTAAAAATGTAAATAAATGTTTTTCCAACTTCCATTGACGAGATAGACGCAGAGCTGAGTGCCTAAATACAGCATTTAGCTGTGGTATATTAGCCATATACTACAAACCCCCGAGGTGCACAGCACAGGCGCGAAGGAGACCAAAGTCCAAAAAGACAACATGAGACAAACACTCATAAAAAATAAAATACCAAAAATACAGGCATATGGAATATGGCGCAAAAACATACATACAAATTCATTTGATATAACGCTCAGACCTAGTAGGTCATGTGACCAGGTGTGCTGTAGAGGGGTCATGGAATGAATTACCAGTGATCAACAGCACTCACAACACCACACAGTCCTATACATATACACACACTGGCATGCAGGTCTAATGCCAAGACCGGAGAGGAACTCTCTCAGTAACAGCACACTGAGACGAGGGCAATGAGCTAGTAGCTGCCATCTTCTCCACCTCACCCTGACCAGGATCTCAGAGCAATGGAAGGATCAGGATCTCAGAGCAATGGAAAGAGCAGGATCTCAGAGCAATGGAAAGAGCAGGATCTCAGAGCAATGGAAAGAGCAGGATCTGATCTCAGAGCAATGGAAAGAGCAGGATCTGATCTCAGAGCAATGGAAAGAGCAGGATCTCAGAGCTCAGAGCAATGGAAAGAGCAGGATCTCAGAGCAATGGAAAGAGCGGGATCTCAGAGCAATGGAAAGAGCGGGATCTCAGAGCAATGGAAAGAGCGGGATCTCAGAGCAATGGAAAGAGCGGGATCTCAGAGCAATGGAAAGAGCGGGATCTCAGAGCAATGGAAATAGCGGGATCTCAGAGCAATGGAAAGAGCAGGATCTCAGAGCAATGGAAAGAGCAGGATCTCAGAGCAATGGAAAGAGCAGGATCTCAGAGCAATGGAAAGAGCGGGATCTCAGAGCTCAGAGCAATGGAAAGAGCGGGATCTCAGAGCAATGGAAAGAGCAGGATCTCAGAGCAATGGAAAGAGCGGGATCTCAGAGCAATGGAAATAGCGGGATCTCAGAGCAATGGAAAGAGCAGGATCTCAGAGCAATGGAAAGAGCAGGATCTCAGAGCAATGGAAAGAGCGGGATCTCAGAGCAATGGAAGGAGCTGGTCACTAAGTACTATACAGCAGAGCCATATGCACGGGAATGGACTGAAACCAGCACCAATGGCACACAGAGAGCATCAGCCTCAGGGCACCTGGCATGACCAAAAACACATGTCTGCTCTGTCCTTCCATTTAAAATACCTTTTGAAAGCCCTGTACCAATTATTCCCTCGTTTACTTTCTCATGGGGTGTGCCTTGACATCAGTTGAAACTCAAACAACAGGCTAGAGATTCAGAATCTTTCCCATTGTGTTGTGTGTAAAGTCTCACCGCTAGGTCCACACTGACGTCTGTGCCGTCCAGCATTGACACACAGCAGGTGATGACAGACTTGGAGTCCCCGGCAGCAGGGATGTGTGTGGTGGCCCGCTGGGCCTCTCTCAACCGGGCCTTGTCAGCATGCTTACGGATGGACTGCCGGCCCAGCGTCCGGCGGAGGAAACTCAGCATGGTGGGGCCTGGTGAACACTACCTGCACATGCGAAAGAAAGCATTAAATGATACAATCGGTTGAGTTCCTCAATCAGATCGTGATGTTACAGGAGGACTGCAGCTTTGTTTGAACTTTTCCCGTTGAAAAGCGATATCACAAGTTGAAGTCAGAAGTTTACATACACTTACATTGGAGTCATTAAAACTCATTTTATCAACCACTCCACACATTTATTGTTAACAAACTATAGTTTGGCAAGTCGGTTAGGACATCTACTTTGGCAATGACAAGTATTTTTTCCAACAATTGTTTACATACAGATTATTTCACTATATCAAAATTCAAGTGGGTCAGAAGTTTAAATACACTAAGTTGACTGTGCCTTTAAACAGCTTGGAAAATTCCAGAAAACGATGTCATGGCTTTAGAAGCTTCTGATAGGCTAATTGACATAATTTGAGTCAATTGGAGGTGTACCTGTGAATGTATTTCAAGGCCTACCTTCAAACTCAGTGCCTTTTTGCTTGACATCATGGGAAAATCAAAAGAAATCAGCAAAGACCTCAGGAAAAAGAATTGTAGACTTCCACAAGTCTGGTTCATCCTTGGGAGCAATTTCCAAACGCCTGAAGGTACCACATTCATTTGTACAAACAATAGTACGTAAGTATAAACACCATGGGACAACGCAGCCGGCATACCGCTCAGGAAGCAGATGCGTTCTGTCTACTTGGATGAACGTACTTTGGTGCGAAAAGTGCAAATCAATCCCAGAACAGCAAAAAAAGTTGTGGATATATTGAAGCAACATCTCAAGACATCAGTCAGGAAGTTAAAGCTTGGTCGCAAATGAACAATGACACCAAGCATACTTCCAAAGTTGTGGCAAAATGGCTTAAGGACAACAAAGTCAAGGTATTGGAGTGGCCATCACAAAGCCCTGACCTCAATCCTATAGAACATTTGTGGGCAGAAATGAAAAATCGTGTGTGAGCAAGGAGGCCTACAAACATGACTCAGTTACACCAACTCTTGTCAGGAGGAATGGGCCACAATTCACCCAACTTATTGTGAAAAGCTTGTGGAAGGCTGCCTGAAACGTTTGACCCAAGTTAAACAATGTAAAGGCAATGCCACCAAATACAAATATAGTGTATGTAAACGTCAGACCCACTGGGAATGTGATGAAAGAAATTAAAAGCCGAAATAAATCACTTCACTATTATTGACATTACACATTCTTAAAATAGTGGTGATCCTAACTGACCTAAAACAGGGCATTTTTAATCGGATTAAATGTCAGGAATTGTGAAAAACGGAGTTTAAATGTATTTGGCTAAGGTGTATGTAAACTTCCGACTTCAACTGTACACACACTAAAGTAGCAATATGCAGGTTATTCGCCACGACATAACTACATCCAATGGGGCTGAAAAGGTGACAATTTTACACAAGTGTTATGGACTGACAATTTGGACTAACGTTACCTATTATTAGTGAAGTTACTGTAGTGAGCTAGTTAACTAGAAAGATTTGCCCCAATAAATAGCGTATAACGTTACTAGCCTAGCTTTGGGCCAAAACATCGTGAGTCTGCCCCACAGACGAACCCATCATGAACGACAGCAACAAGCCGTTACCTATTGTGAGGATGCTGAAGCGACAGATGAAACAAGTCCGACATTTACACTTGCTGATGTCGCGGATGGCCACTTGTAGATCCGAAAGTCCTATACTATAAGCAATACTCACAAAATACTTGCCGATATCTAAAATAATAACCGAACCACTTGCCTGTTCCACCTTCACAAAGTAAAACTAATACTTGTCCATGGTTGACATGTAGTCTTACTAGCGTTATAATAACTCCTACTCGATACGCCAACGAGACAATTTTCACAAGTCCCAAGAGAAGTGGGAGGCAAAGCACAAAATTCCCCTCGGGAAATGACGTCGAAATAAATCCCTAACAAAACTGCGATTTGCATTTAAAGGGACACTTGGGTGTTTCTATATCATGAAAATTAAATAGTAAAACAAATACGTCCTCCCAACTTCACATTATCATATGGTGTTATTTCAGATTATGCCCATTTTATCATGCATCGAATCGCATACACATATTTACGTTAGTAGACCTTATTGCGGGTGTAGGAAAAGGAGAAGACCAAAGTATAATATATATACACATTCGGAAAGTATTCAGACCCCTTGACTTTCCACATTGTTACGTTACAGCCCTATTCTAAACTTTTCCTCTTCAATCAACACACAATAGCCCATAATGACGAAGTTTCTCCCATTATTCTCTGCAGATCCTCTCAAGCTTTGTCAGGTTGGACTGGAACGTAGCTGCTCAGCTATTTTCAGGTTTTCAGGTCTCTCCAGAGATGTTTGATCGGGTTCAAGTTCTCCCTGGGCCACCGAAGGACATTCAGAGACTTGTCCTGCAGTCACTCCTGCATTGTCTTGGCTGTGTGCTTAGGGTTGTTGTCCTGTTGGATGGTGAACCGTCGCCCCAGTCTGAGGTCCTGAGCACTCTGGAGCGGGTTTTCATCAAGGATCTCTGTACTTTGCTCCGTTCTTCTTTCCATCAATCCTGACTAGTCTCACAAGCCCTGCTGCTGAAAAAATCTCCACAGCATGATGCTGCCACCACCATGCTTCACCGTAGGAATGGTGCCAGATTTCCTCCAGACATGACATTTGGCATTCAGGCCAAAGAGTTCAATCTTGTTTCCCATGGATTGAGAGTCCTTTAGGCGGGCTCCAAGCGGGCTGTCATGTGCCTTTTACTGCGGAGTGGCTTTTGTCTGTCCACTCTACCATAAAGGCCTGATTGGTAGAGTGCTGCAGAGAGGATTGCCCTTCTGGAAGGTTCTCCCATCTCCACAGAGGAACTCTGTCATAGTGACCATCAGGTTCCTGACCAAGACCCTTCTCCCCCAATTGCTCAGTTTGGCTGTGCGGCCAGCTCTAGGAAGAGTCTTGGTGGTTCCAAACGTCTTCCATTTAAGAATGATGGAGGCCACTGTGTTCTTGTGGACCTTCAGTGCTGCAGAAATGTTTTGCTACCCTTCCCCAGATCTGTGCCTCGACACAATCTTCTCTCGGGGCTCGACGGGCAATTCATTTGACCATATGGCAAGGTTTTTGCTCTTACTTGCACTGTCAACTGAGTGACCTCATTTAGACAGGTTATTCACACACTAGAATACAGTACATACATATGAAGTGGGTGAAACAGTATGTAGTGATTATTAAAGTGACCAGTGTTCCATGTCTATGTCCTGTACATAGGCAGCAGCCTCTAAGGTGCATGGTTGAGTAACTGGGTGGTAAGCGCATAGTGAGTGACTAAAATTCAGGGCAGGGTACTGGGCAGAGGTCAGCTCGTCATGACTATTTTAAAGGTCAAGGTCTGATGGCTTTGAGATTGAAAAACAGCTTTTGTCTCGGTCCCAGCTTTGATGCAACTGTACTGACCTCACCTTCTGGATGATAGCGAGGTGAACAGGCCGTGGCTCGGGTGGTTGATCTCAATTTTTTTGGGCCTTCCTGTGACACCGGCTGCTGTAGATGTCCTGGAGGACAGGCAGTGTGCCCCCGGGTGATGTGTTGGGAAGACCGCAGACTGCACCACCCTCTGGAGAGCCCTGCGGTTGCAGACGGTACAGTTGTCGTACCAGGTGGTGATACAGCCCGACAGGTTGCTCTCAATGGTGCATCTATAAAAGTTGGTGAGGGTCTTAGGGGCCAAGCCAAATTTCTTCAGCCTCCTGAGGTTGAAGAGGCACTGTTGCACCTTCTTCACCACACTGTCTGTGTGAGTTCCTCAATCTCAATGTTTTTAAACTGCATCATGTCAGTGTAAAACAGGTTTTTCTTTTTTCAAAAAGACCAAATATCTACTGTATGATTCCTCTCCATTTAACAACAGCGCCACTTACTGACCATGTTGATGGCCTATTTATTGCCTTACTGCTCTTATCCTACCTCATTTGCACATGCTGTATATAGATTTTTCTACTGTAGTACTGTTTGTTTATTCCATGTGTAACTGTATGTGTCAAACTGCTTTGCTTTATCTTGGCCAGGTCGCAGTTGCAAATGAGAACTTGTTCTCAACTAGCCTACCTGGTTAAATAAAATTAAAATAAATAAAAATGGCTTCAGTGTGATCTTCATGAATGTGTCATCATATGCCCTAGAAGAAAAAGAAACACACACCTATTTAGGCGAGGTGCTGGCTAGCGGAGTAGAAAAATTAAATACTTGCGGCTCTCTCTGATCATCAGATGCCCTGCCATGGATATCCAGACTGTACCTGTGCACTCCATTCCAACATGCTCAATGCTTAACTTAAAAGCTGACACAAAGCAAACAGGGCAATAAGTCTAATTCAGGCTATTGGAACATGGGAGGTTGATCACAATGCTATTATTTTAGGCTTCTTACATTTATGCTACTATTTAAATAATCGATGCATCAGTCACACTTCTGAAATGTAGAATTTGGAATACAGTTGTGTGTGAGTTAAGTAAACATAACATCAATCTACTATCAAAACATTGCATTGACCTCACTGTTGCAGTTGAAGATTTCGATTTTTAAAACAAGTTCGGCATTCTCTATATAAAAACATTTTAACTCACAAATCATTTTCCCTTTTATTTTAAAGATTTTTTTTTATATACACACACAACATTGTATTTACATGGTCTAGTATATTTACACAACATTAACAAGTGGCACTGTGTAGTTTGAAGTTTTGGTTCCCTACAGGTGTCTTAAAAAACAAATTCAATGATAAATAAAACATTCTACACCACTTTCTGTTTCTGACATACTCAGTAGCGAGCATGGCTACCCAGTCATCTGCAAAGTGCTGTCCATTCTTAAGAAGCAACAACTGTGGTTTCAGTTTTACAAAAAATACAACTCATCCACACTCTAATACCTACCCCACTTCCCTTCCCTCTTGCTTCCAAACAGAACCCCACAGTACCCCCGATACGCTATCACAACACACATCTCAATGCTGGACATTCATGATAGTTAACATTTGATGATTCTGGAAACCCAAGTCTTGTATGTGGAATTCTGTAGTGTGCTCTTTTTGATGCGCCATCATAATACTCTCAGGCAAAAGAGTGGGCTCCATGTATGATCAAACATAAAAATAATAATAATAATAATCAAATGAGGGTTTTGTGGATTCCACACAACGGGCTGATGACCCACCGTAGCGGCCCGTGAGAGAGAATTTACTGTACGGGCTTCTGACAGCGTGGACACGTTGGTCACAATGTACTCACGTCCAATGCACCTGCTATAGATGCATCACAGTCTACTCAGCAGGTCAAGAAGATGTAACCATGGCAAATTAGTTTACAATAAAGCAGGCTTCAATCCTGGTATCCAATATTGAGCTAGAAATGACGACCAGCTTAAGGTGAAATGTTAGGGGGTTTGCTGATGGTTACACAGACACAGCATCACCAGAGGCAGGGCATAATACATACACACAACATAAACTGCTAAAAATACACATGCGTGCTGCACTCTCTCACCCATACACCCCCCCCCCAACACACACACACAAAATACACATGCGTGCTGCACTCTCTCACCCATACACCCCCCCAACACACACACACACAAATTACACATGCGTGCTGCACTCTCTCACCCATACACATACTACACCCCCCCACACTAAAAATACACATGCGTGCTGCACTCTCTCACCCATACTACACCCCCCAACACAACACACAAAATACACACAAAATACACACCCCCCCAACACACACACACACAAATGCTGCACTCTCTCACCCATACACCCCCCAACACACACACACACAAATTACACATGCGTGCTGCACTCTCTCACCCATACACATACCCCTCCAACACACACTAAAAATATACACATGCGTGCTGCACTCTCTCACCCATACTACACCCCCCCCCCACACACACACTGCACTCTCCCACATCGCGCATCGGAGAGGGTGGCACAAGATGCCAGCAGCCAGGTAACCAAACAAAGCAAGAAATACTCTTTCATGAGAAGAAGAGTAGCTCAAACTAAACATGCTGATAACTCCAATACAAGAGCTGATGACAATGTGAACACAGTTGAACCAGTGTGAAAAGAAGGACACCTCTTGTTGCGGGATGTTTGAGTGAAACTGTGTTGGGTATAAGTACAACAAATTCCCAGTAATCTGTACCTAAAACAGTGATTATCATCTCCAATAAACAATAATGTGTTTTAAAAACTCTAACTACCATTTGAAATATATCAAAAGGGGGGGAGGTGGGCTTTCTAATCATTATTGGTTGAATGCTCTTGGTATTGTCTACATTCTTTAGAGACAGACACACAAAGACAGAGAGGAACGTAACTTAAAAGATTGTTTTAAGGTCGAGCCTCCCCTTAGTGGCTGTGGACTTTGTCAAATTGCTTAGAGTAGATCGTCCCCCTGTCTTGACACAGTAAACAGCTCTAAAAACTGACCAACTAGACAGTTTAACATGCCAATCAATGCCCGTCAATGGCTCCTTGTTTGTTCTATGCAAAAACCAAGGCATAGCGCCACATCAGCCACAAGGTTAGCTAGGGGTAGACAAAGTGCTCTGATGTGTAGTGTCTGAATTTGTCAAAAGCTCAAATATATAATAAATTAAACCACTTTTTTCATTAAAAAGTAAAGAATGACAACTTTTACTAGCTATGATTTCATTTGGGATGCCTGAAGCTAAGACTCACTCTAACGTACACGTTGCTCAATGGACAGGGTTTGACAAACTAAAACACAATAAATATTATTTGAAAAAAATATGGCGTCTCTCGTTGGACCGGAGGGACAGAGAAGAAAAGGAGGCAGATTCATCTGGAGGGGCTTATCGATCACTCTTAAAAACACTCCCTCTCTCACAGCCCCGCCCAGTCGTTGTACTTACAGCACTACTACAGCAATTTCACCATGTTTTAAATGTCTCTTTTTTTTTTTAATTAACCCTGAACACACAATACCCCTAACGGTACCTATTCAACATTACTGGATTCATTTGTCCTTGACTTTCAGTTTTTTTTTTTTTTGAGGGCGTAAAGTGCAACAGTGCTTTGTTCTCTCCTCGGCCCATAGCGGTAAGCATGGCAACCAGGGCTCCACATCCCTGGCGCTGGGCTGACCCAGGTCAGGTCAAAGGGGTCAGGGTTCAGGGCAATCGCTGGTTGCGCTAGTCTCACTCGTCACACTGGTCACACTAGCACTAACACTAACGCTAACATCCTCTTCCTCCTCTTCTTCCTCCTCCTCCTCTCCTACTGCTGCTTCTCCTCCATTTTCTTCTTCCTCTCGTTCTTCTTCTCTCTGGTAAAGGGTGGGCTTCAGGGGTTTGACCAGGCCTTCCTCATAGACCCTCAAGATGGCTTCACACACAAACTTGTACTGGCTCTGAGGACACAGAAGAGAAAGAGAGAGGGGGAAGGAAGAGAATGTCAACAACATTAGGAGCCAATGGCAAGGCATGAGCAAAGGAGCCAGGACAGCCAGTGATTGGGATACAGAGGGAGCCAGGCGTGAATAAATGTCCCTGAGGTGGGTAATGCAGTGGTGGGTGTCGCGAATGTGTCTGCACGTATGTACATATGTGTTTATGTCAGTGTGTGTCTCTGTACTAAGAAAAGGGTGTGTTGTGTGTGTGTATGTGCGCACACACATACTTAGTTCAGTGTGCATGACAGGAGAAAGGAAGCCCACTCTCTTCCCCTGGTGCCATTATCTTCCACCTATTTCTCCTGGACCCTGAGGGTGTCCTAGCCTCATTAGAGCTCAGCATATTCAAATGAAATTACCGCTGCAGCAGCCTCTCTACCCCCGCTACCCTGGTTCTGAGCACGGGGCTTCTTCAGAGACTGAGAAGAGAGTGTGCTTCCCAAACGGCACCCTATTCCCTATATAGTGCACTACTTTTGACCAGGGTCAATAGCTTTAACTTTCTCACATCATTATTGAAGATTCATTCAGGATTATTGGTAATCACGGCAGCATTATGATTGCGTGCTATGAATATGGAACCAAATACTTCACTTTTTACTACTTTAATACCAGAGTATGTGAGTGGAGCTGGAGCAGAGCGAGGAGCTTGCCCCATTTGACTGAAAGCTGGAGCGTCGGCCTTCTCGCCCGATCCAGTAGCGCTCACTTAACGAGCTTTTGCCCGGCCCAGCATGCATTTGTTGTTTACTTGTGTGCTGCTGGTTTTTGTATATATATTTTTATCTTTATTTAACTAGGCAAATCAGTTAAGAACAAATTCTTATTTTCAATGACGGCCTAGTGGGGCCGAACGACAGATTTTTACCTTGTCAGCTCGGGGATTCGATCTTGCAACCTTTCAGTTACTAGTCCAACGCTCTAACCACTAGGCTACCTGCCACCCCTATAGCCCCTTGCTTTAGACACTGTCATTGAGTATGTTAAATATATTTTATAAAAAGGTGACTTACAAAGATGAGGAGGACCAAGAGCAAGAGAGGGAGTGCGGCGATGCGGTGACTAAAGAATCCTTGTGGAAAGACGGCTATCCTGAAAGCATGAGGTGTACATGCCAACAGAAAGGAACAGAAAGGAACGAGGAGGGAAGCTACCGAAGGGTGTCATTGTAGCAAAGTATTTATAAACTAAAAATCTGATCTCTTAAAAGTTTCATTAATTTTCATTCAATTATATATACACAATAGGTCATCATTGATTTTGGCTCAATAGGCATATAGACCCCTTCCTGTGTTTGCAAACATCGCCGAACGAGGGAAATGCACGCAAGTTGGTGGCAGAACACAGGGGCCTTCTGTTCTCATAGCAAAAAAAAAACGTAATTTACATGCTGCTTACGAGTGCATTTCACACTGTTTTTGGATTCTAATTGGATTTTAAGGCTCGTATGAATGTCCTGCTTAATATAATGTGTGTGTCAACATCGCAAATCAACTGCATTATAATTAGATAACACTAACTTCAACCAGTAAAATGGCTCTTTGGCTAGATTTTGCTACAGCCTATATCAATGAGCGTTAGCATTCTAGCTAACAAATGCTGCATCCAAAATAGTTATTTTGCAGAGATCACAACCAAATATAATCTTGGCGACTGTTCAAGCCAGAATAAAAACATCATTATAAGTAAATCAAATCAAATTGTATTTGTCACATACACATGGTAAGCAGATGTTAATGCGAGTGTAGCGAAATGCTTGTGCTTCTAGTTCCGACAATGCAGTAATAACCAACGAGTAATCTAACCTAACAATTCCACAACTACAACCTTATACACACAGGTGTAAAGGGATGAAGAATATGTACCTAAAAATATATGAATGAGTGATGGTACAGAACAGCATAGGCAAGATGCAGTAGATGGTATAGAGTACAGTATATACATATGAGATGAGTAATGTAGGGTATATAAGCATAAAGTGGCATAGTTTAAAGTGGCTAGGTGATACATGTATTACATAAAGATGGCAAGATACAGTAGATGATATAGAGTACAGTATATACATATACATATGAGATGAGTAATGTAGGGTATGTAAACATTATATTAAGTGGCATTGTTTAAAGTGGCCAGTGATACATTTTTTACATCAATTTCCTTTATTAAAGTGGCTGGAGTTGAGTCAGTATGTTGGCAGCAGCCACTCAATGTTAACAGTCTGATGGCCTTGAGATAGAATCTGTTTTTCAGTCTCTCGGTCCCTGCTTTGATACTCCTGTACGGACCTCGCCTTCTGGATGATAGCAGGGTTAACAGGCAGTGGCTCGGGTGGTTGTTGTCCTTGATGATCTTTATGGCCTTCCTGTGACATCGGGTGGTGTAGGTGTCCTGGAGAGCAGGTAGTTTGCCCCCGGTGATGCGTTGTGCAGACTACCCTCTGGAGAGACTTACGGTTGTGGGCGGAGCAGTTGCCGTACCAGGCTGTGATACAGCCCGACAGGATGCCCGACAGGATGCTCTCGATTGTGCATCTGTATAAGTGCTTTTGGTGACAAGCCGAATTTCTTCAGCCTCCTGAGGTTGAAGAGGCGCTGCTGCGCCTTCTTCACAACGCTGTCTGTGTGGGTGGACCAATTCGGTTTGTCCGTGAGGAACTTATGCCGAGGAACTTAAAACTTACTACCCTCTCCACTACTGTTACTACCCTCTCCACTACTGTCCCGTCGATGTGGATAGGGGGGTGCTCCCTCTGCTGTTTCCTGAAGTCCACAATCATCTCCTTTGTTTTGTTGACGTTGAGTGTGAGGTTATTTTCCTGACACCACACTCCGAGGGACCTCACCTTCTCCCTGTAGGCCGTTGGTAATCAAGCCTATCACTGTAGTGTCGTCCGCAAACATGATGATTGAGTTGGAGGCGTGCATGGCCACGCAGTCGTGGGTGAACAGGGAGTACAGGAGAGGGCTCAGAACACACCCTTGTGGGGCCCGTGTTGAGGATCAGCGGGGTGGAGATGTTGTTACCTACCCTCACCACCTGGGGGCGGCCCGTCAGGAAGTCCAGTACCCAGTTGCACAGCGCAGGGTCGAGACCCAGGGTCCGAGCTTGATGACGAGTTTGGAGGGTACTCTGGTGTTAAATGCTGAGCGGTAGTCGATGAACAGCATTCTCACATAGGTATTCCTCTTGTCCAGATGGGTTAGGGCAGTGTGCAGTGTGGTTGCGATTGCGTCGTCTGTGGACCTATTGGGGCGGTAAGCAAATTGGAGTGGGTCTAAGGTGTTACGTTCCCCAGATTATGTGTTGTAGTTTGTGTATTTGCATGTGTTTATTTCAGGAAATGGCTTCCTGAAATCCCTCAAGCAGCTGATTGGTCGACTCCATAGCTAATTGGAGAGCTGACCCCTCCCCCTCGTCAAGACGCAGCTGTCTCCAGTTACACATTAATTCTGAAGCTATATAAAAGCCAGTGTTCTGTTCAGGAGAGAGAGATTTGCTGGGAGTTTTGCAGAGAGTCATTGCTGGGAGGTCATTGCAGAGAGATTGAATGTGATAGAGAATCACTGCTAAGAGAGGAGGCTGATGGCTGTGGATAATTTACTATGTTAGTTGTTGGTAGCACTTGGTATGTTCTGTGAGTTTGTTGCTCAGATAGAGCTTATTTGATGTCCTTTGTTTCTTAGTTTGTTTGAGAAATTATTTGTTCTCCTGTTTCATTTGTTCCCAGGGGGGAAGGGGAAGGCACCTAGGGAGTGCTTAGGCAAGAGGCCCGCGGGCATACATATACCCGTAGTATATTCACTGTCTAGGCACAATAGGTAAGACCTGGGCGGACCACCCCCTGTATTTTGGTTAGGGCACCAGGTGGTGCTAAATTAGGCAAGTATTGGTTAGGCAGGTAAGATAGGAGAGGGGGCTTTGAGATTTACTTTCTTTGCTTTGGTTCCGTCCAGCCCCTTTTCCCCATATTACCGTGTAAAGGAATAAAGTCCTTGTAAACGGTACCACATTCTGCCTGTTGTCATCCTTGCTTACGTCTACAGTCCATACCTTCTTCACTTCACGGAGAGTTTAGTTGTAGCAGGGTGTTACGTTCCCTCTTCATAGAGGCGTGCGTAACATAGGGTGTCAGGTAGGGTGGAGGTGATATGGTCCTTGACTAGTCTCTCAAAGCACTTCATGATGACGGAAGTGAGTGCTACGGGGCGGTAGTCGTTTAGCTCAGTTAGCTTTCTTGGGAACAGGAACAATGGTGGCCCTCTTGAAGCATGTGGGAACAGCAGACTGGGATAAGGATTGATTGAATATGTCCGTAAACACACCAGCCAGCTGGTCTGCGCATGCTCTGAGGACACGGCTGGGGATGCCGTCTGGGCCTGCAGCCCTGCGAGGGTTAACACGTTTAAATGTTTTAATCACGTTGGCTGCGGTGAAGGAGAGCCCGCAGGTTTTGGTAGCGGGCTGTGTCAGTGGCACTGTATTGTCCTCAAAGCGAGCAAAGAAGTTGTTTAGTCTGTCTGGGAACAAGACATCCTGGTCCGCGACAGGGCTGGTTTTATTTTTGTAATCTGTGATTGACTGTAGACCCTGCCACATACCTCGTGTCTGAGCTGTTGAATTGCGACTCTACTTTGTCTCTATACTGACACTTAGCTTGTTTGATTGCCTTGCGGAGGGAATAGCTACACTGTTTGTATTCGGTCATGTTTTTGGTCACCTTGCCCTGGTTAAAAGCAGTGGTTCGCGCTTTCAGTTTTGCGCGAATGCTGCCATCAATCCACGGTTTCTGGTTGGGAATGTATATGAGTATATGAAGAAATAAAAACTTAAATCGAGGCTATATTGAATGGGTGCAGATGGCGATGGCTTTCTGACTGCAGCCAAGAGTCGCATACATCTGACGTCAGTGTGTCGTGTTCTGGAAAGGGGTCTATTACCACTTTCAAGAACCTTTCCGTTTTGATAGGGTTGTTTGAACTAAAACCCTTTAGGCATACCGACAGAAAAAATATTACAAAAATAATATAAAAACGACACATCCCTGCCCAGTCTGGCAAGAGTGGCCCAACGGGTGTTCAGCATCCGCAGTGGCTCTGCAAGCACTGAGAGGGTATTCACTGGTGCTGGCCTGCTCTCCGAGTACCATCGCATGAGACTCTGGCTAAACTCATGTTTCTAAAAATGAATTCAAAGGCACTGTAGATGGAGCCTAATAAGGCATTTTTAATTTATGTGCATTTCATTCTAAGTATAGACTATAATGATTGAATACAACAAAATGTTGATTAAATTCTGAGCGCGTTTTGTCCCTACCAGCCTAGTGTGTCGCACTCGCAAATGATTCACAATTTATTTATTTGTAGGCTATAGCCTTGAAATAATTTAAATAATATGGCCTAAATAATTCATTTTTGTTCCTTCTTAGGCTCCCTGTCTGGCTCCTATTGAGAGTGTTTATAATGATGTTTAATACGACATGTAGCCTATTTGAAATGATGAACGCTTCTTGGTCACCTTTTCCTGTTATTTATTTAAATTCTTTTCATTCAAATCATATGGTTTGGTTTCAATACTTCAAAAGCAAATGGTAGGTCCAGGTCGTCACAAAAATAGATGGGGTGTTGGTTAAATGGTGATTTTAATGAATGGAGTGATTTTGGAAAGGACGTGGAGCATTGGTGTGCACGCGCCGCTCCCATGAGCACGCACCGCTCCCATGAGCACGCACCGCTCCCATGAGCACGCACCGCTCCCATGAGCGATGAGAGGGATTTCAAACCGCTCAACTCCACTCACATACCCTGTTAAATACAAATGTAAGCGAATTTGTTCCCATACATTTGGTCCCCTAAAATGGGTGGATGTTGTAGAAAATGTGCCGTGATTTCTAAACAGTTCACACCGATATGGATGAAAATACCCTCAAATTAAAGAGGACAGTCCTCACTTTAACGTCATTGTATCATTTTAAATCTAAAGTGCTGAAGTATAGAGCCAAAACAACAAAGAATGTGTCTCTGTCCCAATACTTTGAGCTCAATGTATATACTGTATTATACTGTAGCCCAGACTCAATACCAGAGAACCCTGCGAGTGTACGAAACAAAATCCTTACACCTAGCCTAAAAATGGGAATCTGGAGAGACAATGGCATTCTCATGGCACAAGAGATTATCACTGGTAGACTGTAACAATGGAAAGTCTACCACTGACAATACAACAAGGATGAATAAAACATCTTCCTAGTAGGATGACCCTCTCCTTTCAGGTAGTAACACTGTTCTATTCTACACTGTGCTCCATCTGTTATTACTTAACACACTAACACAGATTGTTTCGGTTGTCTTCAAAGACTAAAGAGAGCCATCTTGGAGGAGGCGAGAGGAGAGCCTGCCCAGAAAGGAGGAGGAAGAAGAGAGCGTGAGGAGGAAAAGAGAAGGGGTAAAGAGAATGAGTAAAGGAAGTGAGAGGAAGATGAAGAGAGAACTAGAGAGAGAGAACGAGAACGAGAGAGAGAACGAGAACGAGAGAGAGAGAGAACGAGAGAGAGAGAACGAGAGAGAGAGAACGAGAACGAGAGAGAGAGAGAACGAGAGAGAGAGAACGAGAGAGAGAGAACGAGAACGAGAACGAGAGAGAGAACGAGAGAGAGGGAACGAGAGAGAACGAGAGAGAGGGAACGAGAGAGAAAGAGAACGAGAGAGAGAGAGGGAACGAGAGAGAAAGAGAGAACGAGAGAGAACGAGAGAGAACTAGAAAGAGAGAACGAGAGAGAGACGAGAAAGAGAACGAGAGAGAGAGAACAAGAGAGAGAACGAGAGAGAGAGAACGAGAACGAGAGAGAACGAGAGAGAGAGAACGAGAGAGAACGAGAGAGAGAGAGAACGAGAGAGAACTAGAAAGAGAGAGAACGAGAGAGAACTAGAAAGAGAGAACGAGAGAGAACTAGAAAGAGAGAACGAGAGAGAGAGAGAGAGAGAACGAGAGAGAGAGAGAACGAGAGAGAGAACGAGAGAACGAGAGAGAGAGAACGAGAGAGAGAGAACGAGAGAGAGAGAACGAGAGAGATAGAGAACGAGAGAGAGAGAGAACGAGAGAGAGAGAACGAGAGAGAGAGAGAACGAGAGAGAGAGAGAGAGAGAACGAGAGAGAGAGAACGAGAGAGAGAGAGAGAACGAGAACTAGAGAGAACGAGAACTAGAGAGAACGAGAACTAGAGAGAACGAGAACTAGAGAGAGAGAGAGAACTAGAGAGAACTAGAGAGAACTAGAGAGAACGAGAGAGAACGAGAGAGAGAGAGAGAGAACGAGAGAGAGAGAGAGAACGAGAGAGAGAGAGAGAACGAGAGAGAGAGAGAACGAGAGAGAGAGAGAGAACGAGAGAGAGAGAGAACGAGAGAGAGAGAGAGAGAGAACGAGAGAGAAGAGAGAGAACGAGAGAGAGAGAGAACGAGAGAGAGAGAGAGAACGAGAACTAGAGAGAACGAGAACTAGAGAGAACGAGAACTAGAGAGAACGAGAAGAGAGAGAAAACGAGAGAACGAGAGAGAACTAGAGAGAACTAGAGAGAACGAGAGAGAACGAGAGAGAACGAGAGAGAACGAGAGAGAGAGAGAGAACGAGAGAGAACTAGAGAGAGAGAACGAGAGAGAGAGAGAGAACTGAGAGAGAAGAGAGAGAGAGAGAAGAGAACTAGAGAGAACGAGAACTAGAAGAGAGAACTAGAGAGAGAGAACGAGAACTAGAGAGAACGAGAACTAGAGAGAAGAGAGAACTAGAAGAGAGAGAGAGAGAACGAGAGAGAGAGAGAGAACGAGAGAGAGAAAACGAGAGAGAGAGAGAGAACGAGAGAACGAGAGAGAGAACAAGAGAGAGAGAGAAACGAGAGAGAAGAACGAGAGAGAGAGAGAACGAGAGAACGAGAGAGAGAGAGAGAGAGAGAGAGAGAGAACGAGAACTAGAGAGAAACGAGAACTAGAGAGAGAGAGAGAGAGAACTAGAGAGAACGAGAGAGAACGAGAGAGAGAGAACGAGAAGAGAGAAATCGAGAGAGAGAAAACGAGAGAGAGAGAGAACGAGAGAGAGAGAGAGAGAGAACGAGAGAGAGAGAGAGAGAGAGAGAGAGAGAGAACGAGAGAGAGAGAAGAGAGAGAGAGAGAGAGAGAGAAACGAGAGAGAGAGAGAGAGACGAGAGAGAGAACGAGAGAGAGAGAGAGAGACGAGAGAGAGAGAGAGAGAGAGAACGAGAGAGAGAGAGAAAACGAGAGAGAGAGAGAGAACGAGAGAGAGAGAGAAGAGAGAGAGAGAGAGAGAGAAAACGAGAGAGAGAGAGAGAGAAAGAGAGAGAGAGAGAGAGAACGAGAGAACGAGAGAGAAGAGAGAGAGAGAGAGAACGAGAGAGAGAGAGAGAGAACGAGAGAGAGAGAGAACGAGAGAGAGAGAGAGAACGAGAGAACTAGAGAACGAGAAAGAAAGAGAGAGAGAACGAGAGAACTAGAGAGAGAACGAGAGAGAGACTAGAGAGAGAACGAGAGAGAGAGAAGAGAGAGAGAGAACGAGAGAGAGAGAGAGAGAGAACGAGAGAACTAGAGAGAGACTAGAGAGAGAGAACGAGAGAGAACGAGAGAGAACTAGAGAGAAGAGAGACTAGAGAGAAGAACGAGAGAGAACGAGAGAGAACGAGAGAGAACTAGAACGAGAGAGAGAACTAGAGAGAGAGAACGAGAGAAGAACGAGAGAGAGAAAACGAGAGAACGAGAGAGAAGAGAGACGAGAGAAGAGAGAGAGAGAGAGAGAGAACGAGAGAGAGAGAGAACTAGAGAGAGAGAGAGAGAGAGAGAGAGAGAACTAGAGAGAGAGAGAGAACTAGAGAGAGAACGAGAGAGAGAGAGAGAGAGAGAGAACGAGAGAGAGAGAGAGAAGAAGAAACGAGAGAGAGAGAGAACGAGAGAGAACGAGAAGAGAAACGAGAGAGAAGAGAGAACTAGAGAGAGAGAAAACGAGAGAGAGAGAACGAGAGAGAGAGAGAGAGAGAGAGAGAGAGAACGAGAGAGAGAGAGAAACGAGAGAGAGAGAGAGAGAAACGAGAGAGAGAGAGAGAACGAGAGAGAGAAGAGAACGAGAGAGAGAGAGAGAGAACGAGAGAGAGAAGAGAGAGAACGAGAGAGAGAGAGAGAACGAGAGAGAGAGAAACGAGAGAGAGAGAGAACAAGAGAGAGAGAACGAGAGAACGAGAGAGAGAGAAGAACAAGAGAGAGAGAGAACAAGAGAGAGAGAGAACGAGAGAGAGAACTAGAGAGAGAGAGAGAACGAGAGAGAGAGAGAGAGAAACGAGAGAGAGAGAGAAACGAGAGAGAGAGAGAAAGAGAGAGAGAGAGAACGAGAAGAGAGAGAAACGAGAGAGAGAGAGAAACGAGAGAGAGAGAGAGAGAGAACGAGAGAGAGAGAGAGAGAAGAGAGAGAAACGAGAGAGAAACGAGAGAGAGAACGAGAGAGAGAGAGAGAACGAGAGAGAGAGAGAGAACGAGAGAGAGAGAGAACGAGAGAGAGAGAGAACGAGAGAGAACGAGAGAACGAGAGAGAGAGAGAGAGAAGAGAGAGAGAAGAACGAGAGAGAGAGAGAACGAGAACGAGAGAGAGAGAGAACGAGAGAGAGAGAGAGAAACGAGAGAGAGAAGAAGAACGAGAGAGAGAGAAGAGACGAGAAGAGAGAATGAGAGAACGAGAGAGAGAGAGAACAAGAGAGAGAGAGAACAAGAGAGAGAGAGAACAAGAGAGAGAGAGAGAACGAGAGAGAGAGAGAGAACGAGAGAGAGAGAGAGAGAACGAGAGAGAGAGAGAACGAGAGAGAGAGAGAGAACGAGAGAGAAGAGAACGAGAGAGAGAGAACGAGAGAGAGAGAGAGAACGAGAGAGAGAGAACGAGAGAGAGAGAACGAGAGAGAGAGAGAGAGAGAGAGAACGAGAAAGAACTAGAGAGAACGAGAAAGAACTAGAGAGAGAGAACGAGAGAGAGAGAACGAGAGAGAACTAGAGAGAGAGAGAGAGAACTAGAGAGAGAGAGAGAGAACTAGAGAGAGAGAACTAGAGAGAGAGAGAGAGAGAGAGAGAGAGAGCGAGAGAACGAGAGAACTAGAGAGAGAGAGAGAGAGCGAGAGAACGAGAGAGAACTAGAGAGAGAGAGAACTAGCGAGAGAGAGAGAGAGAGAACGAGAGAGAACTAGAGAGAGAGAACGAGAGAGAGAACTAGAGAGAGAAAGAGAGAGAACGAGAGAACGAGAGAGAGAACGAGAGAGAGAGAGAACGAGAGAGAGAACGAGAGAGAGAACGAGAGAGAGAGAACGAGAAAGAGAGAGAGAGAACGAGAACGAGAGAACGAGAGAGAGAACGAGAGAGAGAACGAGAGAGAGAACGAGAGAGAGAACGAGAGAGAGAGAGAGAGAAGAGAGAGAAACGAGAGAGAGAGAACGAGAGAGAGAGAGAGAACGAGAGAGAGAGAGAGAACGAGAGAGAGAAGAACGAGAGAGAGAAGAGAGAGAGAGAGAAGAGAAGAGAACGAGAGAGAGAGAACGAGAGAGAGAACGAGAGAGAGAGAACGAGAACGAGAAGAGAGAAAGACGAGAGAGAGAGAGAACGAGAGAGAGAGAGAACGAGAACTAGAGAGAGAGAACGAGAAAGAACTAGAGAGAGAGAACGAGAGAGAGAGAGAGAGAGAGAGAGCGAGAGAACGAGAGAGAACTAGAGAGAGAGAGAACGAGAGAGAGAGAGAACGAGAACTAGAGAGAGAGAGCGAGAGAGAGAGAGAACGAGAACTAGAGAGAGAGAACTAGAGAGAGAGAGAACTAGAGAGAGAGAGAGAGAGAGAGAGAGAGAGAGAACTAGAGAGAGAGAGAACTAGAGAGAGAGAGAACGAGAGAGAGAGAGAGAAAGAGAGAGAGAGAGAACGAGAGAGAGAGAGAACGAGAAAGAACTAGAGAGAGAACGAGAGAGAGAGAACGAGAAAGAACTAGAGAGAGAGAACGAGAGAGAGAACGAGAGAGAACTAGAGAGAGAGAGAGAGCGAGAGAACGAGAGAGAACTAGAGAGAGAGAGAACGAGAGAGAGAGAACTAGAGAGAGAGAGAACGAGAAAGAACTAGAGAGAGAACTAGAGAGAGAGAACTAGAGAGAGAGAGAACGAGAGAGAGAGAGAGAGAGACGAGAGAGAGAGAACGAGAGAGAGAACGAGAGAGAGAACGAGAGAGAGAGAGAGAGAACGAGAGAGAGAGAACGAGAGAGAGAGAGAACGAGAGAGAGAGAGAAGAACGAGAGAGAGAGAGAGAAAACGAGAGAGAGAGAACGAGAGAGAGAGAGAACGAGAGAGAGAGAGAGAGAGAGAGAGAGAGAGAGAGAACGAGAGAGAGAGAACGAGAGAGAGAGAACGAGAGAGAGAGAACGAGAGAGAGAGAACGAGAGAGAGAGAACTAGAGAGAGAGAACTAGAGAGAGAGAACGAGAGAGAACTAGAGAGAGAGAACTAGAGAGAGAGAACTAGAGAGAGAGAACTAGAGAGAGAGAGAGAGAGAACTAGAGAGAGAGAACGAGAGAGAGAACGAGAACGAGAGAGAGAACTAGAGAGAGAGAACGAGAGAGAGAGAACTAGAGAGAGAGAACGAGAGAGAGAGAACTAGAGAGAGAAACTAGAGAGAGAGAACGAGAGAGAACTAGAGAGAGAGAATGAGAGAGAGAGAACGAGAGAGAGAGAACGAGAGAGAACTAGAGAGAGAGAACGAGAGAGAGAACGAGAGAGAGAACGAGACAGAGAGAACGAGAGAACGAGAACGAGAGAGAGAACTAGAGAGAGAGAACGAGAGAGAGAGAACGAGAGAGAGAACTAGAGAGAGAGAACGAGAGAGAGAGAACGAGAGAGAGAGAACGAGAGAGAGAACTAGAGAGAGAGAGAGAGAGAACTAGAGAGAGAGAACGAGAGAGAACGAGAGAGAGAGAACGAGAGAGAGAACGAGAGAGAGAACGAGAGAGAGAGAACGAGAGAGAGAACGAGAACGAGAGAGAGAACGAGAACGAGAGAGAGAGAACGAGAACGAGAGAGAGAACGAGAACGAGAGAGAGAACTAGAGAGAGAGAACGAGAGAGAGAAACTAGAGAGAGAAGAGAGAGAGAACGAGAGAACGAGAGAGAGAGAACGAGAGAAGAACGAACGAGAACGAGAGAGAGAGAGAGAACGAGAGAGAGAGAACGAGAGAGAGAGAGAGAACGAGAGAGAGAGAGAAGAGAACGAGAGAGAGAGAGAGAGAACGAGAGAGAGAGAACGAGAGAGAGAACGAGAGAGAGAGAACGAGAGAGAGAGAACGAGAGAGAGAGAACGAGAGAGAGAACGAGAGAGAGAAGAAGAACGAGAGAGAGAGAGAACGAGAACTAGAGAACGAGAGAACGAGAACGAGAGAGAGAGAGAACTAGAGAGAGAGAGAGAGAGAGAGAGAGAGAGAAGAAGAGAACTAGAGAGAGAGAGAACGAGAGAGAGAGAGAGAAGAGAGAACGAGAGAGAGAGAGAGACGAGAGAGAGAGAGAGAGAGAGAACGAGAGAGAGAACGAGAGAGAGAAACGAGAGAGAGAGAACGAGAGAGAGAACGAGAGAGAGAACGAGAGAGAGAGAACGAGAGAGAGAGAACGAGAGAGAACGAGAGAACGAGAGAGAGAGAGAGAACGAACGAGAGAGAGAGAGAGAACGAGAGAGAGAGAACGAGAGAACGAGAACGAGAGAGAGAGAACGAACGAGAGAGAGAGAAACGAGAACGAGAGAGAGAGAGAGAGAGAAGAGAGAAGAGAGAGAGAACGAGAGAGAACGAGAGAGAGAGAGAGAGAACGAGAGAGAGAGAGAAGAGAGAGAGACTAGAGAACGAGAGAGAAGAGAGAACGAGAGAGAACTAGAGAGAGAGAACGAGAGAGAACGAGAGAACTAGAGAGAGAGAACGAGAGAGAACTAGAGAGAGAGAACGAGAGAGAACTAGAGAGAGAGAACGAGAGAGAACTAGAGAGAGAGAACGAGAGAGAACTAGAGAGAGAGAACGAGAGAGAGAGAAACGAGAGAGAGAGAGAGAACGAGAGAGAGAACGAGAGAACGAGAGAACGAGAGAGAGAGAGAACGAGAGAGAGAACGAGAGAACGAGAGAGAGAGAGAGAACGAGAGAGAGAGAGAGAACGAGAGAGAGAGAGAGAACGAGAGAGAGAGAGAGAACGAGAGAGAGAGAGAGAACGAGAGAGAGAAGAGAGAGAGAGAGAGAACGAGAGAGAGAGAGAAACGAGAGAGAGAGAGAGAGAACGAGAGAGAACGAGAGAGAGAGAGAGAGAGAACGAGAGAGAGAACGAGAGAGAGAACGAGAGAGAGAACGAGAGAGAGAACGAGAGAGAGAACGAGAGAGAGAACGAGAGAGAGAACGAGAGAGAGAACGAGAGAGAAACGAGAGAGAACGAGAGAGAACGAGAGAGAACGAGAGAGAACGAGAGAGAACGAGAGAGAACGAGAGAGAGAGAGAGAACGAGAGAGAAACGAGAGAGAGAGAGAGAGAGAGAGAAGAGAGAGAGAGAGAGAACGAGAGAGAGAGAGAGAACGAGAGAGAGAGAAAGAGAGAGAGAGAGAGAGAGAGAGAGAGAGAGAGAGAGAGAGGATGATTAATAGAAGGTTAGAAAAGGAGGATGAAGAAAAGAAAGGAGGACTTACAGGTGTCTGAATCATCATGGCTCTCTGGTCCCTCATGGTTCTGACTATGTCTAATGGATAGATGGGCTGACTGCACTCCATCAGGCACAACGCTGTCTCCATGGTGATGAGAACTCCAGTTCGGCCAATCCCTGCGCTGAGTGATGACACACAAGCGGGAGAGGAGGAGGAGAGGAGGGAAGGGGGCGGAGAAAGAAGTTTCACAATAAACTCATGACATCATTTCTACCTTTTAAAACCCTCGAGTCAATATCCGCAGCCCCGCTGAAATCCAATGAGCATTGTAAAAAAATATTTAAAAAAAAAAATCTGTCTGTTTAAACTAGATATCTGCATGGGCTGTATCTCAATCCACCGTATCTGCCGAAATCGGCCTTCGACATCTGCAGTGAAAGGAGGCAGAGCTAGTGGTGTTTGTTAGACCATGAGACATCCCAAAAATCAGTCTTCTACATCTGCAGTGAAAGGAGGTAGAGCTAGTGATGTTTGTTAGACCATGAGACATCCCGAAAATCAGTCTTCTACATCTGCAGTGAAAGGAGGTAGAGCTAGTGGTGTTTGTTAGACCATGAGACATCCCGAAAATCAGTCTTCTACATCTGCAGTGAAAGGAGGCAGAGCTAGTGGTGTTTGTTAGACCATGAGACATCCCGAAAATCAGTCTTCTACATCTGCAGTGAAAGGAGGCAGAGCTAGTGGTGTTTGTTAGACCATGAGACATCCCGAAAATCAGTCTTCTACATCTGCAGTGAAAGGAGGTAGAGCTAGTGGTGTTTGTTAGACCATGAGACATCCCGAAAATCCGTCTTCTACATCTGCAGTGAAAGGAGGTAGAGCTAGTGGTGTTTGTTAGACCATGAGACATCTTGAAAATCAGTCTTCTACATCTGCAGTGAAAGGAGGTAGAGCTAGTGGTGTTTGTTAGACCATGAGACATCTTGAAAATCAGTCTTCTACATCTGCAGTGAAAGGAGGTAGAGCTAGTGGTGTTTGTTAGACCATGAGACATCTTGAAAATCAGTCTTCTACATCTGCAGTGAAAGGAGGCAGAGCTAGTAGTGTTTGTTAGACCATGAGACATCCCGAAAATCGGTCTTCTCAAGAGAACGTCTGCAGGATCCGAACGGTATGGCCCACAAACTATTATGACCCCTCTACGGAAAGGTGAGTCTCTCTGTTGTTTGTCTCTACTCCGCCCCCACAAGCCTCACAAGACTTGCCTGAAGGTTACGGGGTACCAGTAAAAAAGTATGGAAGTAGTTTAGCGCCTAAAAAATATATGTGTCAAAATAAATACAATACTTTCCTGATCTATCTTGTATCTCTCAGATATAGAACAGACACTTCAGAACAAACTTCCTTTAGATGTTCTGGGGGACAGTGTGTTATTCCATGTAGTGAATCTGTTATTCAATGCTTGGGCTAATAGCAGTAAGGCCAAATTCAATGTTTTATCTAACAAAAAAAAATTAAAATATATTTTTTTATACCCGAAGGGGTCCTAAAATATCAAATATCAAAATTATCCATGGTATGACCATCTTAAAACACTTCCATATGTTAGCTCAGTAGAACCCCCTGCGGCTTAGACTCTAGAGGGTTAAATCACTGGATAATTATTTTTCTGGCGTATAGCAACACACAAAGATCGGTTTATGGAATTAAGTCCAGATTCGAATCCAGAAATCTCCCAATCCCTGGGCTCTATACATTAAATACATTCCAGTGTGTTGTTGAGACATATATTGGCTGAGTCAGATAGGTCTTACTTTAGCCAAGTTATATGCCTGAGATGTGGACTTCTAAAAGGTGTGTAGGTGTTCTACCTGGAGTGTTCTGGGCTGCTGGCCTGTGTACTACAGCAGTGTGTAGGTGTTCTATCTGGAGTGTTCTGGGCTGCTGGGCTGTGTACTACAGCAGTGTGTAGGTGTTCTATCTGGAGTGTTCTGGGCTGCTGGCCTGTGTACGTGTTCTATCTGGAGTGTTCTGGGCTGCTGGCCTGTGTACTACAGCAGTGTGTAGGTGTTCTATCTGGAGTGTTCTGGGCTGCTGGGCTGTGTACTACAGCAGTGTGTAGGTGTTCTATCTGGAGTGTTCTGGGCTGCTGGGCTGTGTACTACAGCAGTGTGTAGGTGTTCTATCTGGAGTGTTCTGGGCTGCTGGGCTGTGTACTACAGCAGTGTGTAGGTGTTCTACCTGGAGTGTTCTGGGCTGCTGGCCTGTGTACTACAGCAGTGTGTAGGTGTTCTATCTGGAGTGTTCTGGGCTGCTGGCCTGTGTACTACAGCAGTGTGTAGGTGGTCTATCTGGAGTGTTCTGGGCTGCTGGCCTGTGTACTACAGCAGTGTGTAGGTGTTCTATCTGGAGTGTTCTGGGCTGCTGGCCTGTGTACTACAGCAGTGTGTAGGTGTTCTATCTGGAGTGTTCTGGGCTGCTGGCCTGTGTACTACAGCAGTGTGTAGGTGTTCTATCTGGAGTGTTCTGGGCTGCTGGCCTGTGTACTACAGCAGTGTGTAGGTGTTCTATCTGGAGTGTTCTGGGCTGCTGGCCTGTGTACTACAGCAGTGTGTGTTCTAGGTGTTCTATCTGGAGTGTTCTGGGCTGCTGGGCTGTGTACTACAGCAGTGTGTAGGAGTCTAGTAGAACAGTCAGACAGTTCCACTGGGCTGTGTACTACAGTAGTGTGTAGGAGTCTAGTAGAACAGTCAGACAGTTCCACTGGGCTGTGTACTACAGTAGTGTGTAGGAGTCTAGTAGAACAGTCAGACAGTTCCACTGGGCTGTGTACTACAGTAGTGTGTAGGAGTCTAGTAGAACAGTCAGACAGTTCCACTGGGCTGTGTACTACAGTAGTGTGTAGGAGTCTAGTAGAACAGTCAGACAGTTCCACTGGGCTGTGTACTACAGTAGTGTGTAGGAGTCTAGTAGAACAGTCAGACAGTTCCACTGGGCTGTGTACTACAGTAGTGTGTAGGAGTCAGTCAGTACTGAACAGTCAGACAGTTCCACTGGGCTGTGTACTACAGCAGTGTGTAGGAGTCTAGTAGAACAGTCAGACAGTTCCACTGGGCTGTGTACTACAGTAGTGTGTAGGAGTCTAGTAGAACAGTCAGACAGTTCCACTGGGCTGTGTACTACAGCAGTGTGTAGGAGTCTAGTAGAACAGTCAGACAGTTCCACTGGGCTGTGTACTACAGCAGTGTGTAGGAGTCTAGTAGAACAGTCAGACAGTTCCACTGGGCTGTGTACTACAGCAGTGTGTAGGAGTCTAGTAGAACAGTCAGACAGTTCCACTGGGCTGTGTACTACAGCAGTGTGTAGGTGTTCTATCTGGAGTGTTCTGGGCTGCTGGGCCGTGTACTACAGCAGTGTGTAGGTGTTCTACCTGGAGTGTTCTGGGCTGCTGGCCTGTGTACTACAGCAGTGTGTAGGTGTTCTATCTGGAGTGTTCTGGGCTGCTGGCCTGTGTACTACAGCAGTGTGTAGGTGGTCTATCTGGAGTGTTCTGGGCTGCTGGCCTGTGTACTACAGCAGTGTGTAGGTGTTCTATCTGGAGTGTTCTGGGCTGCTGGCCTGTGTACTACAGCAGTGTGTAGGTGTTCTATCTGGAGTGTTCTGGGCTGCTGGCCTGTGTACTACAGCAGTGTGTAGGTGTTCTATCTGGAGTGTTCTGGGCTGCTGGCCTGTGTACTACAGCAGTGTGTAGGTGTTCTATCTGGAGTGTTCTGGGCTGCTGGCCTGTGTACTACAGCAGTGTGTAGGTGTTCTATCTGGAGTGTTCTGGGCTGCTGGGCTGTGTACTACAGCAGTGTGTAGGAGTCTAGTAGAACAGTCAGACAGTTCCACTGGGCTGTGTACTACAGTAGTGTGTAGGAGTCTAGTAGAACAGTCAGACAGTTCCACTGGGCTGTGTACTACAGTAGTGTGTAGGAGTCTAGTAGAACAGTCAGACAGTTCCACTGGGCTGTGTACTACAGTAGTGTGTAGGAGTCTAGTAGAACAGTCAGACAGTTCCACTGGGCTGTGTACTACAGTAGTGTGTAGGAGTCTAGTAGAACAGTCAGACAGTTCCACTGGGCTGTGTACTACAGTAGTGTGTAGGAGTCTAGTAGAACAGTCAGACAGTTCCACTGGGCTGTGTACTACAGTAGTGTGTAGGAGTCTAGTAGAACAGTCAGACAGTTCCACTGGGCTGTGTACTACAGTAGTGTGTAGGAGTCTAGTAGAACAGTCAGACAGTTCCACTGGGCTGTGTACTACAGCAGTGTGTAGGAGTCTAGTAGAACAGTCAGACAGTTCCACTGGGCTGTGTACTACAGTAGTGTGTAGGAGTCTAGTAGAACAGTCAGACAGTTCCACTGGGCTGTGTACTACAGCAGTGTGTAGGAGTCTAGTAGAACAGTCAGACAGTTCCACTGGGCTGTGTACTACAGCAGTGTGTAGGAGTCTAGTAGAACAGTCAGACAGTTCCACTGGGCTGTGTACTACAGCAGTGTGTAGGAGTCTAGTAGAACAGTCAGACAGTTCCACTGGGCTGTGTACTACAGTAGTGTGTAGGAGTCTAGTAGAACAGTCAGACAGTTCCACTGGGCTGTGTACTACAGTAGTGTGTAGGAGTCTAGTAGAACAGTCAGACAGTTCCACTGGGCTGTGTACTACAGCAGTGTGTAGGAGTCTAGTAGAACAGTCAGACAGTTCCACTGGGCTGTGTACTACAGTAGTGTGTAGGAGTCTAGTAGAACAGTCAGACAGTTCCACTGGGCTGTGTACTACAGCAGTGTGTAGGAGTCTAGTAGAACAGTCAGACAGTTCCACTGGGCTGTGTACTACAGTAGTGTGTAGGAGTCTAGTAGAACAGTCAGACAGTTCCACTGGGCTGTGTACTACAGTAGTGTGTAGGAGTCTAGTAGAACAGTCAGACAGTTCCACTGGGCTGTGTACTACAGTAGTGTGTAGGAGTCTAGTAGAACAGTCAGACAGTTCCACAAACAGGGAGAGGAGTAGCCTCTGTAGTTGAGACAAAAGGGCTGAGGTCAGATCGAGGGATCCTGTGATGAGTTGTTTAGTGAAAACATAAGACCATTTCTTGCTATACATCTAAGGATGTGTGTCATGCATTCTGTTCCCTACCTGCAGTGGACCACCATGGGCTCATCCTTGCCGGCTCGTTTGCTTCGCACCAGACTGACAAAGTCCAGGAAGTCCATGGAGTCATCTGGGACGCCATGGTCCGGCCAGGCCACGTACTGGATCTGGGTCAACTCCCGGACCTCCTCGCTCTGTCACCATGGCAACACAACAGTACAGTCAGTGCAATGTCGCCATGACAACAACAACAACGACTGTCTGCTCTGCACCCCCCTTTATTACCATCTCACCACGACACCACGCTGAGACACCTCACCGACACCACGCTGAGACACCTCACCGACACCACGCTGAGACACCTCACCGACACCACGCTGAGACACCTCACCGACACCACGCTGAGACACCTCACCGACACCACACTGAGACACCTCACCGACACCACACTGAGACACCTCACCGACACCTCACTGAGACACCTCACTGAGACACCTCACTGAGACACCTCACCACGACACACACAGAGACACCTCACCACGACACACACCGAGACACCTCACCACGACACACGCCGAGACACCTCACCACGACACACGCCGAGACACCTCACCGACACACACCGAGACACCTCACCGACACACACTGAGACACCTCACCGACACACGCTGAGACACCTCACCGACACACGCCGAGACACCTCACCGACACACACTGAGACACCTCACCGACACACACTGAGACACCTCACCGACACACGCCGAGACACCTCACAGACACCACGCTGAGACACCTCACCGACAATGGTGGAGCACAGCCAGACCAGCACGGTTAATCAAAAACTATTATGGGATGTGTGTTTGCCCTTTCAACATCGTCTATCAGTGTCGCTATGGTAACACACACAGGCTGCATGTTAATACTAGAAGCCTCATGGCTGTAGCTGCTGGTCCCCATGGCAACATGATGATCCACGAGGCCGAAAAAGAACAGCCCACACAAGTCACCATGCCAAATATTTTAAACGCTGAACGCGATAGTTCCAATGCTGTGTTCGTAACGCTTTGAATCGTTTCGTTTTAGCTGTGATCCACAATTTCGCTAAGTTTACTTTGACTTCCAAATAGTTGTCATTGCATTAGCACTGGCCATTGGGAAACACAACACTGACTAGTGAGCGTCATGTACCTCGAGGTGTGTCAGGGTCATGTCTCGGACCAGGAAGGCAGAATTACCCTCCTCGGTGAGACAGGCCAGCTGGAAGCAGCCGTACGAGGCAGTGCTGTCAGGGTTGGGCCAGTACTGATGACACTTTACCTGTCGGCACAGAGCAGCAACATAAGACCTCAGACACAGATTAATATGGCATCATGATAGAAAAAACAGGATCAATTAAATGTTTCTTTACTCCAGAAAAACTCCTGTTTATATTGAGTGCATGACTCGGGCCTGGAGTTTTTCCTTCTTAGGAGTTTTTCCTGAACAAACTAACCTGTCTCCTTTCCCTGGAGGCCCAGAGAGGATACAGTACATGTCTAACCCTACTGTACATACCCGTCCCCTCTCCACCTGGGTGGTGAGCATGACCACCATGGAGGAGCTCTGCTCCCAGGTCATCTGCCAGAAGTCTGGGCACGTGTTGGGCAGCGGGCCCTGGCACGCAATGTACCGGTTGATCAGGCTGGATGCTGGGATCTCCATCTAGAGTACAGGGAGGAGAATAAGACCTGTGTGTAGGGCTGTTAACGATCAACAGTGTGTGGGCATGTGAGCATGTGTCCATTTCCAGTCCTTGGAGTGGAGACTACACCTCCATCTTGGCCGACAGAGGTCTATTTTAGGCCTGCTGAACAAAGAGTCCATGGTAGTGTGGGTGGAGTGAGGCGAACAGCATATGTGATGAGGGAGGAGGTTAGAGAAACTCACGTTGATGTAATTTGCATTGATGTAGTCATCTGTGCTTTTCAGAATGACCCGTGTGGCGTCATCTAAAAATGAAAGAGAAGAGAGAGACAGGGGAGCGAGAGAGAGAAGAGAGAGACAGGGGAGCGAGAGAAGAGAGAGACAGGGGAGCGAGAGAAGAGAGAGACAGGGGAGCGAGAGAAGAGAGAGAGAGAAGAGAGAGACAGGGGAGAGAGAGAAGAGAGAGACAGGGGAGCGAGAGAAGAGAGACAGGGGAGCGCGAGAGAAGAGAGAGACAGGGGGGAGCGAGAAGAGAGAGACAGGGGAGCGAGAGAGAAGAGAGAGACAGGGGAGCGAGAGAGAAGAGAGAGACAGGGGAGCGAGAGAGAAGAGAGAGACAGGGGAGCGAGAGAGAAGAGAGAGACCGGGGAGCGAGAGAGAAGAGAGAGACCGGGGGGAGAGAGAAGAGAGAGACCGGGGAGCGAGAGAGAAGAGAGAGACAGGGGGGAGAGAGAAGAGAGAGACAGGGGAGCGAGAGAGAAGAGAGAGACCGGGGAGCGAGAGAGAAGAGAGAGACCGGGGAGCGAGAGAGAAGAGAGAGACAGGGGAGAGAGAGAAGAGAGAGACAGGGGAGAGAGATAAGAGAGAGACAGGGGAGCGAGAGAAGAGAGAGACAGGGGAGCGAGAGAAGAGAGAGACAGGGGAGAGAGATAAGAGAGAGACAGGGGAGCGAGAGAAGAGAGAGACAGGGGAGCGAGAGAAGAGAGAGACAGGGGAGAGAGATAAGAGAGAGACAGGGGAGCGAGAGAAGAGAGAGACAGGGGAGAGAGAGAAGAGAGAGACAGGGGAGAGAGAGAAGAGAGAGACCGGGGGAGAGAGAGAAGAGAGAGACAGGGGAGAGAGAGAAGAGAGAGACAGGGGAGAGAGAGAAGAGAGAGACAGGGGAGCGAGAGAAGAGACAGGGGAGAGAGAGAAGAGAGAGACAGGGGAGAGAGAGAAGAGAGAGACAGGGGAGAGAGAGAAGAGAGAGACAGGGGAGAGAGAGAAGAGAGAGAAAGGAGGAGAGGAGTGTGAAATGGTCAGTTAACATAGTCTGTTAACACAGACTAAGAAAAGTGAAGACAACTGTGTGTAGGAGACTGTAGTGTGATGTGATACTCACAGGGTGAGATGTCTCTGTAGCGGTTTTTGGAAATGTTTTGAGGTAATTTGGCACACAACATTGTCATTCCAGGACTTTTCCGGTAGAGTTGCTGTGAGAAAATAATAAAAGCGTTAGGAAAAAAAAAAAACTTGACTGGTAATCAGACTTTAACTCTACACAAGCACCTCGTTCTTTATCCCCCTCAATACATTTAGAAATGTGGAGCAAGGAACCATGATATTTCAGCAAAGCATCAAACATCACAATCAGAACGCCTGCTATGTCTGAACATTCAGAATCAGAACGCCTGCTATGTCTGAACATTCAGAATCAGAACGCCTGCTATGTCTGAACATTCAGAATCAGAACGCCTGCTATGTCTGAACATTCAGAATCAGAACGCCTGCTATGTCTGAACATTCAGAATCAGAACGCCTGCTATGTCTGAACATTCAGAATCAGAACGCCTGCTATGTCTGAACATTCAGAATCAGAAAGCCTGCTATGTCTGAACATTCACAATCAGAACGCCTGCTATGTCTGAACATTCAGAATCAGAACGCCTGCTATGTCTGAACATTCAGAATCAGAACGCCTGCTATGTCTGAACATTCAGAATCAGAACGCCTGCTATGTCTGAACGTTCAGAATCAGAACGCCTGCTATGTCTGAACGTTCACAATCAGAACGCCTGCTATGTCTGAACATTCAGAATCAGAACGCCTGCTATGTCTGAACATTCACAATCAGAACCCCTGCTATGTCTGAACATTCACAATCAGAACGCCTGCCATGTCTGAACATTCACAATCAGAACGCCTGCCATGTCTGAACATTCAGAATCAGAACGCCTGCTATGTCTGAACATTCAGAATCAGAACGCCTGCTATGTCTGAACATTCAGAATCAGAACGCCTGCCATGTCTGAACATTCAGAATCAGAACCCCTGCTATGTCTGAACATTCACAATCAGAACCCCTGCTATGTCTGAACATTCACAATCAGAACGCCTGCTATGTCTGAACATTCACAATCAGAACGCCTGCTATGTCTGAACATTCAGAATCAGAACGCCTGCTATGTCTGAACGTTCACAATCAGAACGCCTGCCATGTCTGAACATTCAGAATCAGAACGCCTGCTATGTCTGAACATTCAGAATCAGAACGCCTGCTATGTCTGAACATTCAGAATCAGAACGCCTGCCATGTCTGAACATTCAGAATCAGAACGCCTGCTATGTCTGAACGTTCACAATCAGAACGCCTGCTATGTCTGAACATTCACAATCAGAACGCCTGCTATGTCTGAACGTTCACAATCAGAACGCTCATCGCACTCTAGCAACTCCTTGTGGCGGGCCGGGCGCCTGCAGGCTGACCTCGGTTGTCAGTTAAACTGTTTCCTCCGACACATTGGTGCGGAGGTTAAGCGGGCGAGTGTTGAGAAGCGCTTTGGCGGGTCTTGCTTCGGAGGATGAATGACTCGACCTTCGCCTCCCGAGTCCGTTGGGGAGTTGTAGTGAACAGACAAGATGGAAATTGGGGAGAAAAGGGGGGTAAAAATATAAATGAAATAAATAAAGTTACTTGGCGATTATTCCTCACACAGAAACAGGTGTTATAGTAGTTGTCTTATGTGCCATAACCTAGAAGTTATGGGGGTCTCTGTGAGGGGCATCACCCTGCACTTGGAGGGCACAGTAAATCACAGCAATAAAGCTGATACTGTAGAACTTATGTAACACCAGTCCAGGGCAACATTTCCCTCCAGAAAGTGGTAACCTCTTTCGTGACCTCAATGAGGTGAAAACAATAGTGCACAAACTAGGGGGAGCAACAAAAAAAATGAACAAGACCCACATGACTCGAGGTACAACAAAAAAAATCACAAGAACATTGAGTGGAATAGACGTGATAGTCTTGCTCATGAAAACTTTAAATTTATAGATGAGGTGAGGACCGACTCACATCAAACTGGGCTAGTACTTCCCCGCTGACCAGACCCTCCTTCAGGGTGTTCATGGAGTCCCTCCAGGCGTCCTGGTCCAGCTGACTGGGGTCCTGGGGACACTTCTCTGGGATGTACTGGAAGTCTGGCTCGGTCTCCTGCTTCTCCTCCACCATGTCATAGATGGCTGGAGAGACAGGGAAGGAAGTAACACAGTTAGTTAGAATAGTGTAGAACAACAGCATCTCTTATTATTAGGCTCTGCTCAGTTTCAATATTCACACCAGCATACCACTTAAAAAGAAGCAATGTATTAGGTATTGGATTCTAACTGGAATGCTATACGCTAGTGTGGATATTGGAAGGTAGCCTCTGATGTCACTTGTTCTTCTACCTATATCATAATGATTTGGCCTGTTTTAACTGCATATTTCAATAGTGGTCCCGTGTAGCTCAGTTGGTAGAGCATGGAGCTTGCAACGCCAGGGTTGTGGGTTCAATTCCCACGGGGGACCAGTATGCAAAAAGTATGCAATTACTACTCACTGTAAGTCGCTCTGGATAAGAACGTCTGCTAAATGGCATAAATGTTAAATGTAGTAAACCCAAGGAGATTACTTAGTCACCAATCAGAGCCCTCTCCTCACCATTGGGCCTGACCAATAAGATGAGCTCTCCTGAGTGGCTCTCACAGCTGGCCTTGATGAACATGACCACCTGGTCGTGAGTGTGCTCCGAGATGTCTCGACCGTTGATCAGAACCACCTGGTCACCTTCGTTCAGGCGAGGGACACACAGGTCAGCCTGTAGAGGGTTGGAGGAGAACGCAATCAGACCGGGTTCTGTGGTTAAAGTGGTATACTGGGAAGAAGACTAGAACACTGGGCCTGTAATATAATAAAGTTGACAACTAAGTGCTGTTCATTGCCTTGTGATCAACATCATCCTGAAGCCTTTTTAGTTGAGCCGTGAAAGGACTGCTACTTTTGTTCACTCGATCTATTGAGATAAACTTTTGTTATTTTCCACCATAATTTGCAAATAAATTCATAAAAAATCCTGCAATGTGATTTTCTGATTTTTTTCTCTGATTTTGTCTGTCATAGTTGAAGTGTACCTATGATGAAAATTACAGGCCTCTCATCTTTTTAAGTGGGAGAACTTGCACAATTGGTAGCTGACTAAATACTTTTTTGCTCCACTGTAAGTTTGATGCTAGCTAGCAACTTACCTCGGCTTCTTGCTGCACTCGCAGTCAGCCTGCCACGCAGTCTCCTCGTGGAGTGCAATGTAATCGGCCAAAATCGGTGTCCAAAAATGCTGATTACCGATTGTCGGTTGACCTCTATTCTGGAGAAAATTAATACCTACGCAAGAATGCTATTCATAGACTAAAGCACAGTCTTCAACACCATAGTACCCTCCAAGCTCATGATTAAGCATGAGGCCCTGGGTCTGAACCCCACCCTGTGCAACTGGGTCCTGGACTTTCTGACGGGCAGCCCCCTAGGTGGTGAAGGTAGGCAACAACACCTCCACTACGTTGATCCTCAACGCAATGGCCCCACAAGGGTGCGTGCTCAGCCCCCTCCTGTACTCCCTGTTCACCCATGACCGCATGGGCACACACGTCTTCAACGCAGACGACAACAGTGGTGATTACCAACGACGACGAGACAACAAGGGCTATATCACTGCCTGGTACGGCACCTGCACCGTTCGCAATCGCAGGGCTCTCCAGAGGGCCCTCAACGACATCTTCAGCACCCAGTGTAACAGGAAGGCCAAAAATATAATCAAGAAACTCAGCCACGCAAGACATGGCCTGTTCACCCCGCTACCATCCAGAAGGCGAGGTCAGAACAGGTGCATCAAAGCTGGGACCGAGAGACTTATCTCTCTTCTAAACAGCTTCTACCTCAAAGCCATCAGCCTGTTGAATAGTCACCACTACCCGGCCCCGCGCAGTACCCTGCCCTGAACTTTAGTCACTGTCACTAGCCGGCTACCACCCGGTTAATCAACCCTTCACCTTGGAGGCTGCTGCCTATGTACACTACATAGACACGGAACACTGGTCACTTTAATCATGTCTACATACTGTTTCATCCACTTCATATGTATGTACTGTACTCTAGTCAAGGCCTATCGTATTTAACTATTGCTGAACATATACCATTCTATCCTACATATAATATATATATATACACACACATATATATATATATATATATATACACACAGTTGAAGTCGGAAGTTTACATACACCTTAGCCAAGTACATTTAAACTCAGTTTGTCACAATTCCTGACATTTAATCCTAGTAAAAATTCCCTGTTTTAGGTCAGTTAGGATCACCACTTTATTTTAATAATGTGAAATGTCAGACTAATAGTAAAGAGTGATTTATTTCAGCTTTTATTTATTTCATCACATTCCCAGTGGGTCAGAAGTTTACATACAGTCAATTAGTATTTGGTAGCATTGCCTTTAAATTGTTTAACTTGGGTCAAACGTTTCAGGTAGCTTCCCACAATAAGCTTCCCACAATAAGTTTGGGGAATTTTGGCCCATTCCTCCTGACAGAGCTGGTGTAACAGTCAGGTTTGTAGGCCTCCTTGCTCGCACACGCTTTTTCAGCTCTGCCCACAAATTTTCAATGGGATTGAGGTGAGGGCTTTGTGATGGCCACTCCAATACCTTGACTTTGTTGTCCTTAAGCCATTTTGCCACATCTTTGGAAGTATGCTTGGGGTCATTGTCCATTTGGAAGACCCATTTGCGACAAAGCTTTAACTTCCTGACTGACGTCTTGAGATGTTATTTCAATATATCCACATAGTTTTCCATCCTCATGATGCCATCTATTTTGTGAAGTGATTTGCACTTTTCGCACCAAAGTACGTTCATCTCTAGGATACACTCCTTCCTGAGTGGTATGACGGCTGTGTGATGCCATGTGTTTATACTTGCGTACTATTGTTTGTACAGATGAACGTGGTACTTCAGGCGTTTGGAAATTCCAAGAGAGAACCAGACTTGTGGAGGTCTACAATTGTCTTTCTGAGGTCTTGGCTGTTTTCTTTTGATTTTCCCATAATGTCAAGCAAAGAGGCACTGAGTTTGAAGGTAGGCCTTGAAATATATCCACAGGTACACCTCCAATTGATTCAAATGATGTCAATTAGCCTATCAGAAACTTCTAAAGCCATGACATTTTCTGGAATTATGTGTATATATATATATATATATATATATATATATATATATATATATATATATATATATATATATATATATATGTATATGTATGTGTGTGTGTACACATGTGTACTGTAAATGTTTTTGACATTTTATTTTCATTTTACCTTTATTTAACTAGGCAAGTCAGTTAAGAACAAATTGTTATTTACAATGACGGCCTACCCTGTCCAAACCCTAACCCGGTCTCCCAATCACGGCCGGCTGTGATACAGCCTGGAATCGAACCAGGGTCTGTAGTGTCGCCTCAAGCACTGAGATGCAGTGACTTAGACCGCTGCACCACTCGGGAGCCAGAGTGTATGGGGTGTTGGTTAGTGTTCTAACATACCGATGTCCCAGGGGCCACACGAGACACGATGACGGGTACCTTCTGATCAGCTCCACCCTGAAACCAAGGCAATGGAGAGGGCTAAACAATCTGATCATATCACCAGCAGTTCTTGGTCAAGTCACATGGTCAGGATTAGGAGCAGTAGGGTTAGGTGACCTTCGGTCATTGTTATTTCATAGCATTATACTTCATTTAAAATATAATAATAAAGATGTTTCATTGTCACACATGCGCCCCTGGAGCAAATTAGGGCACCGACAGATTTTTCACCTTGTCGGCTCGAGTATTTGAACCAGCGACCTTTCGGTTACTGGCCCAACGCTCTAATCGCTAGGTTACCTGCGGCCCAGAAAGCACTACTGTAGGCACAAGGCAGAGGTCTCACCTTGACGTTGAAGCCAAATCGTCTGTTGTCATCTGGCCTCATCTTGACCAGGACCAGATTGTCGTGAGGGACAACACCGTTCAACTGTAGAGAAAGACATAGTGATGTGTTAATACATGTCTCTATTGGAAAGGACATAAGCTCCTAACAACCTACAGAGACTCTGAAGGACCCACAGTTCTTCAGAGGTCACAAGGTCAGAAAAACCATGACCCTGGCCATAGTTCTAGGTCATTTAGGTTCAGCTGAAAAAAATTCACTATGAAACAAAATGAAAACAGTGGTAGATTGAGTCAGGGTGGACTTACCGTGGTCTTGTCGGTTGCCATGGGGACATCGTACATCTCGTTGATGTGGTTGTCAAGGAGACTCTGCTGGGAGTGGGCCTGGATGATCTGGCTCAGGTTCTTCCTGGACTGTTTTGGAGGCAGGGCCGGGGGCCGACCATCTACTGTCTCTGGGGAGCTGGAGAGAGACACAGACAGCGGTAATCTCATGGTAGAGGACCTTCAGTCTGTCTGTCAGCCAGTCAATTTTAGGTCCTTGATATTTTTTCAAGATAAGGCACGTTCCATTTCCTAAAATCCAACAGAGCTAACAAGAGCTCAGTAAGCCATTCAGCCAATCAGAGCTTTCAGATAAGCAGAAACTCCATTTGCTCGTGGCCATTGGCCAATAGGAGAGCAGAGCTCCTACAGCACTTCCTCCACAGAGAGAGCCGGTGTGTGTGTTGTAGTGTGTAACTGCCTTACAATCCCAGTCACAGTGGGTGTGTGTTGTGTACAGTGTACCTAACCATCCCAGTCACTCAACCACAGAAATCCCAGGAGGCCCAGGGGAACTTGAGGCCAGTCAGGAACAGTCAGAGCACATTGTTTGGGGTCCTGTATGCCAGGCTGGTGTCACAACAGAGGAGACACTGGTGGGGAGGGAGGGGTGACACTGCAGGAGGGACAGACAGAACTCTCTCTCTCAAAATAAACAGATACCACAAGGACTTCAGCCACATGGCTGAGAGAGGGAAGGGACTACTGCTCACTGACACTGACCACGGGGACATACACAGAGTATTTGTCTGCATTTACCTCAAGACAGTAAGACATAAATACAGTTGCTGTCCTTTTCCCCCCAACTGATTGAAGTCAGGAAACAGAAGGGTCAACCTTCGCTTAGTTCTTTAAAGGTCAGGCTGGGGTCAGCAGCCTCTCGTGTGACAGTGTAGTGGGATGTTTTCCTGGTTCACAGATCAGGTTGCAGAAGGGAAGCACTTGACTTGGTTGCCTTGGTATCCACTGCTTGAAACCTCATCTTACTGAGGTAATGCTGTGACAGCCAAGATTGTTGTATTGATGCTTCTTTTGGAGACAGAGCGAGACATTGACAGAGAGGAAAAGGAGATGGGGAGAGAGATGAGGGAGAGAGACAGAGAGGAAAAAGAGATGGGGAGAGAGATGAGGGAGAGAGAGAGACAGAGAGGAAAAAGAGATCGGGAGAGAGATGAGGGAGAGAGAGAGACCGAGAGGAAAAAGAGATGGGGAGAGAGACCGAGAGGAAAAAGAGATGGGGAGAGAGATGAGGGAGAGAGAGAGACCGAGAGGAAAAAGTAATGGGGAGAGAGATGAGGGAGAGAGAGAGACCGAGAGGAAAAAGTAATGGGGAGAGAGATGAGGGAGAGAGAGAGACCGAGAGGAAAAAGAGATGGGGAGAGAGATGAGGGAGAGAGAGAGACCGAGAGGAAAAAGAGATGGGGAGAGAGATGAGGGAGAGAGAGAGACCGAGAGGAAAAAGAGATGGGGAGAGAGATGAGGGAGAGAGAGAGACCGAGAGGAAAAAGAGATGGGGAGAGAGATGAGGGAGAGAGAGAGACCGAGAGGAAAAAGAGATGGGGAGAGAGATGAGGGAGAGAGACCGAGAGGAAAAAGAGATGGGGAGAGAGATGAGGGAGAGAGACCGAGAGGAAAAAGAGATGGGGAGAGAGATGAGGGAGAGAGACAGAGAGGGGAAAAGAGATGGGGAGAGAGATGAGGGGAAGGGGAAGAATGCAAAAATCTAAGAAAGAAATTGAGAAACCTGTCCAACCAAAAACATAGAGACCCGGAAAACCTGAGTCTACGCCTTCAATATGGTGAATCACTAAAACAATACAGAAATACACTACGGAAAAAGAAGGAACAGCATGTCAGAAATTAGCTCAATGCAATTGAAGAATCCATAGACTCTAACCACTTCTGGGAAAATTGGAAAACACTAAACAAACAACACGAAGAATTATCTATCCAAAATGGAGATGTATGGGTAAACCACTTCTCCAATCTTTTTGGCTCTATAACAAAGAATAAAGAGCAAAAACATATACATGATCAAATACAGAAATTAGAATCAACTATTAAAGACTACCAGAACCCACTGGATTCTCCAATTACATTGAATGAGTTACAGGACAAAATAAAAACCCTCCAACCCAAAAAGGCCTGTGGTGTTGATGGTATCCTCAATGAAATTATCAAATATACAGACAACAAATTCCAATGGGCTTATACTAAAACTCTTTAACATCATACTTAGCTCTGGCATCTTCCCCCAATATTTGGAACCAAGGACTGATCACCCCAATCCACAAAAGTGGAGACAAATTTGACCCCAATAACTACAGTGGAATATGTGTCAACAGTAACCTTGGGAAAATCCTCTGCATTATTATTAACAGCAGACTCGTACATTTCCTCAATGAAAACAATGTACTGAGCAAATGTCAAATTGGCTTTTTACCAAATTACCGTACAACAGACCATGTATTCACCCTGCACACCCTAATTGACAACCAATCAAACCAAAACAAAGGCAAAGTCTTCTCATGCTTTGTTGATTTCAAAAAAGCCTTCGACTCAATTTGGCATGAGGGTCTGCTATACAAACTGATGGAAAGTGGTGTTGGGGGTAAAACATACGACATTATAAAATCCATGTACACAAACAACAAGTGTGCGGTTAAAATTGGCAAAAAACACATTTCTTCACACAGGGTCGTGGGGTTAGACAGGGATGCCGCTTAAGCCCCACCCTCTTCAACATATATATCAACGAATTGGCGCGGGCACTAGAAAAGTCTGCAGCACACGGCCTCCCCCTGCTAGAATCCGAAGTCAAATGTCTGCTGTTTGCTGATGATCTGGTGCTTCTGTCACCAACCAAGGAGGGCCTACAGCAGCACCTAGATCTTATGCACAGATTCTGTCAGACCTGGGCCCTGACAGTAAATCTCAGTAAGACCAAAATAATGGTGTTCCAAAAAAGGTCCAGTCACCAGGACCACAAATACAAATTCCATCTAGACACTGTTGCCCTAGAGCACACAAAAAACTATACATACCTTGGCCTAAACATCAGCGCCACAGGTAACTTCCACAAAGCTGTGAATGATCTGAGAGACAAGGCAAGAAGGGCATTCTATGCCATCAAAAGAAACATAAATTTCAACATACCAATTAGGATTTGGCTAAAAATACTTGAATCAGTCATAGAGCCCATTGCCCTTTATGGTTGTGAGGTCTGGGGTCCGCTCACCAACCAAGACTTCACAAAATGGGAGAAACACCAAATTGAGAGACTGCACGCAGAATTCTGCAAAATATCCTCCGTGTACAACGTAGAACACCAAATAATGCATGCAGAGCAGAATTAGGCCGATACCCACTAATTATCAAAATCCAGAAAAGAGCCGTTAAATTCTACAACCACCTAAAAGGAAGCGATTCACAAACCTTCCATAACAAAGCCATCACCTACAGAGAGATGAACCTGGAGAAGAGTCCCCTAAGCAAGCTGGTCCTGGGGCTCTGTTCACAAACACAAACACACCCTACAGAGCCCCAGGACAACAGCACAATTAGACCCAACCAAATCATGAGAAAACAAAAAGATAATTACTTAACACATTGGAAACAATTAACAAAAAAACAGAGCAAACTAGAATGCTATTTGGCCCTACACAGAGAGTACACAGCGGCAGAATACCTGACCACTGTGACTGACCCAAAATTAAGGAAAGCTTTGACTATGTACAGACTCAGTGAGTATAGCCTTGCTATTGAGAAAGGCCGCCGTAGGCAGACATGGCTCTCAAGAGAAGACAGGCTATGTGCTCACTGCCCACAAAATGAGGTGGAAACTGAGCTGCACTTCCTAACCTCCTGCCCAATGTATGACCACCATATTAGAGAGACATATTTCCCTCAGATTACACAGATCCACAAAGAATTCGAAAACAAATCCAATTTTGAAAAACTCCCATATCTACTGGGTGAAATTCCACAGTGTGCCATCACAGCAGCAAGATTTGTGACCTGTTGCCACGAGAAAAGGGCAACCAGTGAAGAACAACCACCATTGTAAATACAACCCATATTTATGCTTATTTATTTTATCTTGTGTCCTTTAACCATTTGTACATTGTTAAAACACTGTATATATATATATATATATATAATATGACATTTGTAATGTCTTTACTGTTTTGAAACTTCTGTATGTGTAATGTTTACTGTTCATTTTTGTTGTTTTTCACTTTATATATTCACTTTGCATGTTGTCTACCTCACTTGCTTTGGCAATGTTAACACATGTTTCCCATGCCAATAAAGCCCTTGAATTGAATTGAGAGAGACCGAGAGGAAAAAGAGATGGGGAGAGAGATGAGGGAGAGAGACAGAGATGAAAAAGAGATGGGGAGAGAGATGAGGGAGAGAGACAGAAACAGTAAAAAGAGAGATAGAGAGAGATGAGGGAGAGAGACAGAGGAAAAAGAGATGGGGAGAGAGATGAGGGAGAGAGACAGAGGAAAAAGAGATGGGGAGAGAGATGAGGGAAAGAGAGAGAGAGGAAAAAGAGATGGGGAGAGAGATGAGGGAAAGAGAGAGAGAGGAAAAAGAGATGGGGAGAGAGATGAGGGAAAGAGAGAGAGAGGAAAAAGAGATGGGGAGAGAGATGAGGGAAAGAGAGAGAGAGGAAAAAGAGATGGGGAGAGAGATGAGGGAAAGAGAGTGAGAGGAAAAAGAGATGGGGAGAGAGATGAGGGAAAGAGAGAGAGAGGAAAAAGTGATGGGGAGAGAGATGAGGGAAAGAGAGAGAGGGGAGAGAGATGAGGGAAAGAGAGAGAGAGAGACAGAGAACCAATTGCACTTTATGGCAGCGAGGTGTGGGGTCCACTTCCAAAACAAGATTGAATCAAATGGGACAAACACCCCACTGAAACCCTGCATGCAGAGTTCTGTAAGATTCTCCTTCAAGACCAGAGGAAAACTACAAACAATGCATGCAGGGAAGAATTAGGCCAATATCCACTAATAATAAAAACTCAAAAAAGAGCAATTAGGTTTTGGAAACATCTAAAATACAGTGACCCTCTCATATCATTACCAAGCCCTGCAATGTCAAGAGCTGAGCAAAGAAAAGAGTCCCCTCATCCAGCTGGTCCAGCTGGAGTTCACAAACCTGTTCTACTAACACACTGAAGCCTCAGTCCCCTCATCCAGCTGGTCCTGGGGCTGAGTTCACAAACCTGTTCTACTAACACACTGAAGCCTCGGGACCAGAACATCCAATCAATCAGGATAAACCCAATTACAACACAGTCAAAACAAAACTATATTGTTCATTGGGAAACACAAACACAAAGCAAAATGCATCGCTATCTGGCCCTAAATCGACAGTACACCGTGGCTAAATATTTGACCATGGTTACTGATCAAAACCTTGATCAGTAACCTTGACAAAGTACAGGCTCAGTGAGCACAGCCTTGCCATTGAGAAGGGTAGACACAGGAAAACCTGGCTCCCTGTAGAGGAAAGGCTGTGCAACAACTGCACCACAGCAGAACCTGAGACGGAGCTGCATTTCCTGACAAAATGTCAAAAATATAAAACAATTAGAGAGTGTCATTTTCCCAAATGTGAAACCCTTATTCAAGGTTTCAAAGACCTCTCTGATGAGAGTAGGCTACCCGTCCTGTTGGGGGAGGATGCAGAGAGCTGTGGGTTGGCAGCGCACTACATTGCTGCCTGCCATAAGCTGAGGGACAGTGTCTGACAGACCAATCAACCTGCACATGTCCTCTACTGTATACTTATTGTTATTGTTCAATGGATGGTTATTTTGACACCTGTTTATTGTTGTTACTGTTGTCCCGTTGACAATTTTGATTCTCATTTTTATTTATTTTTTATATTGCAAATATCCCAAATAAGCTTTGGCAAAATGTACATTGTTACGTCATGCCAATAAAGCGAATTGAATTGAGAGAGAGAGAAAGAGAGAGAGACAGACAGGAAAAAGAGAGATGGGGGAGAGAGAGAGCGAGAGATGGGGAAGAGAGAGAGGGCGATGCTTGAGATCCCAGGAAGAGTGAGCAGGTGGTTATGTCATCTTCTGGATCAGTGAAGAGAAGAGCAAATGGCTTGGCACAGAATGTGGGTGCGTGCAAGCGTGTGTGTATGCGTTTGTCCGTGTGTGTGTGTGTGTGTGCATGTGTGTGTGCGTGTGTATGCGTTTATCCGTGTGTGTGTGTGTGTGTGCATGTGCGTGTGTATGCGTTTATCCGTGTGTGTGTGTGTGTGTGTATATATATATATATATATATATATGTTTGTGTGTGAATAGAGGAGTGAAATGAGAGCGAAAGAGGGAGGGAAAGTATATAGGCAGAGTGTGGGTGTGCCTCTGTGTACATGCATAGGTTAAGTATGAATATGTATGAACTCACTACTGTAAGTCGATCTGAATAAGAACGTCTGCTAAATGACTAAAATGTTAAATTGGGAAGTGAGGGGAGTGTGAACTACTCCCTCTATTCCCATTAGAGATACAGTATCTGTACTGGTGCTTGTGACACAGTTCTTGGTAAGATAACACTTCTGCAGAACAGATAAACAGCCTTCCTGCTTTAACATAACAAGCCAGTTGTTGTAGAGGCTCTTACCCAATCTGGCCTAATAATAAACAGTTAACGGATCTCTGAACGGCATCTCAGAGAACATAACAGCCAAAAGAACTGGAGTACAGGGTTGTCTGGAGGTTGAGGTTAGGATGTAGAGCAGAGGGGAAAACAGGGGGGTGGGACAAGGAGAGGGCTGAACATAGCCTCACTAGGTAGGGCAACTCAACACTAGTGGTCCAGAGGTTAGGTCACTGTCACACTGCTACAGTAGAGTCACCAGGGGTTAGGTCACTCTCACACTGCTACAGTAGAGTCACCAGGGGTTAGGTCACTGTCACACTGCTACAGTAGCGTCACCAGGGGTTAGGTCACTCTCACACTGCTACGGTAGAGTCACCAGGGGTTAGGTCACTGTCACACTGCTACAGTAGTCACCAGGGGTTAGGTCACTCTCACACGTCACACTGCTACAGTAGAGTCACCAAGGGTTAGGTCACTCTCACACTGCTAAAGTAGAGTCACCAGGGGTTAGGTCACTGTCACACTGCTACAGTAGAGTCACCAGGGGTTAGGTCACTGTCACACTGCTACAGTAGCGTCACCAGGGGTTAGGTCACTCTCACACTGCTACGGTAGAGTCACCAGGGGTTAGGTCACTGTCACACTGCTACAGTAGATTCACCAAGGGTTAGGTCACTGTCACACTGCTACAGTAGTCACCAGGGGTTAGGTCACTCTCACACGTCACACTGCTACAGTAGAGTCACCAAGGGTTAGGTCACTCTCACACTGCTAAAGTAGAGTCACCAGGGGTTAGGTCACTCTCACACGTCACACTGCTACAGTAGAGTCACCAAGGGTTAGGTCACTCTCACACTGCTACAGTAGAGTCACCAGGGGTTAGGTCACTCTCACACTGCTACAGTAGAGTCACCAGGGGTTAGGTCACTTTCACACTGCTACAGTAGAGTCACCAGGGGTTAGGTCACTCTCACACTGCTACAGTAGCGTCACCAGGGGTTAGGTCACTCTCACACTGCTACGGTAGAGTCACCAGGGGTTAGGTCACTGTCACACTGCTACAGTAGATTCACCAAGGGTTAGGTCACTGTCACACTGCTACAGTAGTCACCAGGGGTTAGGTCACTCTCACACGTCACACTGCTACAGTAGAGTCACCAAGGGTTAGGTCACTCTCACACTGCTAAAGTAGAGTCACCAGGGGTTAGGTCACTCTCACACGTCACACTGCTACAGTAGAGTCACCAAGGGTTAGGTCACTCTCACACTGCTACAGTAGAGTCACCAGGGGTTAGGTCACTCTCACACTGCTACAGTAGAGTCACCAGGGGTTAGGTCACTTTCACACTGCTACAGTAGAGTCACCAGGGGTTAGGTCACTCTCACACTGCTACAGTAGAGTCACCAGGGGCTAGGTCACTCTCACACTGCTAAAGTAGAGTCACCAGGGGCTAGGTCACTCTCACACTGCTACAGTAGAGTCACCAAGGGTTAGGTCACTCTCACACTGCTACAGTAGAGTCACCAGGGGTTAGGTCACTGTCACACTGCTACAGTAGAGTCACCAGGGGTTAGGTCACTGTCACACTGCTACAGTAGCGTCACCTTTCCCTTTAATTCCCAATTAAATAGCCAGCATCAGCTGCGCAAAAGTGGGGTTGTGATGGAGACGTGACTGAGGATGTGTTCAACCCTCAGTTCCCGAAGCTTCTCTATTCCGTTGTTTTGTTGCCGTTAAACGTGTGTTTTGTTGCCTAATAGAGTTTACCCAGGATCGGATCCACTCTTTGCGTCCCTGGACTACACCTCTCCGTTCTTCGTGGCCTTTCTGCGGGAGATCTATTGGCGGATTGGATTATCTGACTGACCGACTGACTACCACCTTTTTGTATACGGTATTTCATTTGTTTTGATGTGATGTATACTGTGATTTATGTAGTTAGTTGTAGTTGAGGACTTATTAAGAGTGATACGCTTTAAAGTTCTGTGGTAAACTTATTGTTCTATTGATGGTATGATTAATACTGGGTTTACGCTACAAGGAATGAACGGACAAACATTGCGTGACAGAAGTCACTTGAGTTCCCTGAACTCTACCGGGCAGGACTCTTTTTAGGCCCGAGGTACAGGACATTTCTGGAGGAACCAGAACTCATTGTGTTATATTATTATATGTGTGTGTAATCATTGATGTTGTTAATACAACCCACGCAAAAGAGTATAGTTGTTTTTGAAGTTCTTTCCAATGTTTTAAGGGTTTATGAAAAGTTTATTTCCATCCTGACTTTTACATAAGTCCTTTGTATTGGTGTAGACTTGACGGACCAGATGGGACTCATTCCCACCCAAACTAAAAGGAGAAACCAATGTTTTCTCTGGTAGGCACAACCTACCTGGCACCCCTATAAATAATAACCTCAAGTCAAAACCGTTACATAAAAAATGGCGCCCCAGATGGGACAGCTCAACATTGAGAACTAACCAAAGCAAATCTTTTGTGTGGAATTAAAACAATGGATTCACCCCAAGATAATGTGCTCATCCATGTCATACCTGTCAATGGGAATATACAGGGCCATTCTGACCATCAAGCTGACAATCCAAATCATAATGTGAATGGAGATAATGGAGTTGATTTGGGCCAGAGCCCTGGGAATCTGAATGCTCGGTCTGAGCCACAGGCCACAGGAGGTCTAACCAGTTTCTCACTTATTGACATGGATCTGTGTGGAAGTACTGAGCTAGTCCTCCCTCTGACACCCAACCTTCCTCCATTGTCTGGTTTATCTCCAGAGGTTGTAGTCTTACAACTTCAAGGTGACATCCTTGATATTCGTCGGACTCAACAACATCTCCAAACTCTTATCCACCATAATTTCAAATGTCTGAGGGAAGAGCAACAACAGAGTGCCATGGAATTCAGAAACTCACTGAGCACTCTAACCCACATGCTGACAGAGCTCAGTGAGAGAGGAAGACGGGAAATTACTGGTGCCATGGACAGGCAGTTTGACTAACAACGAAACCAACTCACTGCCACTCTCCAATGGCGCCTGCAACATCACCACACTGAGGTCCTCAAGGACGTTAATTCTGTTTTTTCTCCCATGGTTAACACTGTAGGCCACTTGCAGAGAGAACTCTCTAATTGTGTTAAAATGTTGGATGACGTGTCTGTGGACATGGCCTCCATTAGGCACAACTCCTTACACAGAGTTTCTCTGGTGTCCACTTCTGTTCAGACCACTGAGGGCCAAGCTGGCACCTCTGAACAGCCAAGACAAAGCCATGCTACAGTCACCACTGTCGATGGACTGGTTCGCTTGGGACAGCAGTTTGAGAAGGACAGAGAATGCCAACAGCAATATGACCAGAGAAAGAAACAGACACCCAAACAGTTACCCAAGACAGACCGTCAACAACAGCCAGAGTCTCCAGTCAAGACCCCTCTCATGTTCTGTTGGAGATGTAGCCAAAAGGGACATTCTTCAGATACATGTCCAAGACCGTATCAAGTAAACCCTTCCAGAGACCACAAATCACAACAGGCCAACACACCTACCACTCTTCGCAGCAATGACCATCCTTCTCTGGGTGCTTTAACCAGAGCTGAAACCCCAAGAGTCACTGCCTACGCCCCCCCATCGACATCCCCTTCCTTTCAGTTAATACCGCACCAATCAGAAGCTACAAAGTTACATGATTGGGGTTCAAATGTGGCACTCTTCTCTGCCGTTGCTCCGGTACCACTAACCCTTGATAATCCTTCTGACGATCTCCTTTTACAGGCTGTGAGAAGAGCTCAGCTGGAACAGCCAGAGGAGTTAAGGCTGTTGGAACAGCCAGAGGAGTTACGGCTGTTGGAACAGCCAGAGGAGTTAAGGCTGTTGGAACAGCCAGAGGAGTTACGGCTGTTGGCACAGCTGCAGAATAATGCTGATGTATGTACTTCAAAGCTGGGACGCACCGGGCTCCTGAAGCACAAAATATTCCTTACACAGGAAATGCCGATCAAGCAAAAGCCATATCGTTTGTCCCCAGCGAAGCTAATCATCCAAAAGGGACTCATAAATTATATGTTAGCACAAGATATAATAGAACGTTCCTCCTCTCCCTGGGCTGCTCCTGTTGTCCTCATCCCAAAAAAGACTGGTGGTCTTAGATTTTGTGTGGACTATAGGAAGACCAACAATGTTTCCCAGACTGATGCCTATCCTCTTCCCACCATCCATGAGATCCTGGAGTCATTGTCTGGCGCTGTTGTGTTCACTACCCTTGACCTCAATAGTGGTTATTGGCAGGTTGAGATGGACCAGGAAAGCAAGGACAAGACTGCTTTTGTCTGTGCTGAGGGCTTGTTTTCCTTTAAGGTGATGCCTTTTGGATTAAAGAATGCACCTGCCACTTTCCAAAGACTCATGGAGATTGCGTTAGGTGAGCTCAAAGGGAAGATCTGTTTTGTCTACCTGGACGATATAATTATCTACTCTCAGAACAGAGAAAGGCACTTTCAAGATCTTCAAGCAGTGTTGGACAAGCTACGAGAAGCTTCTGTCAAACCTCCCTGAAGTTCCTTGGACATATTGTGTCTTTCGACGGCATTCATGTGGATCCTGAAAAGACAAAGGCTGTACAAGACTTCCCTGTGCCAACCACACTCAAGGCCCTTCAACGGTTCCTTGGTATGGCTGGATGGTACCATCGGTTTGTGTCGAACTTCTCCCAGGTGGCAGAACCCCTCAACGCGTTGAAGCGAAAAGGAGCGAAATTCCAATGGACGGCTGAGTGCCAGACCTCCTTTGAAACCCTGAAACGACACCTCGTCACACCTCCCATTTTAGGTCATCCCAACTTTGATTGCCCTTTTGTTGTTTACACTGATGCAAGTGATGTTGGACTTGGTGCTGTCCTAGTTCAACAGACTGGACTTGGCACTGAAGAAGTGCTAGCGTTAAGCCAGTCGGACATTGAATGGAGCAGAACGGAACTACTCCACAACCGAGCAAGAGTGCCTTGCAGTTGTCTGGGCTTTGGAAAAGTGGAGGTACTACCTGGAGGGTAGACACTTCACTGTGGTCACTGACCATTCCCCCCTTGTGTGGGTGTTCAAGACCAACAAACCAACTACCAGACTCATAAGATGGGCTCTACGGTTGCAAGAGTTCACCTTTGCAGTGGAATACAGGAAAGGAAAATACAACACTGTTCCAGATGCCTTGTCCAGAGCTCCTGCTTGTGATAACGGTGGCCCTCATCTTACATGTGCTACTGTCCTGTCAAGCAGTCAAGACTCGCCCAAAACGGACTTTCCCATCTCTGATGAGGCCATATGGAAAGCCCAACAGAATGATCCAGAAGTACAGGCTTTGTACCAGACTATCCTGGAAGATGGAGAAAAGATGGTCAATCCTACCACAAAGCTGACCATCATTGAAGACAAAGTCTACCGAGTTGTACAACTACCTCACAGAACACTCTACCAAATGTACATACCTGAAACTCTACGCCTTCAACTGCTTCAACATTTCCATGAAGACCCATTAGCTGGTCATTTGGGCAGGTTCAAAACCTACAAGCGGTTGCAAGCTTTACTGTACTGGCCACATCTGAGCATGGATGTGAAGTCACACATCCGAAACTGTCAGGTTTGTCAAATGTACAAACCAGAAGGTAGAAAGCCTGCTGGCAAGTTGCAGCAAGCGGTGGTTACCCGACCTTGGGAAATGTTAGGAGTGGATTTGATGGGTCCATTTCCTAGAAGCTCCAATCAGAATGTGTACATGCTTGTTTTTGTTGATTATTATTCAAAGTGGGTGGAGCTCTTTTCCCTGCGTCAGGCCACAGCAAGGACCGTCTCTAACATCCTTACGAAAGAGATCCTGACTCGCTGGGGAGTGCCTGATTACATCCTGTCTGATCGAGGTTCCCAATTTGTCTCTGATCTCTTTGAGGAGACCTGCCAAAGATGGAACCTGAGACAGAAGTTGACCACTGCCTATCACCCACAGACCAATCTCACTGAGAGAGTAAATCGAACCTTGAAGACAATGATTGCTTCCTATGTAGGGACCCAGCACAAACACTGGGACAAGCACCTTCACGAGTTTCGATTTGCCCTGAATTCTGCTGTGCAAGAGTCCACTGGAGTCACACCTGCAGAGCTGAACCTAAGTCGTCCTCTCCGAGGACCCTTGGATATGGTGCTACAGCCCCAGCAGCTTACTCCAGACGCTGCTTGCTATGACCAGGTAGTCCATCTCCATGACTTGAGAGCTCTTGTCTCAAAGAACATGATCCAGGCTCGACTCAAGCAGAAGAGAAATTATGATAAGAACAGACAAGACATGCAGTTCCAGCTTCGTGATCGGGTGTGGCTTCGCTCTCATCCTTACTCGAAAGCTGAACAATTCTTCTCGGCCAAGCTCGCTCCTAAATGGCAAGGACCATATAGGATTGTGGAGCAGATGGGCCCTTTGAACTACCGAGTGGTGAAAGAGGACACAGGTGAAGATATGCGCATTGTCCATGTCTCACGCCTTAAGGCCTGTTACCCCTCTGCTGAGGAATTGGAGGCGATTGAGCGCCGCAAGGTCCTGGATATCTTTGAAGAGGAAAGTGAGGAGACTTTTCTCGGATTCCCAGACCCAGAAGTCTCACACCTTAATAAGGCCTGTGACCCCTCAGCTGAGGAGCGTGAGCTCCAAAAAGTCACAAATATTTTTGTAGAGGAAAGCGATGAGGAGACCTTTCTCGGTTTCCCCGACCAAGATGTGCCTTCCAGGGCAATGGTCGGCTTTTTCCAGGGGAGGGGGTGTGTGACGGCCCTGAATTTTCTGAACCGTCTCAGTGCAGCTCCTTCCAATAGGGCGCTTTCCCTTTAATTAACAATTAAATAGCCAGCATCAGCTGCGCAAAGGTGGGGTTGTGATGGAGACGTGACTGAGGATGTGTTCAACCCTCAGTTCCCGAAGCTTCTCTATTCCGTTGTTTTGTTGCCGTTAAACGTGTGTTTTGTTGCCTAATAGAGTTTACCCAGGATCGGATCCACTCTTTGCGTCCCTGGACTACACCTCTCCGTTCTTCGTGGCCTTTCTGCGGGAGATCTATTGGCGGATTGGATTATCTGACTGACCGACTGACTACCACCTTTTTGTATACGGTATTTCATTTGTTTTGATGTGATGTATACTGTGATTTATGTAGTTAGTTGTAGTTGAGGACTTATTAAGAGTGATACGCTTTAAAGTTCTGTGGTAAACTTATTGTTCTATTGATGGTATGATTAATACTGGGTTTACGCTACAAGGAATGAACGGACAAACATTGCGTGACAGAAGTCACTTGAGTTCCCTGAACTCTACCGGGCAGGACTCTTTTTAGGCCCGAGGTACAGGACATTTCTGGAGGAACCAGAACTCATTGTGTTATATTATTATATGTGTGTGTAATCATTGATGTTGTTAATACAACCCACGCAAAAGAGTATAGTTGTTTTTGAAGTTCTTTCCAATGTTTTAAGGGTTTATGAAAAGTTTATTTCCATCCTGACTTTTACATAAGTCCTTTGTATTGGTGTAGACTTGACGGACCAGATGGGACTCATTCCCACCCAAACTAAAAGGAGAAACCAATGTTTTCTCTGGGAGGCACAACCTACCTGGCACCCCTATAAATAATAACCTCAAGTCAAAACCGTTACAACGTCACACTGCTACAGTAGAGTCACCAGGGGTTAGGTCACTGTCACACTGCTACAGTAGAGTCACCAGGGGCTAGGTCACTGTCACACTGCTACAGTAGAGTCACCAGGGGTTAGGTCACTCTCACACTGCTAAAGTAGAGTCACCAGGGGTTAGGTCACTCTCACACGTCACACTGCTACAGTAGAGTCACCAAGGGTTAGGTCACTCTCACACTGCTAAAGTAGAGTCACCAAGGGTTAGGTCACTCTCACACTGCTACAGTAGAGTCACCAGGGGTTAGGTCACTCTCACACTGCTACAGTAGAGTCACCAGGGGTTAGGTCACTCTCACACTGCTAAAGTAGAGTCACCAGGGGTTAGGTCACTCTCACACTGCTAAAGTAGAGTCACCAGGGGTTAGGTCACTCTCACACTGCTACAGTAGAGTCACCAGGGGTTAGGTCACTCTCACACTGCTACAGTAGAGTCACCAAGGGTTAGGTCACTCTCACACTGCTACAATGGAGTCACCAAGGGTTAGGTCACTCTCACACGTCACACTGCTACAGTAGAGTCACCAGGGGTTAGGTCACTGTCACACTGCTACAGTAAAGTCACCAGGGGTTAGGTCACTCTCACACGTCACACTGCTACAGTAGAGTCACCAGGGGTTAGGTCACTGTCACACTGCTACAGTAGAGTCACCAGGGGTTAGGTCACTGTCACACTGCTACAGTAGAGTCACCAGGGGTTAGGTCACTCTCACACTGCTACAGTAGAGTCACCAGGGGTTAGGTCACTGTCACACTGCTACAGTAGAGTCACCAGGGGTTAGGTCACTCTCACACGTCATGCTGGGTTAGGCTCTACTGTTAGGCTCCTCTCAGATATCAGTGTTCTACCAGTGCAGTAGACTACAGCCACGGGCCGGGGGAAGTGACCCAAGGCGGGTATACTGCACTGAGTCAGAGACAGGCCTCATTTTTATGTGTCTACCACCCCCCACCGTGCTCCATCCCAGCCCTGCTGAACCCCCTCCATGCCCCCAGAGCTGTAAACACCGTTTATAGCCCGCGTTCAAAGGCTCTGTTTCCATTTAAGCCCATTAAATGACATTTGGGAAAGGGTGTGAACTGTAATTGCAAGCCACAGACACCACAAGCCAACCGTTAAAACGGATGACTTTTAAAAAGCAGCCGTTTCAGAAGTCGGAGCAGACACCATGGCACTGGTACGGTCATGTCCAATTCAAATGTGGCTTCCATTGATTTTTCGACCGTGGCTTTAGTGGAGACTTTAACAGTGGAATATAGTCACAGGCACCAACTTTCACCCTCATTAACAGCTATGGTGGTGTTTGACAGAGAGGAACGAGCTGGTCAGAGACAACTTCCATTAGATTGTTAGTCTTGCTTAGAGCAGTCCCTTGGTGCATATTGTTTTAACGTAGGCCTAGTATCTCGTACTGGGCTACAACTAGCGGCCCCAGTTGTTCCTGGTCAGATCCTACAGTCATATCAACAGGGCCACTGATAACCACCACACCTCTCACCTTCCTGACTACTGCAGTGTGTCCAGTGTCCACTCGAGGTCCAGACTGATTGAGTTGGTGTGAGTGGACGAGGCTGACTTGTGATTGGTGTGTGTGTGTGTGTGTGTGGCAGCAGACTTACGGGCTGGAGTCCAGACTGATAGAGTTGGCCTGGCTGGAGGACGCTGATTTGTGATTGGAGAAGACGGGGAGACTAGGCGAGGCGTGGATCATGTGGTCCACCAGGTGCCCAACCGACAACGGGCGCATCCGCGTCCCCTCCTGTACGAACAACGAGTTCCGGCTGCACGCACACACACACACACGGTGGTTAGGAGGACTGTGTGTGGAATCAAAGCAAATGAATGTACGGTATTCCTCACTGTTTGAAGACTTCCATTGTTGGTTTGATTCTATTATGTTTTACCCAGCTTCTGTGATACATTTGAAAGTGTACAATTCCTTTTGTTTTAGCCCATGCTATGAAAAGTGTGACTTCCATTTCTGATGGTATTGGAACTGGGACTCCCTCACAGCGTGTCTCCCTCTGAGACGTGGGCATTATATTAGGACAGGGTATATAAGGAGGAGTGACCGACAGGAACTCACTGGTTAGGGGTACCGGGTGGGGAGCGTGTAGGCAGGCTCTGGGTCTCCAGCCTCTCGTCTGATAGGCTGTTCCTGCTCACCGCCTCCCAGTCTGTTCCGCACATCAACTTCCTGGCCATGGGCTTACTGGGAGACCTACTCAAACAGGAAATATAATCAGCCACGTGACAGATTCTATGAGAATGTGATAGTGCTGACTTTGTGATAAGGAAGACAGAGGGTGTGGCTGAAAAGGCACCCTATTCCCTATATAGTGCACTACTTTATACTACAGCCCTATTTAGTGCACTACCTTATACTACAGCCCTATTCCCTATATAGTGCACTACAGCCCTATTGCCTATATAGTGCACTACTTTATACTACAGCCCTATTCCCTATATAGTGCACTACTTTATGCTACAGCCTATTCCCTATATAGTGCACTACAGCCCTATTCCCTATATAGTGCACTACTTTATACTACAGCCCTATTCCCTATATAGTGCACTACTTTATACTACAGCCCTATTCCATATATAGTGCACTACTTTATACTACAGCCCTATTCCCTATATAGTGCACTACAGCCCTATTCCCTATTTGGGCACTACCTTTGACCAGGGTCTGGATAGGAATTCGGGGGGAAAGTAATGCACTATATAGGGAACAGGGCGCCATGTCAGACCCAGCCAGAGTGGTGAAACACTCCAGTCTGAAGCCCAGATGAATATGACTGACACACAGCTCAGCGATAAAGACAGAATCCGTGAGACTAGGATGTGATGATTGGCCCATCAATATCACTAATTCATCCGACAGCACCTCCAGGATGTGATGACTGGCCCATCAGTATCACTAATTCATCCTACAGCACCGCCAGGATGTGATGATTGGCCCATCAACATCACTAATTCATCCTACAGCACCTCCAGGATGTGATGATTGGCCCATCAACATCACTAATTCATCCTACAGCACCTCCAGGATGTGATGATTGGCACATCAACATCACTAATTCATCCTACAGCACCTCCAGGATGTGATGATTGGCCCATCAACATCACTAATTCATCCTACAGCACCTCCAGGATGTGATGATTGGCACATCAACATCACTAATTCATCCTACAGCACCTCCAGGATGTAATGATTGGCCCATCAACATCACTAATTCATCCTACAGCACCTCCAGGATGTAATGATTGGCCCATCAACATCACTAATTCTCTGGGCATTAACATAGAGCTGTCATACTTGTTTTGATAGAGGACTTAATAGCAGAGATACATGCATAAACCATAAATACAGGGCCCTTTTTTCACATTTTGTTGCATTACAAAGTGGGACTGAAACAGATAAAATTGTTGTTGTTTGTCATTGAGCTACACAAAATACTCCATAATGTTAACGTGAAAAGAGCATTCTAAATATTCATATTAATAAAAAATGTAATAACTAAAATAGTCATTGCGTAAGTATTCACCCCTTTCGTTTAGGCAGGCATAAATTAGTTCAGAAGTAAAAATGTGGCTTAATAAATCACACACAATAAGTTTTATGGACTCACTTTGTGTGAAATAATAGGGATTAACAGGATTGTTGATTGACTACCCCTTCCATCTGCCCCCCATACATACATCTGTAAGGTCCATCAGTCAAGTATTGACTTTCAAGCATTGATTCAACTAAAGACCAGGGAGCTTTTGGAAAAGCATCAAAAAGGGCAGTGATTGGTAGATGGGTTACAATAACAAATCAAACATTGAATATATCTTTAAGCATGGTCAAGTTAATAATCATTCTGTGGATGATGTATTAAACCACCTAGACACATCAAAGATGCAGTTGTCTTTCTGATCTGAGCGGCAGGACAGGAAGGAAACTGCTTAGGGTTGTCACCTTGAGGCCATTGGTGATTTTAAAACATGTACAGAGTTCAATGGCTGTGATGGGAGAAAAGTGAGGATGGATCAACATCAGGGGCGTGAATACTTATTTAATCAAGGAATACTAGTGTTTTGCTTTTCATTCATCTTTAAGATGTGTAGATCGTTGACAGAAAAGATACAATGAATGAATTTGAATCCCAATACGTAACAAGGGAGGTGTAGATATTCTATAGACACTGTACATATATATAGTATAGTGTTGTGTTGTATTACCTGGCAAACACCCTGTTCTTGATCCCCTTCTCTTTGCCATACTGCACCGACTGCACCTCGGTCCTCCCGCTGCATAGAACAGGTTCAAACAACACCATCCCTTTAGTAACACCACATCTTACAAACTGCTGTTTTGTGCTGCAACTCAACATCCCAATTGGAGCTTTAAAAAAATGCATCAACAATCTCCCAACTCTGTTTCACCCAAACTGTATATCTCACCGGACGAAACGCCCCCTTTACCACCCCCCCACCCCCTTCACAGCTTAAAGCAAATGCTCAAGTACTTCAACAATGAACAGTTTGATTTGTACCCTTTCTAATCTCACTCTGAGACGTGAATCCATATGAATAATGGAAAAACTCCTTTTTCCCCAAAAGCGTTTTGAAAGGACTGAAGAAAAACAAGCCCAGTTTTGGGTTTGCGTTAATAATTCATCTACTTTTCCCAAAGATGAGAGCACAATAGGCAACCACTAATACAATTCCCCAAACACTGACTGTTGATGCCACTCATCGTGACCTCGCAAACATCTTTGACCCATGTTGACATTTCAGTGGCAGTGCTTTGTGCCTTGCTGGTATAGTGTGTATGGGTTCATGCATGCACCTGTGGCAATGGGGATTTTCTCTTACCAGTAACGAAACTTGGAGACCAGGGTAAAATAGTGGGGATTTTCTCTTACCAGTAACGAAACTTGGAGCCCAGGGTAAAATAGTGGGCAAAGAAGTTCTTCTGAGGGGGAACGGGCCGGTCCAGACGGAAGAAGGTGTGATGCTCTACACAGGTCTTCCATAGGTTCTTACAGGCTCTGTAGCTCACCATGTTAAACCCCAGCAAGGTCTCCCTCGTCTCATTCTGTAGAGGGGGGACAGAGATAAAAAGTAGAGGAGTGAGGGAGAGACAGAATGACAGAGTGAGTGACAACAATAATGAGAAAGAACATGTTCCTATACTAAGAGCAATATATTCTGAGCTGCTGTTATGTGACCACCCTCCCACACATCATTCAATTCATTTAATCCATAGGCTTTATTGTGTACTATGGGGGGGGGGGGGTAGTGAGGTGTTGAGTTAAAATCTTGGTCACAGATGTCAAGACAATGCTACAGTGCCATGTTCATAGATGGGGAAATAGAATGTGTTGGATTAGCCACCATGATCCGGTAGGTTTGTCGCACGAGACAATTCATCTCTATCTGCAGCCCCAACATCCCCATACCCCTCCCTCAGCCTCCACAGTGTTTCCTGAGGGCACATGCCACATCCCCATACCCTTCCCTCAGCCTCCACAGTGTTTCCTGGGGGCACATGCCACATCCCCATACCCCTCCCTCAGCCTCCACAGTGTTTCCTGAGGGCACATGCCACATCCCCATACCCTTCCCTCAGCCTCCACAGTGTTTCCTGGGGGCACATGCCACATCCCCATACCCCTCCCTCAGCCTCCACAGTGTTTCCTGAGGGAACATGCCACTCGTCATGAAGACATAGTGGTCCCTATTCCCACTTGGGTCATTATGTTCAGAGACAGCCATAGCATAATGTTCTAGTAAGCTGTCTGCTCATATAGCCTGTGAGCCTAATTAAGGTTCAGCGTCCTTTAAAAAATATATGTTTACTTTGCTGTGACTATCCACGTCGCCAAGGAAGAGCAGGTTCTCAGCATCGTTGTCAAGGAAGAGCAGGTTCTCAGCATCTTGAAACAACGTCAAGGAAAAGCAGGTTCTCAGCATCTAGAAACATTGTCAAGGAAGAGCAGGTTCTCAGCATCTTGAAACGTCGTCAAGGAAGAGCAGGTTCTCAGCATCTTGAAACATCGTCAAGGAAGAGCATGTTCTCAGCATCTTGAAATGTTGTCAAGGAAGAGCAGGTTCTCAGCATCGTTGTCAAGGAAGAGCAGGTTCTCAGCATCTTGAAACGTCGTCAAGGAAGAGCAGGTTCTCAGCATCTTGAAACATCGTCAAAGAAGCAGGTTCTCTGACCAACACCATCATCATGTACAGTAGACTAAAGCTCCCCTCGCCTCACTAAGAGGTCAGATAATGTTAGGCGATTAGGCCTGGCTCGCAGTCGGTGTTCCAATTCATCCCAAAGGTGTTCGATGGGGTTGAGATCAGGGTTCTGCGCAGGCCATTCAAGTTCTTCGACACCGATCTCTACAAACCATTTCTGTATGGACCTTGCATTGTGCATGGGGGCATTTTTATGTTGGAACAGAAAAGGGCCTTCCCCAAACTGTTGCCACAAAGTTGGAAGCACAGAATCATCTAGAATGTCATTGTATGCTGTAGCTTTAAGATTTCCCATCACTGGAACTAAGGGGCCTAGCCCGAACCAGGAAAAACAGTCCCAGACCATTATTCCTTCACCAAACTTTACAGTTGGCAATATGCATTCGAGTAGGTAGCGTTCTCCTGGCATCCGTCAAACCCAGATTCATCCGTCAGACTGCTAGATGGTGAAGCGTGATTCATCACTCCACAGAATGTGTTTCCATGGCCGAGAGTTTTACACCACTCCAGCTTGGCATTGCACATGGTGATCTTAGGTTTGTGTGAGGCTGCTCAGCCATGGAAACCCACTTCATGAAGCTCCCGACGAACACACTTTGTGCTGGAGCTGCTTCCAGAGGCAGTTTGGAATTCAGTAGTGAGTGTTGCAACCCAGGACAGATGTTTTTATGCGCTACGTGCTTCAGCAGTCCCGTTCTATAAGCTTGTGTGGCCTACCACTTCGCGGCTGAGCCGTTGTTGCTCCTAGACATTTCCACTTCCCAATAACAGCACTTATAGTTGACCGGGGCAGCTCCAACAAGGAAGCATTTTTTTTTTTTTAACTGACTTGTTGGAAAGGTGGCATCCTATGACGGTGCCACGTTGAAAGTCACTGAGCTCTTCAATAAAGACATTTTATAGGCAATGTTTGTCGATGGAGATTGCGTGGCTGTGTGCTCGATTTTATACACCTGTTAGCAACGGATGTAGGGGAAATAGCCGAATCCAGTCATTTGAAGGGGTGTCCACATACTTTTCTATATATAGTGTATATACAGTGCATTCGGAAAGTATTCAGACCCATTGACTTTATCCACATTTTGCTACGTTACAGCCTTATTCTAAAATGTATTACATTTATTTTTTCCATCATCAATCTACACACAATACCACATAATGACAAAACAAAAACAGGTGTGTAAAAAGTTTTGCAAATGTATTTAAAAAATGTTTAAAAAATAAATAAATCTATATACATTTACATAAGTATTCAGACCCTTTGCTATGAGACTTGAAATTGAGCTCAGGTTTATCCTGTTTCTATTGATCCTCCTTGAGATGTTTCTACAACTTGATTGGAGTCCACCTTGGGTAAATTCAATTGATTGGACATGACTTGGAAAGGCACACACCTGTCTATATAAAGGTACCACAGTTGACAGTGCATGTCAGAGCAAAAACCAAGCCATGGGGTCGAAGGAATTGTCCGTAGAGCTCCGAGACAGGATTGTGTCGAGGCACAGATCTGGGGAAAGGTACCAAAACATTTCTGCAGCATTGAAGGTTCCCAAGAACACATTGGCCTCCATCATTCTTAAATGAAATAAGTATTTTCACTTTCCATTATGGGATATTGTGTGTAGATTTATGAATATTTAAATGTTTAAAAAAATATATATCTACAGATAAGGCTGTAACGTAAGAAAATGTGGAAAAGTCAAGGGGTCTGAATACTTTCTGAATGCACTATATATATATATATATTATATACTATACATATACTGTTCATATATATATATATATGTGTGTGTAATGTATAGACAATGTGGACAGCATATGGTTGAATATGTAGTATATCTGAAGAACAGTATATGTATAGTATATAATAAAATATATATTGCTTGCAGGAACAACTTACAGGAGGAAAATGTAAAAGGAGGGAAATGAATTTCCTGGTTCGTTGTTGCTTTTTAAAGCATGTGCAGTGACCCGCGCTCACATGACCCATATGTCCATGGGGCTGCGTCCCAAATGGAACCATGTTCCCTATACATGGCACTACTTTGCTCAAAGCCCTGGTCAAAAGTAGTGCACTACATAGGGACTAGGGTTAAATTTGGGACGCATTCCATGAATAATTCAGTTCGAGTGACACCCTGGAGGCTGGGCGACGGCCGCAGTGCTCTTAGTACAACTGCTCTGGAAAAACCCTTCTCCATTATGAAACCAGGGAGGGAGAGGGGTGATGGGGCTGTTTGGGGGATCTTTTCCTGAGATTCCATGGAACAGAGGAAGTAGGAGAAGGAGCCTGCAGCACTTTCAATTCATTTTCAGATCACACTCCCCACCTCCACACCCAAAATGCATTATCTATTCTTCATAATGAATAAGCATTTAAGAGGCTCTCCCTCTGTTGCTCTTCCAGATTTCAGTGACAGTCAGAGGCGGAGCAGGCCGGTGATTATGCCAGAAAACCAGTTCATCAAATAAACAAATATGGACACTGGGTCTGGGTGAGGGGGCAGTTAATGTTGTTCATGTCTAAGCTTGGTTGTTTCAGATTGATATGGTGCCTGTGGAGTGATGAGGGACTGGACCAGTGGTAGGTGGTCCATTAGCAGTGCTAGCTAGTTTCCTCCCTGAGGAAGAGCCAGACAACTGGATCTGGTTTGGGGACACTAATGGCAGGGAAGCACAGCTGAGGCAGAACCTGTGGCTGTGTTCACTGCTGTGTTTTCTGCTGGGTAAGTCATCATTCCTATTGTATAAAACACATTGCTGCTAGATTAGTAGATCCCGCCTTACATTCACATTTTATTGTCAAAATAAGGACATTGAAAACAACGGCTTGAATACCTACCACTTCTCTCCTGAGCTGAACGAAGAACTGTTTGCACTTGAACAATATTTTCACAATCTTCAACCTGAAAGGGGTGAGTGAGAAATACACAGAAATTGCGTCACAATGTGTGTCACTGCAGAGGGTCTCCTTCCTTCACGGCTCAAATCAGTGCCTTCGCTGCAGAGAGCAGCTGTCTCCCCCTCAAAACTAATCCCCCTCTCCTCTCTTCCTCCCTTCCCCCTACAGCCCTTCTACATGACTCACAGCTCAGATAAATATATTTTAAATTCACACACTCTCTCTTAGACAGCGTCATCTAATATAGCTCATTTGTCAGCCCGTTGTGGACATTAATGGGAGAGGCTAAAATTCACACATCTCTCTTAGATACCGGACCCCTCTGCTTTCTGAGAGGAGTAACGTTGTGTATCACCTTTTAATAGTATTGGCAGGCAAGCCAAACAGAGAGAGTGGTCAATAGGAGTGAGCCTTCTCGCTTGACAGTGGAGGACAGCTGTTGTGAAACGCGCCACTGTTAGCAGCCCTAAATTTAGCCTGACTGGAAAGCGTCGGAGCTGCCTGTGCTACAGCAAGCAGCTGGCTTTTAAGAATGGGGATGTGTGCTGTGAGGAGCTAGTGGGGGGTGGGGAAGTGTCTGTGTCAGTGTGTGTGTTGGATTATTACTCGTCTGGTGGGGAAGTGTCTGTGTCAGTGTGTGTGTTGGATTATTACTCGTCTGGTGGGGATTTGGGCTGTGCACTCCCACCCCTGGCACACACTTCCAGTAGCCCCACCAACACAGCTGAATATCAAAGATTTATAAGAATTAAATCTTTGGGCCTCAAAGACAATCCACATGAAAGCCTAAACCGCTCTGAGATTCTAGGAATGATCATCTGTAGTTTACAGATTAATATGTAAAACAGTTATGTGATGTGCTTAGAAGAATCCTATTTGACACTTCTCGGAATGCTTCTGCAACCTGGAATGATATCTGGGGCGGCAGGTAGCCTAGTGTTTAGAGTGTTGGACTAGTAACCGTAAAGGTTGCAAGATCAAATCCCCGAGCTGACAAGGTAAAAATCTGTCATTCTGCCCCTGAACAAGGTAGTTAACTTCTTGGTGACAGGGGGGCAGTATTGAGTAGCTTGTATGAATAAGGTGCCCAGAGTAAACTGCCTGCTACTCTGTCCCAGATGCGAATATATGCATAGTATTAGTTTATTTGGATAGAAAACACTCTGAAGTTTCTAAAACTGTTTGAATGATGTCTGAGTATAACAGAACTCATATGGCAGACGACAATCAGAGGTGTGTAGTTTTTCAACTCTTTGCCATTCCAATATACAGTGTAAAAGGGGTCATAATGTACTTCCTAAGGCTTCCACTAGATGTCAACAGTCTTTAGAACTTTGTTTCAGGCTTCTACTATGAAGTGGGAGAGAATGAGAGGCAATTGAGCCAGGTGTCTGGTGAGTGCTCAACGCTCGTGAGGCGCAGTCAAGAGAGAGTTAGCTCTCGTTCCATTGCTTTTCTACAGACATTGAAATTCTCCGGTAGGAACATTATTGAAGATGTATGATAAAAACATCCTAAAGATTGATTCTATACTTAGTTTGACAAATTTCTATGACCTGTAATATAACTTTTTGAACTTTCGTCCGACGTTCGGCTGGACTTGAACGCACGTTTGGATTTGTTTACCAAACACCCTAACAAAAGAAGCTATTTGGACATAATTGATGAACTTTATCGAACAAATCAAACATTTATTGTGGAACTGGGATTCCTGGGAGTGCATTCTGATGAAGATCATCAAAGGTAAGTGAATATTTATAATGCCATTTCTGACTAATTTTGACGACACAATATGGCGGATATCTTTTTGGCTGCTTTGTTGTCTGAATGCTGTACTCAGATTATTGCATGGTTTGCTTTTTCCGTAACTTTATTTTTTTATTTTTTTATCTGGCACAGCGGTTGCATTAAGGAGAAGTATATCTCTAATTCCATGTATAACACTTGTTTTTCATCAACATTTATAATGAGTATTTCTGTAAATAGATGTGGCTCTCTGCACAATCACCGCGTGTTTTAGAACTACTGAACGTAACGCGCCAATGTAAAATTAGTTTTTTTTATATAAATATGCACATCAGAGAACAAAACATACATGTATTGTGTAACATGAAGTCCTATGAGTGTCATCTGATGAAGATCAAAGGTTAGTGATTTTTATCTCTATTTGTGCTTTTTGTGACTCTTCTCTTTGGCTGGAAAAATGGCTGTGTTTTTCTGTGACTTGGTGGTGACCTAACAATCGTTTGTGGTGCTTTCGCTGTAAAGCCTTTTTGAAATCAGACACTGTGGCCGGATTAAAGATAATTTTATCTTTAAAATGGTGTAAAATTCTTGTATGCTTGAGGAATTTTAATTGAGATTTTTGTTGTTTTGAATTTGGCGACCTGCACTTTCACTGGCTGTTGGCGAGTTGGGACGCTACCTTCCCACATATCCCAGAAAGGTTAACCCACTGTTCCTAGGCTGTCATTGAAAATAAGAATTTGTTCTTAACTGACTTGCCTAGTTAAATAAAAGGTCAAATAAAAAATATATACATTAAAAAATACATATCCTCATCTTTCCTCTTCCTACTTAGACATTCTAAATGCTTACTGTATGTGTAACACAATCTACCGAAGTAGACGCTCTGTGTGATCACAAACGATCCCCTTGTAGCAACGAACAAATTAATTATAGGATTTACAAATCTCCTCATCTTGTATCAGAATCAAAAGACTCCAGTTTGTCACTCACCAAGGAAAGCAGTTGATTCGTACCCTGTTCTTGTAAACCACGATCCCTGCTGACATCACCCCAATTAAAATCTCAGTGTTGCGTTGATCCTGGAACACACACACAGAGAGAGAAAATTAAGTGTCTAAGCACCCTGACAGTGGGCCAGCCTGGTGGAAGCTTTGGAGGGGGTACAGACACAGACCCTCTCCTCCTATCTCCCTCCCCCCATCTCTCTATGGCAGGGTGGGGGTACAGACACAGACCCTCTCCTCCTATCTCCCTCCCCCATCTCTCTATGGCAGGGTGGGGGTACAGACACAGACCCTCTCATCCTATCTCCCTTCCCCCATCTCTCTATGGCAGGGTGGGGGTACAGACACAGACCCTCTCCTCCTATCTCCCTCCCCCCATCTCTCTATGGCAGAGTGGGGGTACAGACACAGACCCTCTCCTCCTATCTCCCTCCCCCCATCTCTCTATGGCAGAGTGGGGGTACAGACACAGACCCTCTCCTCCCATCTCTCTATGGCAGTACAGACACAGACCCTCTCCTCCTATCTCCCTCCCCCCATCTCTCTATGGCAGGGTGGGGGTACAGACACAGACCCTCTCCTCCTATCTCCCTCCCCCCATCTCTCTATGGCAGGGTGTGTGCGTGTGTGTGGGGGGGTAAGGGTATGACAACAGTAGGGGGGCAATATAGTCCCTAGTTTAAAATGGGGCACAACCACTCCACCTCTTCACTGTAATAGTGTGATGATCATTCTACAGCAAAAATGTCTGGATGGACAATGGTGGCTGGGCCTCAGTTGAGATCTGCCATTCACTCATTGTACCAATCATTTTGTGACCTGCTTTGTCTTATGAACCAAACTACTATCCAGACAAAAACAACCAAACCTAGACAGTCAGACAGACAGACCAAGACACCCAAACATGCACCTAAAAGTACACAGACAGACCAGACGACACACACACACTATCTGGGACAAAAAGAGAAGTCTGTCTAATCGGACAATGAGGGAAATCTCTGTACACCAGACAATGGCTGGATTAGTGGATTCCCTAGTCCACAGACACACAGACACAGCTTGTCAAGGCTCAGTGGTTCTGCTGTTCCTCAGCTATAAAGGGATACTTCAGGATTTTGGCAATGAGGCCCTTTATCTACTTACACAGAGTCAGATTAACTTGTGGACATCATTTTTATGTCTCTGTGTCCAGTATGAAGGAAGCTCGAGATAGCTTCGCTACTAGCATGCTAGCAGATACCCATAGACTTCCAGTCATTGCGCTAACGCTAGTTAGCACTGGCTCACAAAACTACCTCTAACTTCCTTCATACTGAACACAGAGACAATAAAATGATGTCCACAAGTATATCTGACTCGGTGTAAGTAGATAAAGGGCCTGATTGCCAAAATCCTAAAGCATCCCTTTAAAGGCTTCATGAGGGCCTGGCAGCTGGGGACAGAGGAATTACATACTACTGTATGCTGCCTCAACCTACTTGTACCTGCTGGCTTAGAAAGCACAGGCTTTTCTAGGGCTAAAGCACAGCTTTATGGAACATGGGTATCAGTGCTGCTATGACAAGTGCCCTTTCTACTGTAGCAGTGACATACACACAGGGGAGCAGCCTTACCCTTGCATAGTGCAACTCCACTCCGTACAGCTCCAGCGTCCGTGCTGTGTTCAGGTAATTAAACTCTGATTGGGCAGAAGACAGACCACTGAGAAGTAGAGAGAACGAGAGAGATAAATGAGAGGGAGACGGTTCCTCTAATCAAACGCACGTAATCCATTCACAGAAGATGGAGCAGCACAGTGAGACCATGCCTGGAAATGCACTCAATAAAACCATGAAAACCTAGTCTGCTTTAAGAGCTGGGGCAGACAAGTGACAAGTATACAGCTGTGAATGAACATGTGTGCCTGGGACATGAAGATGGGCCTCTCTACCCGTGCTGTTGGTGGTGTTTGGTGACCTCCTTGTGGAACCCTTGTGGTGGGTTGGGGATGAAGCAGAACTCTGAGAGGTAGCCAGGAGCATGCTCCGAGTCACTGTAGTCTCCCAACTCAGCTACACAACACACAGAGAGACAATCTATTCATTAGGACACAGACAGTTAAGTCCACACACATAGCCTATACAGCAAACAGTAGGCCTATATGGTACTGGACAGACGAACCATTGCCTATCAATGCAGTAATGAATACAAGAACCTCAATCAAAAGCCTGGTTATGAGGTCTGTTTCTAAAATACACAAGTGGGTTGAGAAGCTTTGGACCACCAACCACCACTACAGTAGCTGAGTACCTCAGATCCATTAGCTTGTGGTCGTGTGTGAAACAGACACCAATTCATTGGAGTGGACCTCTTAAAAGGCCAAACCTTCATTGTAACAATAACAAAGCAGTGTCCTTGCCTCTGGTTTTGTGAAAAAGCTGAGGAATTCAAGGACTGACCATACAATATAACATGTATAGTTTTACGCATGTTGAAGCTATACAGTGTTTGTTTACAAACATCGGAATAAAACAAGCTTGTATTAGTTATATTATTCAAGAATCAATGGGTATTTATAACTCATTTATAAGTCCAAAAATATATGTAGCAACTGCAGATTGCTGCTTTAAAATGGATAGTTTGTGATTTTGACAATGTCTCAGCATGCATTTTAAAGGAAGTTGCCACCTAGCGTTCGCACAAATGGTAACTAGCGTAATGACAAGAAGTCATGCCTAGTTTGACTTCCTGTCATTGCGCTAACGCTAGTTAGCATTGGATTCAAAACTACATCTAACTTCGTTCATACTGGACGCAGAGATGTCAATATGACATCAACAACTTAATCTGACTCTGGGGGAAAATCCCTTTAACCAAGGGCGCATAACAAACGGATCAATTCCAAACAGTTCTTGATCTAATCACCACACACAAAAAAGACCCACAATGTTAAAACTAACCGGTCAATTGCCTATGGATTTATGAGCAGTATGCAAATAAATATCTACACAGCACTAACACCAAAGCTTTCAGCAGAGTGCATTTCTTGATCGAATTTGACCAGCCTCACTGATTTGGTCAAACTAACCGAATGACCAGCAGCATTGAATCATCTTGAAACTGAATTGAAGCTAAAATGATTCATACCACTATCCCCATGGCTACAATGAAATGAAAACCTTCTCTTGGGGAGGGACACTGAGCTAAGTGAGATTCTGGACATGGACACCCACAGGTTGTGTTAGAGGTGCAGTTCAAATCCCTCCAGTGACCTATATAGCCATGAGACTCCCTGGGGAGTTTGGAGAGAGGCAAGCCTCAGCGGGCCACTGAAGTGGGGATGTGGACAGATTGAATGGGGACAGACCATTGGCTATCCCCCTCTCCAATCTGTCAGGAGCCATTATTCAGGTCAATCTGGTGACACAGGCTGGTAAACTACACTCCTCAGGCTAATGGGCCCATCACAATGGTAGGCTGTGGCTCTATGCTAGCTGTGGGCCGCTAGGCTAGGCTATACTATGATAACATGTTACAGTAGTCAGCGTGCTAATTTATTAGCTAGAATGTTGGTTACCGAGTAATAATAATAGCATCAAACACCTGGAAACCATGTGTTTGATGTATTTGATACCATTCTACTCATTCTGCGTCAGCCATTACCATAAACCTGTTCCCCGCACCCTCTCGTGTTGTGTGCTGCACTATACTGTGCTTTGCTGTCCTGAGCATGCTTGGCGAATGGCCAGTCACACTACCAGCACAGAAAAGTCATACCACACAAATCAATCTGGGACAAAACATGGGGAGAAACAGCCTAATGATTAGCATAGCGTTCCGTATACAGCTCTCCATGTCCTGCTAACGTTGGCTGTCATTGTAAATAAGAATTTGTTCTTAACTGACTTGCCTAGTTAAATAAAGGTTAATTAAATTAAAAAAGCAACAAGGGCATAAAGAGAGGATTATGGCCGATTTCAGGCTCCGCTGCAAACTGCTTGTTTTTTTGGGGTGAGAGAATTAAAGAATAAATTAAATATGACATCGTAAAGAGTTATGCAAGGCAGCACACACAGAGTGACCATTGGGAAGTCCTGGTGAGTACACTGACTCTCAACTAAAGGCTTACAACACACACAGAGTGACCATTGGGAAGTCCTGGTGAGTACACTGACTCTCAACTAAAGGCTTACAACACACACAGAGTGACCATTGGGAAGTCCTGGTGAGTACACTGACTCTCAACTAAAGGCTTACAACACACACAGAGTGACCATTGGGAAGTCCTGGTGAGTACACTGACTCTCAACTAAAGGCTTACAACACACATCTTTCTAGTCATCTCACAACAAAAACGCTGGAGTTGCCTAGTGGCCAGAAACTGTGTAGCCTTGTATGAAGCAACAGAGAGATCAAATGTGTGAATTAACTACAAGTAGCTACATATCTTTAGCAGCAAACCAGGAGAACGGGTACTTACATTGAACAACATGGGACGCCAGGAGAACGGGTACTTACATTGAACAACATGGGATGCCAGGAGAACGGGTACTTAGATTGAACAACATGGGACGCCAGGAGAACGGGTACTTACATTGAACAACATGGGACGCCAGGAGAACGGGTACTTACATTGAACAGCATGGGACGCCAGGAGAACGGGTACTTACATTGAACAGCATGGGACGCCAGGAGAACGGGTACTTACATTGAACAGCATGGGACGCCAGGAGAACGGGTACTTACATTGAACAACATGGGACACTAGGAGAACGGGTACTTACATTGAACAACATGGGACACCAGGAGAACGGGTACTTACATAGAACAACATGGGACGCCAGGAGAACGGGTACTTACATTGAACAACATGGGACGCCAGGAGAACGGGTACTTACATAGAACAACATGGGACGCCAGGAGAACGGGTACTTACATTGAACAACATGGGACGCCAGGAGAACGGGTACTTACATTGAACAACATGGGACGCCAGGAGAACGGGTACTTACATTGAACAACATGGGACGCCAGGAGAACGGGTACTTACATTGAACAACATGGGACGCCAGGAGAACGGGTACTTACATTGAACAACATGGGACGCCAGGAGAACGGGTACTTACATTGAACAACATGGGACGCCAGGAGAACGGGTACTTACATTGAACAACATGGGACGCCAGGAGAACGGGTACTTACATTGAACAACATGGGACGCCAGGAGAACGGGTACTTACATTGAACAACATGGGACGCCAGGAGAACGGGTACTTACATTGAACAACATGGGACGCCAGGAGAACGGGTACTTACATTGAACAACATGGGACGCCAGGAGAACGGGTACTTACATTGAACAGCATGGGACGCCAGGAGAACGGGTACTTACATTGAACAGCATGGGACGCCAGGAGAACGGGTACTTACATTGAACAGCATGGGACGCCAGGAGAACGGGTACTTACATTGAACATGGGACGCCAGGAGAACGGGTACTTACATTGAACAGCATGGGACGCCAGGAGAATGGGTACTTACATAGAACAACATGGGACACCAGGAGAACGGGTACTTACATTGAACAACATGGGACACCAGGAGAACGGGTACTTACATAGAACAGCATAGGACACCAGGAGAACGGGTACTTACATAGAACAACATGGGACACCAGGAGAACGGGTACTTACATTGAACAGCATGGGACACCAGGAGAACGGGTACTTACATTGAACAACATGGGACACCAGGAGAACGGGTACTTACATAGAACAGCATAGGACACCAGGAGAACGGGTACTTACATTGAACAGCATGGGACACCAGGAGAACGGGTACTTACATTGAACAACATGGGACACCAGGAGAACGGGTACTTACATTGAACAACATGGGACACCAGGAGAACGGGTACTTACATTGAACAACATGGGACACCAGGAGAACGGGTACTTACATTGAACAACATGGGACACCAGGAGAACGGGTACTTACATTGAACAGCATAGGACGCCAGGAGTGCAGCAGTGTTGTGCGGACAGGGCAGTCTGTGGGACACAAACCACAAACACATAAGTCACCACATGTGTGTCAGTGTGCTGGCCCGGTAGAATCAGTGTTAGTCCACTAGAACAGTGTGTGTCAGCGTGCTGGCCTGGTAGAATCAGTGTTAGTCCACTAGAACAGTGTGTCAGTGTGCTGGCCTGGTAGAATCAGTGTTAGTCCATGAGAACAGTGTGTGTCAGCGTGCTGGCCTGGTAGAATCAGTGTTAGTCCACTAGAACAGTGTGTCAGTGTGCTGGCCTGGTAGAATCAGTGTTAGCCCACTAGAACACTGTCAGCGTGCTGGCCTGGTAGAATCAGTGTTAGTCCACTAAAACAGTGTGTGTCAGCGTGCTGGCCCGGTAGAATCAGTGTTAGCCCACTAGAACAGTGTGTCAGCGTGCTGGCCCGGTAGAATCAGTGTTAGTCCACTAGAACAGTGTGTCAGCGTGCTGGCCTGGTAGAATCAGTGTTAGTCCACTAGAACAGTGTGTCAGCGTGCTGGCCTGGTAGAATCAGTGTTAGCCCACTAGAACAGTGTGTGTCAGCGTGCTGGCCCGGTAGAATCAGTGTTAGTCCACTAGAACAGTGTGTGTCAGTGTGCTGGCCCGGTAGAATCAGTGTTAGCCCACTAGAACAGTGTGTCAGCGTGCTGGCCCGGTAGAATCAGTGTTAGTCCACTAGAACAGTGTGTGTCAGCGTGCTGGCCTGGTAGAATCAGTGTTAGTCCACTAGAACAGTGTGTCAGTGTGCTGGCCTGGTAGAATCAGTGTTAGTCCATGAGAACAGTGTGTGTCAGTGTGCTGGCCTGGTAGAATCAGTGTTAGTCCATGAGAACAGTGTGTGTCAGCGTGCTGGCCTGGTAGAATCAGCGTTAGTCCACTAGAACACTGTGTCAGCGTGCTGGCCTGGTAGAATCAGTGTTAGTCCTCTAGAACACTGTGTCAGCGTGCTGGCCTGGTAGAATCAGTGTTAGCCCACTAGAACAGTGTGTGTCAGCGTGCTGGCCCGGTAGAATCAGTGTTAGTCCACTAGAACAGTGTGTGTCAGTGTGCTGGCCCGGTAGAATCAGTGTTAGCCCACTAGAACAGTGTGTCAGCGTGCTGGCCCGGTAGAATCAGTGTTAGTCCACTAGAACAGTGTGTGTCAGCGTGCTGGCCTGGTAGAATCAGTGTTAGTCCACTAGAACAGTGTGTCAGTGTGCTGGCCTGGTAGAATCCGTGTTAGTCCACTAGAACACTGTGTCAGCGTGCTGGCCTGTTAGAATCAGTGTTAGTCCACTAGAGCACTGTGTCAGTGTGCTGGCCTGTTAGAATCAGTGTTAGCCCACTAGAACAGTGTGTGTCAGCGTGCTGGCCCGGTAGAATCAGTGTTAGTCCACTAGAACAGTGTGTGTCAGCGTGCTGGCCCGGTAGAATCAGTGTTAGCCCACTAGAAGTGTGTCAGCGTGCTGGCCCGGTAGAATCAGTGTTAGTCCACTAGAACAGTGTGTGTCAGCGTGCTGGCCTGGTAGAATCAGTGTTAGTCCACTAGAACAGTGTGTCAGTGTGCTGGCCCGGTAGAATCAGTGTTAGCCCACTAGAACAGTGTGTCAGTGTGCTGGCCTGGTAGAATCCGTGTTAGTCCACTAGAACACTGTGTCAGCGTGCTGGCCTGTTAGAATCAGTGTTAGTCCACTAGAGCACTGTGTCAGTGTGCTGGCCTGTTAGAATCAGTGTTAGCCCACTAGAACAGTGTGTGTCAGTGTGCTGGCCTGGTAGAATCCGTGTTAGTCCACTAGAACACTGTGTCAGCGTGCTGGCCTGTTAGAATCAGTGTTAGTCCACTAGAGCACTGTGTCAGTGTGCTGGCCTGTTAGAATCAGTGTTAGCCCACTAGAACAGTGTGTGTCAGCGTGCTGGCCCGGTAGAATCAGTGTTAGTCCACTAGAACAGTGTGTGTCAGCGTGCTGGCCCGGTAGAATCAGTGTTAGCCCACTAGAAGTGTGTCAGCGTGCTGGCCCGGTAGAATCAGTGTTAGTCCACTAGAACAGTGTGTGTCAGCGTGCTGGCCTGGTAGAATCAGTGTTAGTCCACTAGAACAGTGTGTCAGTGTGCTGGCCCGGTAGAATCAGTGTTAGCCCACTAGAACAGTGTGTCAGCGTGCTGGCCCGGTAGAATCAGTGTTAGTCCACTAGAACAGTGTGTGTCAGCGTGCTGGCCTGGTAGAATCAGTGTTAGTCCACTAGAACAGTGTGTCAGTGTGCTGGCCTGGTAGAATCAGTGTTAGTCCATGAGAACAGTGTGTGTCAGCGTGCTGGCCTGGTAGAATCAGTGTTAGCCCACTAGAACACTGTGTCAGCGTGCTGGCCTGGTAGAATCAGTGTTAGTCCACTAAAACAGTGTGTGTCAGCGTGCTGGCCCGGTAGAATCAGTGTTAGCCCACTAGAACAGTGTGTCAGCGTGCTGGCCCGGTAGAATCAGTGTTAGTCCACTAGAACAGTGTGTCAGCGTGCTGGCCTGGTAGAATCAGTGTTAGTCCATGAGAACAGTGTGTGTCAGCGTGCTGGCCTGGTAGAATCAGTGTTAGTCCTCTAGAACACTGTGTCAGCGTGCTGGCCTGGTAGAATCAGTGTTAGCCCACTAGAACAGTGTGTGTCAGCGTGCTGGCCCGGTAGAATCAGTGTTAGTCCACTAGAACAGTGTGTGTCAGTGTGCTGGCCCGGTAGAATCAGTGTTAGCCCACTAGAACAGTGTGTCAGCGTGCTGGCCCGGTAGAATCAGTGTTAGTCCACTAGAACAGTGTGTGTCAGCGTGCTGGCCTGGTAGAATCAGTGTTAGTCCACTAGAACAGTGTGTCAGTGTGCTGGCCTGGTAGAATCAGTGTTAGTCCATGAGAACAGTGTGTGTCAGCGTGCTGGCCTGGTAGAATCAGTGTTAGTCCACTAGAACAGTGTGTCAGTGTGCTGGCCTGGTAGAATCAGTGTTAGCCCACTAGAACACTGTGTCAGCGTGCTGGCCTGGTAGAATCAGTGTTAGCCCACTAGAACAGTGTGTCAGCGTGCTGGCCCGGTAGAATCAGTGTTAGCCCACTAGAACAGTGTGTCAGCGTGCTGGCCCGGTAGAATCAGTGTTAGTCCACTAGAACAGTGTGTCAGCGTGCTGGCCTGGTAGAATCAGTGTTAGTCCACTAGAACAGTGTGTCAGCGTGCTGGCCCGGTAGAATCAGTGTTAGTCCACTAGAACAGTGTGTCAGTGTGCTGGCCTGGTAGAATCAGTGTTAGTCCACTAGAACAGTGTGTCAGCGTGCTGGCCTGGTAGAATCAGTGTTAGTCCACTAGAACAGTGTGTCAGCGTGCTGGCCCGGTAGAATCAGAGTTAGCCCACTAGAACAGTGTGTGTCAGCGTGCTGGCCCGGTAGAATCAGTGTTAGCCCACTAGAACAGTGTGTGTCAGCGTGCTGGCCTGGTAGAATCAGTGTTAGTCAGCGTGCTGGCCCGGTAGAATCAATGTTAGCCCACTAGAACAGTGTGTGTCAGCGTGCTGGCCCGGTAGAATCAGTGTTAGTCCACTAGAACAGCGTGTGTCAGCGTGCTGGCCTGGTAGAATCAGTGTTAGCCCACTAGAACAGCGTGTGTCAGCGTGCTGGCCCGGTAGAATCAGTGTTAGTCCACTAGAACAGTGTGTGTCAGCGTGCTGGCCCGGTAGAATCAGTGTTAGCCCACTAGAACAGTGTGTGTCAGCGTGCTGGCCCGGTAGAATCAGTGTTAGTCCACTAGAACAGTGTGTGTCAGCGTGCTGGCCCGGTAGAATCAGTGTTAGCCGACGAGAACAGTGTGTGAGTGTGCTGCTGAACCTGTGTAAATAAGAACAGCCAACTGAACTAACCTTCCAGTCAGGATGTCCTGTTTGAGCTGGAGGAAATACTGGTACCTACAGGGAATAAGGAGAGCAGTTACACCAACAACAATGTGATACAGATGTCTCTGTGATTATGGACCAGAGGACATAATGTACAGTACACTAGAAAAAGCAGCTGGACCAGACCCACTCACATGGAGCTTCTCCCTGCTCATTGCTTAGGCAACATTTCTATGACTTAACTTGTAGCCTGTTGTTTTTGTGTATAACTAATACTGAATGAATCTCGTCATAGTGTAAGAGCTCACCAGCACTGTTGTTGTGTGCCGTCGGGAATCGATAATGCACATCCAAAACAGATCCATGCCTCTGCATCGTAGACATGCATAGTGGTTTACTCACTTAATAAGGCTGGCTGAGCAATATCATGCTTGAGTGGTGCATGGATTGAATAAATAACACTGGAGTATCCAGTTGACTGTAACTCTGTTTTCAATGACCATGGATGGACACCCTTGCAATAGGGGCTGACAGCATCCATGGCATGCTATTCACATTTATGTCTAGCTGTGAGCCAGGCGGCCAGCAGTAGAATTACCAAGCTGATCCTAGTCTTAGACTAAGTTGTTGCGAACTCTCAACCCCAGACCTACTCCTAACCCGTTTACTGTAGTCTTCTCCATTTGTAGAATGATTACCTGAGGGCTTTTAGCAAGTGCTAATACAGGGTAATTAATCTCCTTATATGGGCATGACATGGCAGGTTGTAATAGTAATAACACTAATGACTAAAGACAAATGACAAGAGATACCAACATTTACACAAAACAGTACATTACAGAGAGACAATAGCTACATCAATCTACAAGCACACATCCACCAACCTCAATGGAAGTGTTTCCATGGAGACCAGGAAGGGTTGCCATATTTTCACGAAGTGGTTGAATTTATTTGTTAAAGCATAGGCAATCTTCTCCATATGAATATACATTCATTTCAGAGAGCCGTCTTGTAATTGGAAGAGGGGCATCTGATTTCCATGTCAGTGCAACACATTTCAGAGAGCCGTCTTGTAATTGGGAGAGGGGCATCTGATTTCCATGTCAGTGCAACACATTTTCTTGCAGTGGCAAGAGTGAATTCTGTAAATTTGATTTTAAAGTTATTCCTCAAAATTCACATTTGTGAAGTTACCCAGAAGGAATATTTCAGGGTCAAGAGGGAACGGGACCTTCATAATAAAAGGCAAGGGAGTCACAAACATCATGCCAGAAGGCTGGTCATTTAGTACACTGCCAAGTTGTTCCACATTTAAAACACATTTCTGATATTTTAGGGTGTAACCTCTGAGGTGTCAGATAGAGTTGGTGGAGGAAGCTGTAATGTAGAAGTCTATATCTAGAGTTGATGCTCGCTGACACACTATTGTGGTATAGGTCCAATCATAGACCCTTATCAATTGTAGGATTCAAATAGAATTCCCATCGCTCTCTTGACTTATGTACATATGGTTTTGGGCATTGTTGCATTAGCAATGAGTACACTCTGGATATAAATATGTGTAGGTCATTGTTATCATTGTTCAAAACTTGATAGGTTTGGTAGTCATATCTCAAAGTGCTTCTGAGAAACTTTCTTAACTATAAATAATAAAATAAATGATTATTGGATAAATGGTATTTATCTTTAAGTTGCTCAAATGACATACACTTGAAGTCGGAAATTTACATACACCTTAGCCAAATACATTTAAACTCAGTTTTTCACAATTCCTGACATTTAATCCTAGTAAAATTACGTTTTTAGGTCAGTTAGGATCACCACTTCATTTTAAGAATGTGAAATCTCAGAATAATAGTAGAGAGAATGATTTATTTCAGCTTTTATTGCTTTCATCACATTGCCAGTGGGTCAGAAGTTTACATACACTCAATTAGTGTTTGGTAGCATCGCCTTTAAATTGTTTAACTTGGGTCAAATGTTTCTGGTAGCCTTCCACAAGCTTCCCACAATAAGTTGGGTGAATTTTGGCCCGTTACTCCTGACAGAGCTGGTGTCACCGAGTCAGGTTTGTAGGCCTCCTTGCTCGCACACACTTTTTCAGTTCTGCCCACAAATTTTCTATAGGATTGAGGTCAAGGTTCTGTGATGGCCACTCCAATATCTTGACTGTGTTGTCCTTAAAGCCATTTTGCCATGACTTTGGAAGTATGTTTGGGGTGATTGTCCATTTGGAAGACCCATTTTCGACCAAGCTTTAACTTCCTGACTGATGTCTTGAGATGTTTCTTCAAAATATCCACAAAATGTTCCAATCTCATGATGCCATCTATTTGGTGAAGTGCACCAGTCCCTCCTGCAGCAAAGCACCCCCACAACATGATGCTGCCACCCCTGTGCTTCATGGTTGGGATGGTGTCCTTCGGCTTGCAAGCCTCCCCCTTTTTCCTCCAAACATAAATGGTCATTATGGCCAAACAGTTCTATTTTTCTTTCATCAGAGCAGAGAACATTTCTCCAAAAAGTACGATCTTTGTTCCCATGTGCAGTTGTAAACCGTAGTCGCTTTTTTTAATGGCGGTTTTGGAGCAGTGGCTTCTTCCTTGCTGAGCAACCTTTCAGTGGCCTTCCTGCCCCTCTCTCTCCCTCCCTCAGACTGGCCTTCCTGCCCCTCTCTCTCCCTCCCTAGAGCTGGCCTTCCTGCCCCTCTCCCTCCCTAGCGCTGGCCTTCCTGCCCCTCTCCCTCCCTTGAGCTGACCTTCCTGCCCCTCTCCCTTCCTAGCGCTGGCCTTCCTGCCCCTCTCTCTCCCTCCCTAGCGCTGGCCTTCCTGCCCCTCTCTCTCCCTCCCTAGCGCTGGCCTTCCTGCCCCTCTCTCTCCCTCCCTAGCGCTGGCCTTCCTGCCCCTCTCTCTCCCTCCCTAGCGCTGGCCTTCCTGCCCCTCTCCCTCCCTCCCTAGCGCTGGCCTTCCTGCCCCTCTCCCTCCCTAGTGCTGGCCTTCCTGCCCCTCTCCCTCCCTAGAGCTGACCTTCCTTCTCCTCTCCCTCCCTAGAGCTGGCCTTCCTGCCCCTCTCCCTCCCTAGCACTGGCCTGCCTGCTCTTTCACTTTGCTAATGATGCATGCGTGTGTCCAGTCTGTTGCCTGGAGAATATCCTAGTTCAATCATGGGACCGATGTCGCCGGGATACAGAGGTATTTTCGGGCCAGTCTTGCGAGCACGACTCTTCAGTACTCTTCGTTGCTGAGTGGGTGGGGCTGTTTTTGTCTCGTAATATGAAATTACAGTAGGCTACTGGTAGCCTGTAAAGATTACCCTTTTCAGATATAATGGAATGGAAAGCGCCTCGGCTACAACATGTTTGTTTGTCTGTTAGGGTAAGGCTACACTACGGCTTTTTAAATGTCGACACAAAACTTTCTCTGGAGATATGAATGGCATTTTAGTTGTCTGTAAAGTAATGCTGCTTCTGAAGTGGGTCTAACTTCCATCACTAGGCGACCAGAACTGTCAATCAAATCATCTCAAACTGCTTCGCACAGCCTGCCTGCAGAACACTCTCTCCTAAAAAAGTGAAGTTATTTTAAATACCGTGACTTACCAAGACATTTAGTAGATAGAAAGTACATCTAGCTACACTACCATAAAAAAACAACACAGCAGCACATGTTTCTTGTGGTCAGAGAAAGAATAGAACATATGCCGGAGCAGAACTCTACCGTCTGAAAAGGTACAGGCCCTTCTGAAGCCTTCATAAATTGTTATCAGTGGTCGCTATTGACACGTTACTGTAGCTGCATTCCATGTCTGTAAAGGGTTGTAGTTGATATAACGTCATTGCATGGTCATACATACGTAGTAGGACCATTATTCTACATTTTGAATTGACGTGGAATTTTGGCAGATTAAACATGAAGCAAAATGTTCCATTTCTAATTAGTATCCTTACCTAGTGTACTCTTCCTGAAGTTTATTAGGGTCGGTCACAAAGAACTTCACTCTGAAGCTCAGATTATGAGGCGATCCCCCTGTAAACGCACAATGAGAGAGATTATTGTATCTACACTTAAAAAGAACCACTTCCTAGTTCATCCATCTACTGAAGGTTCACCTACGTTTAAGTTGCTTCCTGATGGGTTTGTTTGGATCCAGCCATCTCTGTAAAAGATAAATGAGGAGAAACTCAATGACACCACAGCATTTCCTCAGCAGCCGTGTTCATTCTCAATTATTCACAAGTCAGCCCCCTCCACCTCTCACTCTCCGTTTTCTAGTTAGGAAATGCAGGCTGGGCCGTGATGATCTGTAGCTAGTAACAGTGCATTCAGAAAGTATTCAGAACCCATTACTTTTTACACATTTTGTCACATTAAAGCCGTATTCTAAAATGCATTAAATAGAAACAAATCCTCAATCTACACACAATACCCCATAATGACAAAGAAAAAACAGGTTTAGAAATGTTTGCAAATGCAAACAAAAATAATGAAATAGCTTATTTACATAGACCCTTTGCTATGAGACTCGAAATTGAGCTAAGGTGCATCCTGTTTCCATTGATCATCCTTGAGATTCTTTGACAACTTGGAGTCCACCTGTGGTAAATTCAATTGACCGGACATGATTTAGAAAAGCACACACCTGTCTATATAAGGTCCCACAGTTGACAGTGCATGTCAGAGCAAAAACCAAGCCATGAGGTCTAAGGAATTGTCCGTAGAGCTCCAAGACAGGATTGTGTCAAGGCACAGATCTGGGGAAGGGCACCAAAACATTTCTGCAGCATTGAAAGTCCCAGAACACAGGGGCCACCAAGACTTTTCTTAGAGCTGGTCGCCCAGCCAAACTGAACAATCGGGGGAGAAGGGCTTTGGTCAGGGAGGTGACCAAGTATCCGATGATCACTCTGAAAGAGCTCCGGAGTTCCTCTGTGGAGATGGGAGAATCTTCCAAAAGGACAACCATCTCCGCAGTACTCCACCAATCAGACCTTTATGGTACAGTGGCCAGACAATAGCCACTCCTCAATAAAAAGGCACACAACAGCCCACTTGGAGTTTGCTAAAAGGCACCTAAAGGACTCTGACCAAGAGAAACAAGATTATCTGGTCTGCTGAAACCAAGATTGAACTCTTTGGCCTGAATGGTAAGCGTCAAGTCTGGAGGAAACCAGGCACCGCTCATCACCTGGCTAATACCATCCCTACGGTGAAGCATGGTGGTGGTAGAATTATACTGTGGGGATGTTTTTCAGTGGCAGGGACTGGGAGACTAGTCAGGATCGAGGGAAAGGTGAGCAGTAAATAGAGATTCTTGATGAGAACCTCGTCTAGAGCGCTCAGGACATCAGCCTGGGGAAAAGGTTCACTTCCTAACAGTCTCTGAAAGTCCTTGAGTGGTCCAGGCAGAGCTCGGACTTGAACCCGATCGAACATCTCTGGAGAGACCTGAAAATAGATGTGCAATGACGCTCCCCATCCAACATGACAGACCTTGAGAGGATCTGCAGAGAATAAATGGAAGAAACTCCCCAAATACAGGTGTGCCAAGCTTGTAGCATCATACTCAAGAAGACTCAAGTCTGTAATCGCTGCAAAATGTACTTTAACAAAGTACGGAGTAAATACAACTCACCACCTGGATTCCGTCTTATGTAGCAACATTTGAATTTCTGTTATTTACATTGGATAAATTAGAGACTCATAGCTACAAAATGGTTTTTCATACACTGCATTTGAGGAAACAATGGGAAAGTAATTCTGCTTTGAAAGTTGATTAAATTGTAAACTCACTATTGAGAAAATGTTTTGGTACTACTATTGGAGAGCCCTTCTTTGTCTACACCCATTCAGCATTGTTCACACACTGATCCGTGCGTCCTGTACTAATTGTCCAGCTACTTCCAGACATCTAAGAGAGAGAGAACAGCTCACTGAACATTACTCACCCTATAGTTCCATCTGTGGTTTCGAGTTCAGAGTGCACACTGGACGTTCTGGCCAATAAGTAAGTAGGGTTGTTCCGAAGGCTCTGACCACACAACTACAGTCAAGCACCCACGCTAACTGGCAAACATTGGCTTGCTACTTCCAGACACATAATGAGAGAACACCCCACTCTGACTATTTTACTCACCCTAGCAGAGCTGGTTAGGCTTTTTTCATGTTATCCAGAGTGTTGGTGACTGTACCTGTGCGACTGGCAACAATTGAATTACGCTTTGTTGCCAAATTTACTGAATACGGACATATTCAAAGGGTGTTTTGTTAAGAAATGTAGCTTGATAGCTAGCTAGGTAAACAATCAATCCCAACGCATGACGTTAGTTAGCGAGCCAGCCAGCTAACATTAGCTAGCTAGCTAACAGTACACTAACTTTAAATGAAAATACTTTGTCAAAATTAGAGTGGAGTCTTTTGTTAAGACATGTTTTGTTAAGATATTGTTTTGCTAGCTAGCAAGCAAAACAATGGACCATAATGGACCAACATGACATTACTACCCTACATGAATCTGCAGGTACCTAACCAGCAGGTTCAACGGCTATAACTTGTCAAGCAAATGCGTCTGAGATACGAAGAATAAGATCACACGTTAGCTAGCGACCCAGCAGGTTAACGTTAGCTAGCTAACAGTACACTTGAAATGAAACCACTTTGTCAAAATTAGAAAAGTGTAATATCTGAAAATGTTACCAGTATGCATCAAGCCTTATTCTAAAATGGTAAGGTGGAGGTGATATGATCCTTGACTAGTATCTCAAAGCACTTCATGATGACAGAAGTGAGTGCTACGGGGCGGTAGTCATTTAGTTAATTTATCTTTGCCTTCTTGGGAACAGGAACAATGGTGGACATCTTGAAGTATGTGGGGACAGAAGACTGTGATCGGGAGCTATATAATATTTCCGTGAACACACCTGCCATCTGGTCTGTGCATGCTCTGAGAACGCAGCTGGGGATGAAGTCTGGGCTGGCAGTTTAGTTTGTTGAGTATGTTTGGAAGCGAGACGTTGTCCGTGACGTGGCTAGTTTTATTTTTGTAGTCCGTGATTGTCTGTAGACCTTGCCACATACGTCTCGTGTCTGAGCTGTTGAATTGCGAATTGAATTGTTTATTTTCGGCCATATTCCCAGTCCTCTTACCATGGTTAAACAATGGTTCGCACTTTCAGGTTTGCGCGAATGCCACCATCGATCCACGGTTTCTGGTTAGGTTAGGTTTTAATAGTCACATTGAGTACAACATCTCTAATGCACTTCCTTATACACTCACTCACCAAGTCAGCGTATAGATCAATGCTATTCTCTGAGGCTGCCCGGAACATTTCCCAGCCTGCGTGATCAAAACAATCTTCAAGTGTGGATTCCGATTGGTCAGACCAGCGTTGAATGGTTCTAGTCACCGGTACGTCATGTTTGAGTTTCTGCCTATAAGACGGTAGGAGCAAGATAGAGTCGTGATCGGATTTGCCGAAGGGAGGGCCATGTATGCATCACGGAAGTTAGAGTAGCAGTAATCGAGTGTATTGTATGCGCGACTGCTGCAATCAATATGCTGGTAGAATATAGGTAGCCTTGTTCTCAGATGTGCTTTGTTAAAATCCCCAGCTACAATAAATGCAGCCTCAGGATATATGGTTTCCAGGTTACATAAAGTCCAGTGAAGTTCCTTGAGAGCCGCCATGGTGTCTGCTTGAGGGGGTATATACACAACTGTGTCGATAATTGACAAGAATTATCTTGGGAGATAATATGGCCGGCTTTTGATTGTAAGGAATTCTAGGTCGGGTGAGCAGAAGGACTTGAGTTCCTGTATGTTGTTATGATTACCCCATAAGTCGTTAATCATGAAGCATACACCACCACCCTTATTCTTCCCAGAGAGGTATTTATCTCTGTCGGCACGATGCATGAAGAAGCCCGGTGGCTGAACCGACTCCGACAACGTTTCCCGAGAAAGACATGTTTCCGTGAAACAGAGAATGTTACAATCTCTGATGTCTCTCTGAAAGGGAACCCTTGCTCTAATTTCATCTACCTTGTTGTCAAAAGACTGAACATTGGTGAGTAATATACTCTGAAGCGGTGGGCGTTGTACACGCCTACGGAGCCTGACCAGGAGGCCGCTCCGTCTGCCTATTCCTTCGGCAACGTTGATTTGGGTCGACCGCTGGGATAAGATCGCATGTCCTGGGTGGTGGTCCGAACAAAGGATCCGAGTCGGGAAAGTCGTATTCCTGGTCGTAATGTTGTTAAGTTGACGTCGCGCTTATATCCAATAGTTCTTCCCAGCTCTATGTAATAACGCTTAGGATTTTCTGGGGTGACAATGTAAGAATTAATACATGAAAAAAACAAAATTCTGCATAGTTTCCTTAGGACTCGAAGCGAGGCAACCATCAGCTGTGTTGTAGTATAGTGTGCAGTGGCAGGCAATGTCCCATTAACATACAGGCTTCCAACATGACTTAGGCTAACAGATGGATTGTACAACAGGTTATGTAGAAGAATAACTCCCTATTTTATCCCTCTCCACCCCTTCCATTTCTCACAGCAACACACTTGTCTGAAGACTAAATTCACCACAGAGAGTTACATTTAGGCGAGAGCAGGAAAAGGCTGTCCTCAAGTGAAAAACTTGATGGAGATGGACAGTAGTGAACGAGACAGTGTTGACTGAAGTGTAAAAAGGTGTTTTGCCATCAAGAGTCTGACCTTGGCACCTACCGGGCTGTCGGAGGAGTCGTCGGACAGATGCAGGCCGAAGTAATCCCTCTCTGTCAGCTCCAGGTGTTTAAACACTTCCTCCAGTAAGACCTGACCCTGGTTGTGCTTCTGTAGAGAGAGGGGCAGGGGGGTAGAGAGGGGGGGGAGAAAGGGACAGGGGGTGAGAAAGAGGGGGCGAGAAAAGAACAAATTATTTGTGTCTCCTAGCAAACTCTCCTCAAGTCTCCATGGCAGCCAGGTCTGAGTAGCTGCTACCTATCACTGACCGTCTCCCATAGCACAGTCACACCAGGGACACAGTGACAACCACTTGTCTCCCTTCTGCCCCTCCCACTCTCCCATGTGACACACTGCAGTGCTGTGCCAGTGAGGGGATGGTGTTGACACGGTGCTCCACAGAGGTAAGTCCATGTCACAGCCCCAGGCCAGTTCTAAGCCACAGGGAGCAGACTGGCAGCTCTGGGCTGCTGACAGAGTGGGGAAACACAGCCTCTCCCCACGTACACTATGTTTAGCCTCAACCCTCAGTTAGATGACACCAAATCAAATCAAATTTGGGTTGGTCACATACACACGTGTTTGGCAGATGTGTATCGAAATGCTTGTGTCTCTATCTCCGACAGTGCAGTAATATCTAACAGTTTCACAACATATACCCAAAACACACGTAAATCTAAGCAAGGAATGGATTAAGAATATATATACATACATAGATACATGTCAGAGCGGCATTGGACTAAGATAGTGGCATAGAGACATAGAGACAGAGAGAGAGAGTGAGTGGATGATTGACGACTCGGCAGACAAGGCCATACAAACAGTCTTTGTGCTGATCTTTATCAATACCTCCACCACTATCTGTGAGCCAGCGCCTGAGATGGTGTGAGGACTGGACTAGTGAGGGAGGGGGGAGAATGTTAGGTGAATACAAGCCTTGGGTCTGAATGGAAACTAGATCTCTAAAGTAGATGGTGTCAATGCACAAAAGTCTATATGTATGAGAAATATAGTATTTACATGTAAACATACTGAACATGGTTGCAATCATAAGAAAGGAAGAGCTAGATGGATCTCTGGTAAAGACTCTGAAAAGGAGGCTTGGGGCACTGCTAGAGCCTGAGCTTGGAGGAATGAGTGAAATGTGGACATGAGACAGCTTGTTCAGGAGCAGTAGAAGACAGATAGACAGGGATGGAGGAAGAGAAAAGGAGGCAGGGAGGGGAGGGAGGGGGAGGGGAGGGAGGGAGGCAGGCAGGCAGGGAGGGAGGGGGCAGGGAGGGAGAAGGAGGCAGGCAGGCAAAGGAGGCAGGGAGGGAGGGGGCAGGGAAAGGAGGTGGCAGGGAGGGAGAGCGAGAAGGAGGCAGGCAGGCAAAGCAGGCAGGGAGGGAGGGGGCAGGGAAAGGAGGTGGCAGGCAGGGAGAGCGAGAAGGGGGCAGGCAGGCAAAGGAGGCGGCAGGCAGGGAGAGCGAGGAGGAGGCAGGCAGGAGAAGGAGGCAGGCAGGAAAAGGAGAGAAGGAGGCAGGCAGGCAAAGGAGAGAAGGAGGCAGGCAGGCAAAGGAGAGAAGGAGGCAGGCAGGCAAAGGAGAGAAGGAGGCAGGCAGGGAGGGAGGGAGGCAGGGAAAGGAGGTGGCAGGGAGGGAGAGGGAGAAGGAGGCAGGCAGGCAAAGGAGGCAGGGAGGGAGGGGGGCAGGGAAAGGAGGTGGCAGGCAGGGAGAGGGAGAAGGAGGCAGGCAGGCAAAGCAGGCAGGGAGGGAGGGCAGGCAGGCAAAGGAGGCGGCAGGCAGGGAGAGCGAGGAGGAGGCAGGCAGGAGAAGGAGGCAGGCAGGAAAAGGAGAGAAGGAGGCAGGCAGGCAAAGGAGAGAAGGAGGCAGGCAGGCAAAGGAGAGAAGGAGGCAGGCAGAAAAAGGAGAGAAGGAGGCAGGCAGGAAAAGGAGAGAAGGAGGCAGGCAGGAAAAGGAGAGAAGGAGGCAGGCAGGAAAAGGAGAGAAGGAGGCAGGGAGGAAAAGGAGAGAAGGAGGCAGGGAGGAAAAGGAGGAGGCAGGGAGGAAAAGGAGGAGGCAGGGAGGAAAAGGAGGAGGCAGGCAGGAAAAGGAGAGAAGGAGGCAGGCAGGAAAAGGAGAGAAGGAGGCAGGGAGGAAAAGGAGAGAAGGAGGCAGGGAGGAAAAGGAGAGAAGGAGGCAGGCAGGAAAAGGAGAGAAGGAGGCAGGCAGGAAAAGGAGAGAAGGAGGCAGGCAGGAAAAGGAGAGAAGGAGGCAGGCAGGAAAAGGAGAGAAGGAGGCAGGCAGGAAAAGGAGGAGGCAGGCAGGAAAAGGAGAGAAGGAGGCAGGCAGGAAAAGGAGAGAAGGAGGCAGGGAGGAAAAGGAGGAGGCAGGCAGGAAAAAGAGAGAAGGAGGCAGGCAGGAAAAGGAGGAGGCAGGGAGGAAAAGGAGAGAAGGAGGCAGGCAGGAAAAGGAGGAGGCAGGGAGGGAGGGGGCAGGGAAAGGAGGTGGCAGGGAGGGAGAGGGGCAGGGAAAGGAGGTGGCAGGGAGGGAGAGGGGCAGGGAAAGGAGGTGGCAGGGAGGGAGAGGGAGGGAGAAGGAGGCAGGCAGGCAAAGGAGGAGGCAGGGAGGGAGGGAGGGAGAGGATGAGGGAGGCATGGAGAGTGAGAAGGAGCTTTTTAATGGAAATTCCAAAGCCAAAAGCAGTTATCATTGAACATATTCTATTGTTTCTGTCAGGTCCACATTGGGTAAATATCAATAGAAAAATAGGAAATTACTATGAAATAAAACATTTCAGTTGTGTATATTACTTCGTTTTTATTCCTTAAAGTCATCATCTCATCTCTGCTCAGACAGTAGCAGCCAGCCAACATTATCTCTACACTCCCCATATCGTACGGTGGTGAGTCACCCTATTTAGTTTGCTAGGCTAGCTGCAGAGCTGTCTGACTAAATTATTTTACTAGTTGTTCAAAGAAGATGAGGCATACTTAAACTGTCTCTATCCCTCTCTCTTGTTGCTGTGATGTGCACAATCCTCTCTCTCATTCAGGCTGTGGTCTGTGTGCATCTAACCTAACGTAGCAGGCATAAAAGTGTATCCATCTCTGCCTGAGCTGGAAAAAAACAAGTGCAATGGATTATGGTCATTGTAGTTAATTACCATGTTTCTGAGGTGAACTAGGTTGAATATTTGCTTAATGAAAACTCCATTCCAGCATCCCACAGTCCTTGATTTGATACTACATGTAATTCAAGTAATTGAACCGATGTTAGTTGTTTAGTGACAATATTTAGTGACCCGTCTGACACCAACAATCAGTCAGGTTCTTTCCTACTGTCCCGTTCATCATCCTCACTCCTCCTCCCTTCCTACTTTCTCATCACTCCATCTTGTCTTCTCAGTTTCCCTTCACATTCAGAGGAACCAATCAATCAGTCAGGTTCTTTCCTACTGTCCCGTTCATCATCCTCACTCCTCCTCCCTTCCTACTTTCTCATCACTCCATCTTGTCTTCTCAGTTTCCCTTCACATTCAGAGGAACCAATCACTCAGGGAATGTAGGTCACGACAAGGCTTGGACAAATCTGATCAATCCAACTCTTGTTATGCCAGGGACGGATGGCTTTCCAGGAACTGCAGAGTACAAATCGATGCAGAACTGAGGAAGGAAATCGAAGGAAAGTTGAGCTTTATTAATTTAGCTGCTGAGCCAAGATCAGTGTCACAAGCTCCTTTTATAGCCGGGCTACCGCAGCAACAGATGGAGTATATATATATACACACAGTATCAACCTGAAAAACATTAACTCAGAGAAGTTACATAATAATATAATTCACATATTCCCACATTATATAATAAAAATAACATGGGGAGGGGGGTTTGTGCAAGCTCTTTTATATTCCTCCTGACATGTAATATGATTGTGTGGCCATTTGGGGTGGCAGGTAGCCTAGTGGGCCAGTAACTGGAAGGTTGCTGGATCGAATCCCGAGCTGACTTGGTAAAAATCTGTTGTTCTGCCCCTGAACAAGGCAATTATCCCACTGTTCCCTGGAAAATAAGAATTTGTTCTCATCTGACTTGCCTAGCTAAATAAAGACACTGAACTAGGGATGGGTCCCGAAACCAGGTTTTAAATAGGCCCCGGGGCTAAATTATAAACCGACATTATCGTTTCTGCTTTCGGAACTGGAGAAATTAGGAAAATACATTTTATATTTATTTGCTACATATTTATTTGCAACACATTTTATAATTTCACCAACCGTTTCTAATTTGCAATAAGATTAAGACATTCATATGATGCATTTTCACTATTCCCAATCCAGAAGAGAACGCTCTCACGGAGCCTGTCGCCCGCACAAAGACCCTGCTCTTAATTAGTGACGATGGCAGAGAGAACTAAACATACAAAAGTGTGGATACACTTCACCAAAGTCGATGCTGACAATGCTCGTTGCCACAATGCAACAAGACTTTTGCTTGTTCGAAAGTGCATCATGCACAGGCAGAGAAATGCACAGTTTGACTGCCTAGCTCGTAGTTCATCTGTCGTTGGCTGACCTACGTTAGGTATGTATGCTAGCAGCCTAGAGCCCACACACGGAGTTAACTTCCTATGGCTGCAGGGGCAGTATTGAGTAGCTTGGATGAAAAGGTGCCCATTGAAAACGGCCAGCTCCTCAGTCTCAGTTGCTAATATATGCATATTATTAGTATTATTGGATAGAAAACACTCTAAAGTTTCCAAAACTGTCAAAATATTGTCTGTGAGGATAACAGAACTGATATTGCAGGCGAAACCCTGAGGAAAATCAAACCAGGAAGTGGCTTCTATTTTGAAAACTCCATGTTCCTTTGCCTCCCTTTGCTCCATTTAAAGGGATATCAACCAGATTCCTTTTCCTATCGCGTCCTCAAGGTGTCAAGTCTTCAGACATAGTATAAGGCTTTTATTTTGAAAAATGAGCCAGAAAGACAACATCGTGTCAAGTGGTCGCATGAGTTTTGCTCGCGCAACAGAGTTTGGACAGCCATTACTTTTCCCTCTCCTACTGATAGACATTTGCGGTTGATATATTATCGATTATATATTTTAAAAACAACCCGAGGATTGATTATAAAAAAACATTTGACATGTTTCGGTGGACATTACGAAAAGTGTTTGGAATTTGTCTGCGTTGTCGTGACCGCTCTTTCCTGTGGATTTCTGAACATAACGCGCCAAACAAAACAGAGGTATTTGGGATATAAAAATAATCTTTATGGAACTAAAGGAACATTTATTGTGTAACTGGGAGTCTTGTGAGTGAAAAGGAAGATCAAAGGTAAACAATTAATTTGATAGCTTTTCTGATTTTCATGACCAAACTACTTGATGCTAAGTGTACTTAATGTTTTGTCGAGCGATCGATAAACTTACACAAACGCTTGGATTGCTTTCGCTGTAAAGCACATTTTCAAATTCTGACACGACAGGTAGATTAACAACACTGTGTTTTCCTATATTGCACTTGTGATTTCATGAATATAAATATTTTTAGTAATATTCATTGAATGTAGCGCTATGCAATTCAGCGGTTGTTGATGACAATTATCCCGTTAAAGGGATTGCAGCCATAACAAGTTAACTCAATTATGAGAACATGGGTTCCTGATCAAAAGGAACCATTAGCCAGCTGATTGTTGAGATATGGGTGTGTTCATAAATGTAAATCACCCATTTAAAGATGTTGCTACTTTTCTGTTAAAGTTGCAGCTACAATGAACCAACCCACTCCTCCCTCTAATACTGCTGGTCCAAGCCAAAGACAAGCCCAAAGCCCCTTCACGCTGGCAGCTAGTGGGAGGATGACTGAGGAGAGGGTGAACGAGTGCCACCTAACCGTGACCAAGGTCAAAGTGAATGGCCTACACCCCTTTGCAACAGTAGACTCCAAGGACTTCAGGTAACAGTCTGTCAGTATATGTTGAGTTATATTAATGTTTAGTAGTAGTATAAAAGGGTTGTATTAGTCCCATCACTCCACAATGCAATAATGATAATTCAACATATGAAAAAAGTTTTTGTACTGTAGGGAGATGAGCAAGGCACTCAACACAAATATACCCCTCTCTCCAGGAGTTACCTTAGAGAAATATTCATTCCTACCTGGTGTGGTGTAGAAAAGGTCAATGTGATCATTGAGCTGAAGGACGTGCCAAAGCTGGCCATCACATCAGACGGGTGGACCAGCCTCTGTCAGGACCACTATCTCTCTGTTACAGTGCAGTACACAAGCCAGGGCAGTGTACAACAGAAGGTCCTCCACACCAGGACAGTGTAAAACAGAAGGTCCTCCACACCAGGTCAGTGTAAAACAGAAGGTCCTCCACACCAGGTCAGTGTAAAACAGAAGGTCCTCCACACCGCGACAGTGTAAAACAGAAGGTCCTCCACACCAGGACAGTGTACAACAGAAGGTCCTCCACACCAGGACAGTGTAAAACAGAAGGTCCTCCACACCAGGACAGTGTAAAACAGAAGGTCCTCCACACCAGGACAGTGTAAAACAGAAGGTCATCCACACCAGGACAGTGTAAAACAGAAGTTCATCCACACCAGGACAGTGTAAAACAGAAGTTCATCCACACCAGGACAGTGTAAAACAGAAGTTCATCCACACCAGGACAGTGTAAAAACAGAAGTTCATCCACACCAGGACAGTGTAAAACAGAAGTTCATCCACACCAGGACAGTGTAAAACAGAAGTTCATCCACACCAGGACAGTGTAAAACAGAAGTTCATCCACACCAGGACAGTGTAAAACAGAAGTTCATCCACACCAGGACAGTGTAAAACAGAAGTTCATCCACACCAGGACAGTGTAAAACAGAAGTTCATCCACACCAGGACAGTGTAAAACAGAAGTTCATCCACACCAGGACAGTGTAAAACAGAAGTTCATCCACACCAGGACAGTGTAAAACAGAAGTTCATCCACACCAGGACAGTGTAAAACAGAAGTTCATCCACACCAGGACAGTGTAAAACAGAAGTTCATCCACACCAGGACAGTGTAAAACAGAAGTTCATCCACACCAGGACAGTGTAAAACAGAAGGTCCTCCACACCATGCAGTATAAAACAGAAGCTACTCCACACCAGGACAGTGTAAAACAGAAGTTCATCCACACCAGGACAGTGTAAAACAGAAGGTCCTCCACACCAGGACAGTGTAAAACAGAAGTTCATCCACACCAGGACAGTGTACAACAGAAGTTCATCCACACCAGGACAGTGTAAAACAGAAGCTACTCCACACCAGGACAGTGTAAAACAGAAGGTCATCCACACCAGGACAGTGTACAACAGAAGCTACTCCACACCAGGACAGTGTAAAACAGAAGCTACTCCACACCAGGACAGTGTAAAACAGAAGTTCATCCACACCAGGACAGTGTAAAACAGAAGTTCATCCACACCAGGACAGTGTAAAACAGAAGTTCATCCACACCAGGACAGTGTAAAACAGAAGTTCATCCACACCAGGACAGTGTAAAACAGAAGTTCATCCACACCAGGACAGTGTAAAACAGAAGCTACTCCACATTTACATTTACATTTACATTTAAGTCATTTAGCAGACGCTCTTATCCAGAGCGACTTACAACACCAGGACAGTGTAAAACAGAAGCTACTCCACACCAGGACAGTGTAAAACAGAAGTTCATCCACACCAGGACAGTGTAAAACAGAAGTTCATCCACACCAGGACAGTGTAAAACAGAAGTTCATCCACACCAGGACAGTGTAAAACAGAAGTTCATCCACACCAGGACAGTGTAAAACAGAAGTTCATCCACACCAGGACAGTGTAAAACAGAAGTTCATCCACACCAGGACAGTGTAAAACAGAAGTTCATCCACACCAGGACAGTGTAAAACAGAAGTTCATCCACACCAGGACAGTGTAAAACAGAAGTTCATCCACACCAGGACAGTGTAAAACAGAAGTTCATCCACACCAGGACAGTGTAAAACAGAAGTTCATCCACACCAGGACAGTGTAAAACAGAAGTTCATCCACACCAGGACAGTGTAAAACAGAAGTTCATCCACACCAGGACAGTGTAAAACAGAAGGTCCTCCACACCATGCAGTATAAAACAGAAGCTACTCCACACCAGGACAGTGTAAAACAGAAGTTCATCCACACCAGGACAGTGTACAACAGAAGCTACTCCACACCAGGACAGTGTAAAACAGAAGTTCATCCACACCAGGACAGTGTAAAACAGAAGTTCATCCACACCAGGACAGTGTAAAACAGAAGTTCATCCACACCAGGACAGTGTAAAACAGAAGTTCATCCACACCAGGACAGTGTAAAACAGAAGTTCATCCACACCAGAAAAGGTGTAAAACAGAAGTTCATCCACACCAGGACAGTGTAAAACAGAAGTTCATCCACACCAGGACAGTGTAAAACAGAAGTTCGTCCACACCAGGACAGTGTAAAACAGAAGTTCATCCACACCAGGACAGTGTAAAACAGAAGTTCATCCACACCAGGACAGTGTACAAATCGCAAACTGGCGAAGTAGTGGCAGAGGAGAGCTCAGACATTCAGGAAGAGTTTGAGACAGAGCCGAGAAATATTGTAGCTGTGACTGTTGATATTGCTGGCAATATGGATGTTACCATCAAGAGCTTTGTGCACATAGTAAATCTATCAGCACATAAAATCTACAATATTACTTCCATTGATAAATGGGCAGCCTGAATCAAAGCAAGCAGTGGTCATGTGGTTCAAGAGATCCTCGATGTCCAAAACAGTTTTGAAGGCAAAGCAGCAGCTCCTTGGTAAGAAGCCAGTTCAATCTATTCAAGTATTATTTAGAAATTCCCACATTTAACAATTTAATTCAAAATTCAAGTGTGTGGTAATTAAATGTATGTTGTTTTTTGTTGTTGTTTCAGACCTTCCGCAACACATCATTGAGGTCAGGACCAGATGGAACTCTATCTAACGATAGAGAGATTGATGGAGCAGTAGGCAGCGGCCATGGATCCACGACCAAGGACAACCTGGACCGTCTGAAGGACGAGGACTTCCTTAAGACTGAGGACTTTGTCCAGTTCATGAGAATCCTCTATACATCCACACTGTGTGTATCATGTGAAAAGAATGCCACCTGTGGACAGATCATACCGTCCTCCACAAACTGGAAGAGCACTACACTGTGAAGCATGAAGATACGTTAGTGGCAACCATCAAAGACAATGTCTGGGAGAACCTCTCCGAGTGCTATCAGGAGGAGTACATTCAAGCCTTCCTGCATGAGGCCACAGCAATGGACCCCAGATTTAAAGGGAGGCTGGTGAGTTACGCCACCTGGGACAGGCTGAGGAAGGCAACTGTTGAGGCCAATGTGACAGGAGCAACACCAGGGCTGTCAGAGGAGCCGGAGCAGACAGACAGACAGAGCACCAGCAACAAGAGGAGTCTGAATGAGAAGGAGAGTTGTACAAAACAAGGTGATCCCTGGAGGAGCTGTTCTCAGAGGAGGACAGGAAGTTGAGGTTGATGATCCAACAGGACACCTCTTCCCTCACCCTCAGTGAGTGTGTTGACATAGAGGTGGAGCTCTACAAAGGCCTGCCTCCCATCTCCATAGCTGAAGATCCTGTGTAGTGGTGGTGGGAGAAGAGATACTCTGCCCCTCCCTACAAACATTACAACAAGCTACCTCTGTGCTCAAGCCTCCTCCACCCCTAGCGAGAGGGTATTTTCGACTGCAGGGAACACAATAAGCCAGGGGAGGTCCCGACTTCTGCCAGAGAAGGCAAATATGTTGATCTTTCTGTGTTAGTCCTTCTGCAGCCTACCTGCAGGCCCCACCCGTGTTGTTCTATACCACTGTCTTATCTTCTGCAGCCTACCTGCAGGCCCCACCCGTGTTGTTCTATACCACTGTATTGTCCTTCTGCAGCCTACCTGCAGGCCCCACCAGTGTTGCTCTATACCACTGTCTTATCTTCTGCAGCCTACCTGCAGGCCCCACCCGTGTTGTTCTATACCACTGTCTTATCTTCTGCAGCCTACCTGCAGGCCCCACCCGTGTTGTTCTATACCACTGTCTTATCTTCTGCAGCCTACCTGCAGGCCCCACCCGTGTTGTTCTATACCACTGTCTTATCTTCTGCAGCCTACCTCCAGGCCCCACCCGTGTTGTTCTATACCACTGTCTTATCTTCTGCAGCCTACCTGCAGGCCCCACCCGTGTTGTTCTATACCACTGTATAGTCCTTCTGCAGCCTACCTGCAGGCCCCACCAGTGTTGTTCTATACCACTGTATAGTCCTTCTGCAGCCTACCTCCAGGCCCCACCCGTGTTGTTCTATACCACTGTATAGTCCTTCTGCAGCCCACCTGCAGGCCCCACCCGTGTTGTTCTATACCACTGTCTTATCTTCTGCAGCCTACCTGCAGGCCCCACCAGTGTTGTTCTATACCACTGTATAGTCCTTCTGCAGCCTACCTGCAGGCCCCACCAGTGTTGTTCTATACCACTGTATAGTCCTTCTGCAGCCTACCTGCAGGCCCCACCAGTGTTGTTCTATACCACTGTATAGTCCTTCTGCAGCCTACCTGCAGGCCCCACCAGTGTTGTTCTATACCACTGTCTTATCTTCTGCAGCCTACCTGCAGGCCCCACCAGTGTTGTTCTATACCACTGTATAGTCCTTCTGCAGCCTACCTGCAGGCCCCACCAGTGTTGTTCTATACCACTGTATAGTCCTTCTGCAGCCTACCTGCAGGCCCCACCAGTGTTGTTCTATACCACTGTATAGTCCTTCTGCAGCCTACCTGCAGGCCCCACCAGTGTTGTTCTATACCACTGTATAGTCCTTCTGCAGCCTACCTGCAGGCCCCACCCGTGTTGTTCTATACCACTGTATAGTCCTTCTGCAGCCTACCTGCAGGCCCCACCCGTGTTGTTCTATACCACTGTATAGTCCTTCTGCAGCCTACCTGCAGGCCCCACCAGTGTTGTTCTATACCACTGTATAGTCCTTCTGCAGCCTACCTGCAGGCCCCACCCGTGTTGTTCTATACCACTGTATAGTCCTTCTGCAGCCTACCTGCAGGCCCCACCAGTGTTGTTCTATACCACTGTATAGTCCTTCTGCAGCCTACCTGCAGGCCCCACCAGTGTTGTTCTATACCACTGTATAGTCCTTCTGCAGCCTACCTGCAGGCCCCACCCGTGTTGTTCTATACCACTGTATAGTCCTTCTGCAGCCTACCTGCAGGCCCCACCCGTGTTGTTCTATACCACTGTATAGTCCTTCTGCAGCCTACCTGCAGGCCCCACCCGTGTTGTTCTATACCACTGTATAGTCCTTCTGCAGCCTACCTGCAGGCCCCACCCGTGTTGTTCTATACCACTGTATAGTCCTTCTGCAGCCTACCTGCAGGCCCCACCAGTGTTGTTCTATACCACTGTATAGTCCTTCTGCAGCCTACCTGCAGGCCCCACCAGTGTTGTTCTATACCACTGTATAGTCCTTCTGCAGCCTACCTGCAGGCCCCACCAGTGTTGTTCTATACCACTGTATAGTCCTTCTGCAGCCTACCTGCAGGCCCCACCAGTGTTGTTCTATACCACTGTATAGTCCTTCTGCAGCCTACCTGCAGGCCCCACCCGTGTAGCTCTATACCACTGTATAGTCCTTCTGCAGCCTACCTGCAGGCCCCACCCGTGTAGCTCTATACCACTGTCTTATCTTCTGCAGCCTACCTGCAGGCCCCACCCGTGTAGCTCTATACCACTGTCTTATCTTCTGCAGCCTACCTGCAGGCCCCACCCGTGTTGTTCTATACCACTGTCTTATCTTCTGCAGCCTACCTGCAGGCCCCACCCGTGTTGTTCTATACCACTGTCTTATCTTCTGCAGCCTACCTGCAGGCCCCACCCGTGTTGTTCTATACCACTGTCTTATCTTCTGCAGCCTACCTGCAGGCCCCACCCGTGTTGTTCTATACCACTGTATAGTCCTTCTGCAGCCCACCTGCAGGCCCCACCAGTGTTGTTCTATACCACTGTCTTATCTTCTGCAGCCTACCTGCAGGCCCCACCCGTGTAGTTCTATACCACTGTCTTATCTTCTGCAGCCCACCTGCAGGCCCCACCCGTGTAGTTCTATACCACTGTATAGTCTTTCTGCAGCCCACCTGCAGGCCCCACCCGTGTAGTTCTATACCACTGTATAGTCTTTCTGCAGCCCACCTGCAGGCCCCACCCGTGTAGTTCTATACCACTGTCTTATCTTCTGCAGCCCACCTGCAGGCCCCACCCGTGTAGCTCTATACCACTGTATAGTCCTTCTGCAGCCTACCTCCAGGCCCCACCCGTGTAGCTCTATACCACTGTATAGTCCTTCTGCAGCCTACCTGCAGGCCCCACCCGTGTTGTTCTATACCACTGTATAGTCCTTCTGCAGCCCACCTGCAGGCCCCACCAGTGTTGTTCTATACCACTGTATAGTCTTTCTGCAGCCCACCTGCAGGCTCCACCAGTGTAGCTCTATACCACTGTATAGTCCTTCTGCAGCCTACCTGCAGGCCCCACCCGTGTTGTTCTATACCACTGTATAGTCCTTCTGCAGCCCACCTGCAGGCCCCACCCGTGTTGTTCTATACCACTGTATAGTCCTTCTGCAGCCCACCTGCAGGCCCCACCAGTGTTGTTCTATACCACTGTATAGTCTTTCTGCAGCCCACCTGCAGGCCCCACCAGTGTTGTTCTATACCACTGTATAGTCTTTCTGCAGCCTACCTGCAGGCCCCACCAGTGTTGTTCTATACCACTGTATAGTCTTTCTGCAGCCTACCTGCAGGCCCCACCAGTGTTGTTCTATACCACTGTATAGTCCTTCTGCAGCCTACCTGCAGGCCCCACCAGTGTTGTTCTATACCACTGTATAGTCCTTCTGCAGCCTACCTGCAGGCCCCACCAGTGTTGTTCTATACCACTGTATAGTCCTTCTGCAGCCTACCTGCAGGCCCCACCAGTGTTGTTCTATACCACTGTATAGTCCTTCTGCAGCCTACCTGCAGGCCCCACCAGTGTTGTTCTATACCACTGTATAGTCCTTCTGCAGCCTACCTGCAGGCCCCACCAGTGTTGTTCTATACCACTGTATAGTCCTTCTGCAGCCTACCTGCAGGCCCCACCAGTGTTGTTCTATACCACTGTATAGTCCTTCTGCAGCCTACCTGCAGGCCCCACCAGTGTTGTTCTATACCACTGTATAGTCCTTCTGCAGCCTACCTGCAGGCCCCACCAGTGTTGTTCTATACCACTGTATAGTCCTTCTGCAGCCTACCTGCAGGCCCCACCAGTGTTGTTCTATACCACTGTATAGTCCTTCTGCAGCCTACCTGCAGGCCCCACCAGTGTTGTTCTATACCACTGTATAGTCTTTCTGCAGCCTACCTGCAGGCCCCACCAGTGTTGTTCTATACCACTGTATAGTCCTTCTGCAGCCTACCTGCAGGCCCCACCAGTGTTGTTCTATACCACTGTATAGTCCTTCTGCAGCCTACCTGCAGGCCCCACCAGTGTTGTTCTATACCACTGTATAGTCCTTCTGCAGCCTACCTGCAGGCCCCACCAGTGTTGTTCTATACCACTGTATAGTCCTTCTGCAGCCTACCTGCAGGCCCCACCAGTGTTGTTCTATACCACTGTATAGTCCTTCTGCAGCCTACCTGCAGGCCCCACCAGTGTTGTTCTATACCACTGTATAGTCCTTCTGCAGCCTACCTGCAGGCCCCACCAGTGTTGTTCTATACCACTGTATAGTCCTTCTGCAGCCTACCTGCAGGCCCCACCAGTGTTGTTCTATACCACTGTATAGTCCTTCTGCAGCCTACCTGCAGGCCCCACCCGTGTTGTTCTATACCACTGTATAGTCCTTCTGCAGCCTACCTGCAGGCCCCACCCGTGTTGTTCTATACCACTATTTTCTTTTGCAGTAAAATATGGTTTTAATTTGTTTTGCATTTCCATCGCCACAACATTCGAGTCTATAATTAGCGATTTGTTCAAAAACATTGCTGTTTCTTTTGCTATAAATAATTGTTTGATATATTTTACATTTCAGAAAATAAAGCAAATGTTAATTATGACCCCCCCCCAAAAAAAAACAACAATAGGAATACCATTAAAGTACCGGATCGATAAGCAGCATCAGTAAGAGTAGTAATACCGTTCAAATCTTAACGATACCCATCCCTACTCTGAACACTGATTTTTTGGCACCCAGTGTGTGTGTGTGTGTGTGTGTGTGTGTGTGTGTGTGTGTAGCTAAAAAGACGTGCCTGTGAGCGAGTATATACTTGAATGGACAGCCCTTAGGGAAGCTACTATGTGAGAAAGAATGTCAGGCATTTCACAGTGAGGAGAGCTAGGGCTGTAGCCCTGGCCTCAACCCCCACCACCCTGCAGAGGACGGAAGGAACGGATGGGGGACATTTCCATCTTAGATTTGCAACATGTTGTGGTGTTACAGTCCTGGGTATCTTATAGGAGAAATATAGCCCTGAAAGATCTACGACCCAAAGAGGAGTGTTGAACAGGGCTGCAGTAAATCCAACCGATTCCAATAGCTATTCTGGGACATGGCCATGTAGCGCTTTCGACATAGTTAAGAGTAACAGCCCGTGACAATGGATCAGGAGGAACATACCGTGCTTTCAGAAAGTAATCACACACCTTTTGCCACATTCTGTTGTGTTACAAAGTGGGATGAAACTAGATTTCATGTTGTTGTGTTACAAAGTAGGATGAAACTAGATTTCATGTTGTTGTGTTACAAAGTAGGATGAAACTAGATTTCATGTTGTTGTGTTACAAAGTAGGATGAAACTAGATTTCATGTTGTTGTGTTACAAAGTAGGATGAAACTAGATTTGTAATTTTTTGTCAACAATCAACAACAACAAATAATACTCTTAATGTTAAGTGGAAGAAAAATTCTACCATTTGTAAAAAATAATAATAATAAAAAACAATATTATATTGAATACAATAACAATATTGTATTCAACCCTCTGAGTCAATACATGTTAAATAACCTTTGCCAGCGATTACAGCAGTGAGTCTTTCTGGGTAAATCTCTAAGAGTTTTCTTTACACTGTGTATTCAGGACAAAGTTCATCTGCCACATTTATTTGCAGTATTACTTTAGTTCCTTATTGCAAACAGGATGCATGTTTGTATATTTTTATTCTGTAAAGGCTTACTTCTTTTCACTCTATCAATTACAGTAGTATTGTGGAGTAACTACAATGTAGTTGATCCATCCTCAGTTGTCCTTTCACAGCCATTAAACTCTCTTTTAAAGTCACCATTGGCCTCATAGTGAAATCCCTGAGTGGTTTCCTTCCTCTCTGGCAACATTTGTAGTGACTGGGTGATACACCATCCAAAGTGTAATTAATAACTTCACCATGCTCAAAAGGATATTCAATGTCTGTTTATTTATTTTTTTACTAATCTACCAATAGGTGCCCTTCTTTGCGAGGCATAGGAAAACCTCCCTGGTCTTTGTAGTTGCATCTGTGTTTGAAATGTACTGCTCAACCTTACAGATAATTGTATGGGGTACAGAGATGAGGGACTCATATCTCTCTCTCTCTGCCTCTCTAGGTGGGGACTCAGGACTTTGCCAGTCGTTACCATGCCACCTATGTGTCCTGGGCGTTCTCCTACCTCCTGGGTCTGATACGAGCTTGTTACTGGGGCGCCATTAAAGTCAGCTATCCAGAGAACAGCTTTAGACAGACAGACAGACAGTTGTACTGTGTTTCTACCTTTTTAGTTGTTTATGTTTTTATTATTCAGATTCAATTTGTAAGTCGCTCTGGATAAGAGCGTCTGCTAGATGACTTAAATGTAAATGTAAATAACAAATCACATTAAACACTGTTATTGCACACAGAGTGAGTGCATGCAACTTATTATGCGACTAGTTAAGCAAATTTGTACTCGTATTGTACTCGTATTTGCCATAACTAAGGGGTTGAATATTTATTGACTCAGGACTAGGGTGGTGGAGGTCACGAAATTGTCAGCCGGTGATTGTCAAGCAAATAACTGTCGGTCTCATGGTAATTTACCGTTAATTAACATAAACACATTTAGCATCTCATGGCTTCCACACATATACTTTTTAAAATGGCTTGTTTTGTTGTGATACTTACATTAACTTTGAAGGCTTGGACAGTGTTGTCCAAGAGAAGAATGTTGCAGCCAACCTCAGTGTGCTGCCTGTCGCGTGCCAGCTCTGATGCCCGGACATTGTAAGATCTGCCAGCAGGCAACTGGAAGCGTGTGGTCATTACGGTCCAACCAGGGTCTGCAACACAGAAAGGAAGCTGACCGTAACAACCTGGCCAATGACAGATCTCTGTAGAGATGATGTGTCAAATCTTTTCAAGTCAGTCTGGCAACGCTCATACAGAATAACGGTTCTGAAATGTATTCTTCTGGAAATAAAACATGTACAGGAGTTAAAAGGCCCATTGCAGTCCTAAACATGATTTTTCTGTGTTTTATATGTATTTCTACACTGAGGTGGGAATAACACAAGGCAGTAAATTAGTTAAAAGACGAATAAGAGAGAAAATGCCAAAACACTCTGCCAATAGCAGCTAGTTTTCAGGTTTCCCCTCCCAACTGGACACAAAATTCTTGCAATAAAATTGTCCTTTGCAAAGAAGCTATTTTTATTTTGGCCTTTTTAATTGAAAACAAAATCACAGTAAGGTACTTACATTGCTACAAAGAAATGATTTGATTTTGAGATAAAAACGGCATCATTGGACCTTTAAAAGGGCAGAAAGCTGTAGGTCAGAATCAAATCAAATGTTATTTGTCACATGCTCTGAATACAACAGGTGAAATACAACCTTACAGTGAAATGCTGACTCACAAGCCCTTAACCAACAATGCATTGATAAGAAAATATGGGCCAATGTGCCGCCCTATGGGACTCCCAATCACGGCCAGATGGGATACAGCCTGGCGTTGAACCAGGGACTGTAGTAATGCCTCTTGCACTGAGATGCAGAGCCTTAGACCACTGCGCCACTCGGGAATCAAATTAACATGTGTACCTTGTTAAAAGTTCATTTCTGGAATTTCTTTCCTTCTTAATGCATTTGAGCCAATCAGTTGTGTTGTGACAAGGTAATGGTGGTATACAGAAGAGAGCCCTATTTGGTACAAGAGCAAGTCCATATTAAGGCAAGAACAGCTCAGATAAGCAAAGAGAAACGACAGTCCATCATTACTTTAAGACACGAAGGTCAGTCAATCCAGGAACACTTCCAACATTTCAAGAACTTTGAAAGTTTCTTCAAGTGCAGTCTCAAAAACTATCAAGCGCTATGATGAAACTGGCTTTCATGAGGATCGCCACAGGAAAGGAAGATCCTGCAGAGGATAAGTTCATTTGAAGGCTGCAGCCCAAATAAATACCTCAAGTTCAAGTAACACATCTCAACATCAACTGTTCAGAGGAAACTGTGTGAATCAGGCCTTCATGGTAGAATTGCTGCAAAGAAACCACTACTAAAGGACACCAATAGAAAGAGACTATCTTGGGACAAGAAACACGAGCAATGGAAATTAGACCATTGGAAATCTGTCCTTATTGGTACCTACCGCCATGTCTTTGTGAGACGCAGAGTAGGTGAACAGATGATCTCCACATGTGTGGTTCCCACCGTGAAGCATGGAGGAGGTGGTGTGATGGTGCTTTGCTGGTGACATTGATTTATTTAGAATTCAAGGCACACCTAACCAGCATGGCTACCACAGCATCCTGCAGCGATACGCAATCCCATCTGGTTTGCGCTCAGTGGGACTATCATTTGTTTCTCAACAGGACAATGACCTAAAACACCTGCAGGCTGTGTAAGGCCTATTTCACCAAGAAGGAGAGTGATGGAGTGCTGCATCAGATGACCTGGCCTCCACAATCACCGACCTCAATCCAATTGAGATGGTTTGGGATGAGTTGGACCGCAGAGTGAAGGAAAATCAGCCAACAAGTAAGTGCACAGCATATGTGGGAACTCTTTCAAGACTGTTGGAAAGCATTCCAGGTGAAGCAGGTTGAGAGAATGCCAAGAGTGTGCAAAGCTGTCATCAAGGCAAAGGGTGGCTATTTGAAGAATCTCAAATATAAAATACATTTTGATTTGTTTAACACTTTTTTGGTTACTACATGATTCCATGTGTTATTTTATAGTTTTGATGTCTTCACTACTATTCTACAATGTAGAAAATAGTAAAAATAAAGAAAAACCCCTTGAATAAGTAGGTGTGTCCAAACTTTTGACTGGTACTGTATGTCCGCTTGTACTTGTTAATATTTATCTAGAATCCGCTAGTAATTTGCTAGCGTTTGTTAACATTATTTACATGTATTTTTATCTTTGGAAAGAAATAACGCCCTTTGTGTGCACTGCCGGTGACACGTATACCCCGGTACGGTACAGGAACGGTAATTAAATCTGGATAACGGCCCAGCCTACAATACAGTACTATTGACATCAGCACTCAGCTAACAAACTTGTACATTCAGAAGGGGCAACAAGTGCTCCATCTGACAAGAATGAAAATTAAATGGGGAGTACAGACAAACCTACATGCTGACTGGGGAGAAGATAATTCCATGTTAACTCCCTGATTGAATGCACACACACACACACACGTTGGTAAAGCAGTCTTCACAGCATCACCCCTCTAGGGATCGGCTACATTATCTAAGCTAAGCTAAACCTGATGGATCCATATGGAAGGCTTTCTGTGCCTTTTTGAAGAGTTATCACAAAACATCACAGGCCTCGCCAATGAAGAACGGCAGTGCAGAAGTGCTGAGTTGAACAGAGACATAGCAGGGGAACCCAGGGACTAATTCCAGCGTGCTGTGCAGAGTCACAGCAGTACTTATTCCATGAACACGCACAGCCTTCTACCCTGCTGTACTTAGTCATTCTGGTAATGTAAACTCTCACACAAAGAGGTACAAGTAAACCAACTCGCCCATATTAAGAGCACATTGTCCATTCGTCCTACTACTCTGAGGTGTCTTTAGCCTGTCATATGGAGGTTCTGAGAATTGTACACAAGTACACGAGACCAGCTACAGTACGTGGAAAAAGATTAGTGACTTAAGGCATTGGGGATGACATATTATGGCTCACGAGTCACACATATTGTATGGGATGAGCAGCATGTGATATGATATGGGATGAGCAGCATGTGATATGATATGGGATGAGCAGCATGTGATATGATACATATTGTATGGGATGAGCAGCATGTGATATGATATGGGATGAGCAGCATGTGATATGATACATATTGTATGGGATGAGCAGCATGTGATATGATACATACATGGGATTGTTCAGCATGTGATATGATATGATAGCATGTGATATGGGATGAGCAGCATGATATGGGATGAGCAGCATGTGATATGATACATATTGTATGGGATGAGCAGCATGTGATATGATACATATTGTATGGGATGAGCAGCATGTGATATGATACATCCTGTTTGTTCATGTATGATAGCATATGTGATATGGAATGAGCAGCATGTGATATGATATGGGATGAGCAGCATGTGATATGATATGGGATGAGCAGCATGTGATATGATACATATTGTATGGAATGAGCAGCATGTGATATGATATGTATGGATGAGCAGCATGTGATATGTATGGGATGAGCAGCATGTGATATGATACATATTGTATGGGATGAGCAGCATGTGATATGATACATATTGTATGGGATGAGCAGCATGTGATATGATACATGTATGGGATGAGCAGCATGTGATATGATACATATTGTTCCATGGGATGAGCAGCATGTGATATGATACATGGGATGACAGCATGTGATATTGTATGGGATGAGCAGCATGTGATATGATACATATTGTATGGGATGAGCAGCATGTGATATGATACATATTGTATGGGATGAGCAGCATGTGATATGATACATATTGATAGCAGCATGTGATATGTATGGGATGAGCAGCATGTGATATGATACATATTGTATGGGATGAGCAGCATGTGATATGATACATATTGTATGGGATGAGCAGCATGTGATATGATACATATTGTATGGGATGAGCAGCATGTGATATGATATGGGATGAGCAGCATGTGATATGATACATATTGGGATGATATGATGAGCAGCATGTGATATGATACATATTGTATGGGAAGAGCAGCATGTGATATGATATGATACATATGTGTATGGGATGAGCAGCATGTGATATGATATGGGATGAGCAGCATGTGATATGATACATATTGTATGGGATGAGAGCAGCATGTGATATGATACATATTGTATGGGATGAGCAGCATGTGATATGATATGTATGGATGAGCAGCATGTGATATGATACATATTGTATGGGATGAGCAGCATGTGATATGATACATATTGTATGGGATGAGCAGCATGTGATATGATACATATTGTATGGGATGAGCAGCATGTGATATGATACATATTGTATGGGATGAGCAGCATGTGATATGATACATATTGTATGGGATGAGCAGCATGTGATATGATATGGGATGAGCAGCATGTGATATGATACATATTGTATGGGATGAGCAGCATGTGATATGATATGGGATAGCATGATACATATTGTATGGGATGAGCAGCATGTGATATGATACATATTGTATGGGATGAGCAGCATGTGATATGATACATATTGTATGGGATGAGCAGCATGTGATATGATACATATTGTATGGGATGAGCAGCATGTGATATGATACATATTGTATGGGATGAGCAGTATGTGATATGATATGGGATGAGCAGCATGTGATATGATGATATGGCAGCATGTGATATGATACATATTGTATGGGATGAGCAGCATGTGATGATGATATGGGATGAGCAGCATGTGATATGATATGGGATGAGCAGCATGGATATGATGAGCAGCATGTGATATGATACATATTGTATGGGATGAGCAGCATGTGATATGATATGTATGGGATGAGCAGCATGTGATATGATACATATTGTATGGGATGAGCAGCATGTATGATATGGGATGAGCAGCATGTGATATGATACATATTGTATGGGATGAGCAGCATGTGATATGATACATATTGTATGCATGTGATATGATATGGGATGAGCAGCATGTGATATGATACATATTGTATGGGATGAGCAGTATGTGATATGATATGGGATGAGCAGCATGTGATATGATACATATATGATATGGGATGAGCAGCATGTGATATGATATGGTATGGATGAGCAGCATGTGATATGATACATATTGTATGGGATGAGCAGCATGTGATATGATATGGGATGAGCAGCATGTGATATGATACATATTGTATGGGATGAGCAGCATGTGATATGATACATATTGTGATATGGGATGGGAGCAGCATGTGATATGATACATATTGTATGGGATGAGCAGCATGTGATATGAGCACATATTGTATGGGATGAGCAGCATGTGATATGATACATATTGTATGGGATGAGCAGTATGTGATATGATACATATTGTATGGGATGAGCAGTATGTGATATGATACATATTGTATGGGATGAGCAGTATGTGATATGATATGGGATGAGCAGCATGTGATATGATATGGGATGGCATGTGATATGATATATTGAGGGATGAGCAGCATGTGATATGATACATATTGTATGGGATGAGCAGCATGTGATATGATATGGGATGAGCAGCATGTGATATGATATGGGATGAGCAGTATGTGATATGATACATATTGTATGGGATGAGCAGCATGTGATATGATACATATTGTATGGGATGAGCAGCATGTGATATGATATGGGATGAGCAGCATGTGATATGATACATATTGTATGGGATGAGCAGCATGTGATATGATATGGGATGAGCAGCATGTGATATGATATGGGATGAGCAGCATGTGATATGATACATATTGTATGGGATGAGCAGCATGTGATATGATACAGCATTGTATGGGATACATATTGTATGGGATGAGCAGCATGTGATATGATATGGGATGAGCAGCATGTGATATGATACATATTGTATGGGATGAGCAGCATGTGATATGATACATATTGTATGGGATGAGCAGCATGTGATATGATACATATTGTATGGGATGAGCAGCATGTGATATGATACATATTGTATGGGATGAGCAGTATGTGATATGATACATATTGTATGGGATGAGCAGTATGTGATATGATACATATTGTATGGGATGAGCAGTATGTGATATGATATGGGATGAGCAGCATGTGATATGATACATATTGTATGGGATGAGCAGCATGTGATATGATATGGGATGAGCAGCATGTGATATGATATGGGATGAGCAGTATGTGATATGATACATATTGTATGGGATGAGCAGCATGTGATATGATACATATTGTATGGGATGAGCAGCATGTGATATGATATGGGATGAGCAGCATGTGATATGATACATATTGTATGGGATGAGCAGCATGTGATATGATATGGGATGAGCAGCATGTGATATGATATGGGATGAGCAGCATGTGATATGATACATATTGTATGGGATGAGCAGCATGTGATATGATACATATTGTATGGGATGAGCAGCATGTGATATGATATGGGATGAGCAGCATGTGATATGATACATATTGTATGGAATGAGCAGCATGTGATATGATATGGGATGAGCAGCATGTGATATGATACATATTGTATGGAAAGAGCAGCATGTGATATGATACATATTGTATGGGATGAGCAGCATGTGATATGATACATATTGTATGGGATGAGCAGCATGTGATATGATACATATTGTATGGGATGAGCAGTATGTGATATGATACATATTACATATTGTATGGGATGAGCAGCATGTGATATGATATGGGATGAGCATATTGATATGGGATGAGCAGCATGTGATATGATACATATTGTATGGGATGAGCAGCATGTGATATGATACATATTGTATGGGATGAGCAGCATGTGATATGATATGGGATGAGCAGCATGTGATATGATACATATTGTATGGGATGAGCAGCATGTGATATGATACATATTGTATGGGATGAGCAGCATGTGATATGATACATATTGTATGGGATGAGCAGCATGTGATATGATATGGGATGAGCAGCATGTGATATGATACATATTGTATGGAATATGCAGCATGTGATATGATATGGGATATTGTATGGGATGAGCAGCATGTGATATGATACATATTGTATGGGATGAGCAGCATGTGATATGATACATATTGTATGGGATGAGCAGCATGTGATATGATACATATTGTATGGGATGAGCAGCATGTGATATGATACATATTGTATGGGATGATATGTGATATGATACATATTGTATGGGATGAGCATGTGATATGATACATATTGTATGGGATGAGCAGCATGTGATATGATACATATTGTATGGGATGAGCAGCATGTGATATGATACATATTGTATGGGATGAGCAGCATGTGATATGATATGGGATGAGCAGCATGTGATATGATACATATTGTATGGGATGAGCAGCATGTGATATGATACATATTGTATGGGATGAGCAGCATGTGATATGATACATATTGTATGGGATGACAGCATGATATGATATGGGATGAGCAGCATGTGATATGATACATATTGTATGGGATGAGCAGCATGTGATATGATACATATTGTATGGGATGAGCAGCATGTGATATGATACATATTGTATGGGATGAGCAGCATGTGATATGATACATATTGTATGGGATGAGCAGCATGTGATATGATACATATTGTATGGGATGAGCAGCATGTGATATGATACATATTGTATGGGATGAGCAGTATGTGATATGATACATATTGTATGGGATGAGCAGCATGTGATATGATATGGGATGAGCAGCATGTGATATGATATGGGATGAGCAGCATGTGATATGATATGATACAGCATGTGATATGATATGGGATGAGCAGCATGTGATATGATACATATTGTATGGGATGAGCAGCATGTGATATGATATGGGATGAGCAGCATGTGATATGATATGGGATGAGCAGCATGTGATATGATACATATTGTATGGGATGAGCAGCATGTGATATGATACATATTGTATGGGATGAGCAGCATGTGATATGATACATATTGTATGGGATGAGCAGTATGTGATATGATATGGGATGAGCAGCATGTGATATGATACATATTGTATGGGATGAGCAGCATGTGATATGATACATATTGTATGGGATGAGCAGCATGTGATATGATACATATTGTATGGGATGAGCAGCATGTGATATGATATGGGATGAGCAGCATGTGATATGATACATATTGTATGGGATGAGCAGCATGTGATATGATACATATTGTATGAGATGAGCAGCATGTGATATGATACATATTGTATGGGATGAGCAGCATGTGATATGATACATATTGTATGGGATGAGCAGCATGTGATATGATATGGGATGAGCAGCATGTGATATGATACATATTGTATGGGATGAGCAGCATGTGATATGATACATATTGTATGGGATGAGCAGCATGTGATATGATACATATTGTATGGGATGAGCAGCATGTGATATGATACATATTGTATGGGATGAGCAGTATGTGATATGATACATATTGTATGGGATGAGCAGTATGTGATATGATACATATTGTATGGGATGAGCAGTATGTGATATGATACATATTGTATGGGATGAGCAGCATGTGATATGATACATATTGTATGGGATGAGCAGTATGTGATATGATACATATTGTATGGGATGAGCAGTATGTGATATGATATGGGATGAGCAGCATGTGATATGATATGGGATGAGCAGCATGTGATATGATACATATTGTATGGGATGAGCAGCATGTGATATGATACATATTGTATGGGATGAGCAGCATGTGATATGATATGGGATGAGCAGCATGTGATATGATACATATTGTATGGGATGAGCAGCATGTGATATGATACATATTGTATGGGATGAGCAGCATGTGATATGATATGGGATGAGCAGCATGTGATATGATACATATTGTATGGGATGAGCAGCATGTGATATGATACATATTGTATGGGATGAGCAGCATGTGATATGATACATATTGTATGGGATGAGCAGCATGTGATATGATACATATTGTATGGGATGAGCAGCATGTGATATGATACATATTGTATGGGATGAGCAGTATGTGATATGATACATATTGTATGGGATGAGCAGCATGTGATATGATACATATTGTATGGGATGAGCAGCATGTGATATGATATGGGATGAGCAGCATGTGATATGATATGGGATGAGCAGCATGTGATATGATACATATTGTATGGGATGAGCAGCATGTGATATGATACATATTGTATGGGATGAGCAGCATGTGATATGATATGGGATGAGCAGCATGTGATATGATATGGGATGAGCAGCATGTGATATGATACATATTGTATGGGATGAGCAGCATGTGATATGATACATATTGTATGGGATGAGCAGCATGTGATATGATACATATTGTATGGGATGAGCAGTATGTGATATGATATGGGATAGCAGCATGTGCATATGTGATGATACATATTGGATGAGCAGCATGTGATATGATACATATTGTATGGGATGAGCAGCATGTGATATGATACATATTGTATGGGATGAGCAGCATGTGATATGATACATATTGTATGGGATGAGCAGCATTTGATATGATATGGGATGAGCAGCATGTGATATGATACATATTGTATGGGATGAGCAGCATTTGATATGATATGGGATGAGCAGCATGTGATATGATACATATTGTATGGGATGAGCAGCATGTGATATGATACATATTGTATGGGATGAGCAGCATGTGATATGATATGGGATGAGCAGCATGTGATATATGGGATGAGCAGCATGTGATATGATACATATTGTATGGGATGAGCAGCATGTGATATGATACATATTGTATGGGATGAGCAGCATGTGATATGATACATATTGTATGGGATGAGCAGCATGTGATATGATACATATTGTATGGAAAGAGCAGTATGTGATACATATTAACATAATAATATGGGCTCGGGTGGCAAAGGTCAAGTCATGCATCGTCCAAAACATGACCCGCCAAACCACGCTTTGTAACACCCGCCCGCTTAACTCCGAAGTCAGCCGGAGCAATGTGTTGTTCACCTGACAACCGGGGTCAGCCTGCAGGCGCCCTGCCCACCACAAGGAGTCGCTAGATCGCAATGAGACAAGTAAAGCCCCCCCGGCCAAACCCTCCCCTAACCCGGAGGAGGCTGGGACAATTGTGCACCACCCTATGGGACTCCCGATCACAGCCAGTTGTGATACAGCCCTGAATCGAACCCGGGTCTGTAGTGACACCTTTAGCACTGCAATGCAGTGTCTCAGACCGCTTCGCCACTCAGGAGGCCCAAATGGTTTAATTTATAAATCTAAAGCTGTGTGTGTGTGTGTGTGTGTGTGTGTGTGTGTGTGTGTGTACTATGATGCTCAACATGTGAGGCGCCACAGCTGAGGCCTGTCTTCTCCCATCCCGATGAGAGGAGGACAAAGCAAAGCCCAGTGAGTTGGCGCTCCGTCAGGCAACAGGAGGCCGGCCGCTCAGGCCTCTGCTCCTCTCCTCTCCCTCCCGGCAGGGAGAACGCTCCGGAAGCGTACTTCCATTATTGCTTACTCCAGTAAGCAAAGCTTCAAAACACTGGGCCTGGGCTCCCGTGTGTGTAGCAGGCCTCTTGACCCCAGTGCTTCCCTCACTGGTAGGCTCCTCCGGTGCACTAGGCTTATTACAAACACAGACAGCCCAGCAGCCTTTCTGTCTCCCATCCTCCCCCCTACTTACCAGTTCTTCCCCCTCACCCCTCTGCCTCTCTACTATCAACAGGATATTAGAAAAGCCCAGAAGAATCTCAGGAGATCTCTTTCCTGCTCCAGCAAGGTGCTGTAGTGCAGTTTACACTGGCCACAGAGAAACAGGTGATCAAATGCAGATTTAGAGATGAGAGCGTCTTCATCTTCATGTGAGCTGATAGGGAAAGACGGCTGGTGAGCGCTGCCAACAGAGCCCTGCATATTATTTTTTTTAAGTGAAGTAGCTAGCTTTCAATCATCAGACAGCAGCTACAGTAGAAAAGGAGGAGTCACTATGGGGAATCCCCACTGAGATCCACCCAGGTCGACAGCTAGCGTGTGACAACTCAGGCACAACAATACAACTAAGAACAGAGAGGCTTGTTTAGGGAAACAAAAACAGGAGACGACGGTTCATAGCTCGATCAGTAGAAGAAAAAGCAACACTACAGGTTTACTGTACTAGTATCTAGGACAGCACATATAAATGGACAGAACACACAGAAGAGAGGGGAAAAAAAGAATGCTTATTTTTTTTTAAGAGGGTGTGTTTAGGGGTTGTGGGTAGCTCAAATGACTCTGTACCGGTACCCCCCCTGTATATTGCGCAACTATTGTTATTTACTGCTGCTCTTTAATTATTTGTTATTCTTATCTTTTACCTATTTTTAACCAACTGCATTGTTGGTTAAGGGCTTGTGAGTCAGCATTTCACTGTAAGGTTGTATTTCACCTGTTGTATTCAGAGCATGTGACAAATAACATTTGATTTGATTCTGACCTACAGCTTTCTGCCCTTTTAAAGGTCCAATGATGCAGTTTTTATCTCAAAATCAAATCATTTCTGGGTAGCAATGTAAGTACCTTACTGTGATTGTTTTCAATTAAAAAGGCCAAAATAAAAATAGCTTCTTTGCAAATACATTTTTTATTGCATGAATTTTGCTAGGAGTGTCCGGAAGTGGCCAAAGTTGGGAGGGGAAACCTGAAAACTAGCTGCTATTGGCAGAGTGTTTTGGCATTTTCTCTCTTATTGGTCTTTTAACTAATTTACTGTCTTGTGTTATTCCCACCTCAGTGTAGAAATGCATATAAAACACAGAAAAATCATGTTTTGGACTGCAATGGGCCTTTTAACTCCTGTACATGTTTTATTTCCAGAAGAATACATTTCAGAACCGTTATTCTGTATGAGCGTTGCCAGACTGACTTGAAAAGATTTGACACATCATCTCTACAGCGACCATGCCGTGTCTGTAGGGCAGCAATGCCTCCCGTCTCCGTAAAGACACCCTCCATGTCCTAACTCTACCACAAACCTTCCTGGACTAGGCTGACACACTCTTCCCCTGGCTGCAAATCCAATGAAGGATCACTGACTGACGTCTCTCACACAATGTCTGTCCAATACATATGTTAGGCTTATTATGTTGGCTGATGTAAGCACCATTCAACACCAGCTGCACCAAAAATTGGAGAGATCACCGTTATGCTTCATTTAATTTGAGCAAAGAGATGGGTTAGATAAAGACTGAGCATACAAGCTGAAGAATGACAACACAAACTCCAAGTCGCAATTTGTTTCCTGCTCATTGTTTTTGAGGACTTTCGCTGTTGCACTATTGACCTTGAACATTTTGAACCGCCATCATCACATATCATATTGAACGGAAACAAAAAATATCCCATTGGCGTCTACTGAAGACCGGTCTAAAATGTTTCATTCATCTATGAGAATAAGGTCAGTGAAGAGACAATGATAGATCATAAAGCTACAATAAATCTATTTGTTATTTACAGCACTAGTCAAACTTTTGGACACACCTAATCATTATTTATTTTATTTTTTTCCACATTGTAGAATAATAGTGAAGACATCAAAACTATTAAATAACACACATGGAATCATGTAGTAAACAAAAAAAAGTGTTAAACAAATCAAAATACATTTTAAATGTGAGATTCTTCAAATAGCCACCCTTTGCATTTTCTCCACCAACTTCATGAGGTAGTCACCTGGCATTTCAACTAACAGGTGTGCCTTGTTAAAAATTCATTTGTGGGATTTCTTTCTTTCTTAATGCATTTCAGCCAATCAGTTGTGTTGTGACAAGGTAAGGGTGGTATTCAGAAGAGAGCCCTATTTGGTACAAGACCAAGTCCATATTGTGGCAAGAGCAACTCAATTAAGCAAAGAGAAATGACAATCAATCAGTACTTTAAGACATGATGGTCAGTCAATCCAACATTTCAAGAACTTCGAAAGTTTCTTCATGTGCAGTCTAAAAAACAATCAAGCAGTTTGATGAAAATGTCTCATGAGGACCACCACAGGAAAGGAAGACCCAGAGTTACCTCTGCTACAGAGGATAAGTTCATTAGAGTTACCAGACTCAGAAATCGCAGCCCAAATAAATGTTTCAGAGTTCAAGTAACAGACACATCTCAACATCAACTGTTCAGAGGAGACTGTGTAAATCAGGCCTTCATGGTTGAATTGCTACAAAGAAACCACTACTAAAGGACACCAATAAGAAAAATATACTTGCTTGGGCCAAAAAACACAAGCAATGGACATTAGACCTGGTAGAAATCTGTACTTTGGTCGGATGATTTTTGGTTCCAACTGCCTTTGTGAGACACGCATGTGTGGTTCCCACCGCTGAAGCATGGAGGAGGCGGCGTGATGGTGCTTTGCTGGTGACACTGTCTGTGATTTATTTAGAATTCAAGGCACACTTAACCAACATGGCTACCACAGCATTCTGCAGCGATACGTCATCCCACCTGGTTTGCGCTTAGTGGGACTATCATTTGTTTTTCAACAAGACAATGACCAATGTGTTATTTCATAGTTTGATGTCTTCACTATTGTTCTACAATATCGAAAATATTACAAATAAAGAAAAACTCTTGAATGAGTAGGTATGTCCAAACTTTTGACTGGTATTGTAAATCAAAATTAAATCATATTGGGTCGCACACATTTAGCAGATGTTACTGCGGGTTTAGCGCAATGCTTGTGTTCCTAGCTCCAACAGTGCAGTAATATCTAACAATACACGCAAATCTAAAAAGTTAAATAATGCTATTCAGAAATATAGAAATATTAGCAATGTCAGCGCACGGACTATAAACACATAGGATAAAGTCATTATGAATAGTATATGGATAGAATATGTAGTTATATATATAATATGTAGGATAGAATGGTATATGTACAGCAATAGCTAAATATGATAGGCCTCGACTAGAATAGAGAACATACGAAGTGGGTAAAACAGTTTGTGAAAATTAGTGACCAGTGTCCCATGATTATATATACTGAATAAACATGTAAAGGGATGGTCCCATGTTTCATGAGCTGAAATAAGAGATCCCAGATACACGGCAGGGTAGCCTAGTGGTTAGAGCGTTGGACTAGTAACCAAAAGGTTGCAAGTTCAAATCCCCCAGCTGACAAGGTGACAAATCTATCGTTCTGCCCCTGAACAGGCAGTTAACCCACTGTTCCTAGGCCGTCATTGAAAATAAGAATTTGTTCTTAACTGACTTGCCTAGTTAAATAAAGGTAAAATAAATACACAAAAGCCTTATTTCTCAAACATTTTGGGAACACATTTTTTTGCATTCCTGTTCGTGAGCATTTCTCCTTTGCTAAAATAATCCAGCCATCTGACAGGTGTGGCATATAAAAAAGCTGATTAAACAGTATGATCATTACACAGGTGCACCTTGTGCTGGGGACAATTAAAGGAGTCACTGCAGATCCGTGTTCATTGTGGTGCCATTCATCCTCCGCCATCACCTTATGCTTCACCATGATAACGCAATGTCAGCCCCACGTCACAAGGACCTGTACACAATTCCTGGAACCTCAAAATGTCCCAGTTCTTCCATGGCCTGCATACTGACTAGACATTCCACACATTTAGCATATTTGGGATGCTCTGGATTGATGTTTACGACAGCGTGTTCCAGTTTCGGACAATATCCAGCAACTTCGCATAGAAGAAGAGTGCGACAACATTCTCCAGACCATATTCGACAGCCTGTTCAACTCCATGTGAAGGAGATGTATCGCGCTGCATAAGGCAAATGGTGGTCACACCGGATACTGACTGGTTTTCTGATCCACGCCTCTACCTTTTTTATGGTATCTGTGGCCAAAATGCATATCTGTATTCCCAGTCATGTGAACTCCATAGATTAGGGCCTAATGAACTTATTTCAATTGACTGATTTCCTTATATGAACTGTAACTCAGTAAAATCTTTGTTCGTGTCAGGGTACTGGGTGGAGGCCAGCTAGTGGTGACTATTTAACAGTCTGATGGCTCCCAGAGAGCAAGTACTATTTGTCCCAGACAGCCATCATCTCAGACCCTCAAAAAAATATATACATTTCATACAATCCCATAAATAGCACTTTTTGAGTTGTGCTGTGCTCTCCCATCTCTCTTCCATCCCCTCCTTTCCCCCTTCTCTTTTCCTGCTCCTACTGTGGGGAAATGTTTTGTGTGTATGCCCTTTTCTCTTTCAGCCTCCACTCTGCCTGTCACTCCCGAGCAAGACCATTATGCAAATTGCAATAATCAACTCCTTGGAGAAACCATTCATTCTCTCAAGGCCATTCATAGCTGAGTGGCCAGCGGCCCACAGGGGGTGGAGGCTGGGGGATAGTGTTGGGGGGGGGGGTGCCGTTTACAACCGAGGGTTTCACACAAGAGAGAGTTTCAGTCCTTTCCTAGAACATCAAGTTTAACGTATGCTGAGCACACAAACAGTGCTCAAAGGTCAGCTAGATGAGACGAGCAGAGCGGCGGCCATAGACCTGGTAAAGGAGTCAACGGAACAACAGATTGAATGTGCACCAACAAATCTGATGTAAAAAAAAGGGGATGATGTATTGTATCAGGTCCACAATGTGGTTACTTAAGTCCGATGTGGATAAATGTGGATGTTTTAGCTGCATAACATGTAGAAGTTGTCCCTTTTCAGGTTTAGAAGTAGTGACTGCTAAATGCTAACTCCCGTTCGTATAAGATGGTTAGCATAGCTAGCATACAGAAATCGGTGGTGGTATTCAACGTCATTTTGAACTGTAATGCAGTTTATTGGTAACGATGACATGAACATGTATTGGGGTTGACATTCATACAAGCATTACACTCTGATTTTTACCTCAACATAGTGTGAAATACACATTAACAATAGCCTAAATGTAGGGTAATTTAGCTCTTTGGCAATAAGGAGACTCGGTTTCTTTCCCCCATGAGTTGTCATGGTATTTCCATTAGTGATGCACCGATATAACATTTTTGGCCGATACCGATATCCAATATTTTCCTTGCCAAAAAAACCTATACCGATAACCAATATTTTAGCTGCGTTTTAGGCATCCTAGTACAGTTAAATAGTTAACACACACATGGACGCAGCGGTCTAAGGCACTGCATCTCAGTGTAAGAGGTGTCACTAAAGTCCCTTGTTCGAATCCAGGCTGTATCACATTTGGCCGTGATGAAAACAATCAAAACCTATTTCTTTCACTTACTTGCTGTGCTGTTTTGTTGTTCATTTGTTCAGGATTTCTATGGAATACCGTTTGGGTCTTTGCGTGTCAAAAAAGATATGTGCAAAATAACTATTTGACCAATTAGGACTGAATAGGACTGCACATCACATAATAATTTAACGAGTTCCTATTTTTTGGTTGTAGTTATTACACATTGATTACACTATCACTTGCATTTCATTTGTCCCAACGATTCATCAATACGTATGCTATGATGCTTGTAAAGTTGTTGAGCGCACCTACAGTGCTGGTCATTAAAAAAAAGCTAGCAAGCTCATGGATGCAAACAATGTTCTTCCTCAAAAACACAACAAAACTACATACTTTAGGTATCATCGAAAATAACCCTAATTTATAAGACAGTTCTTAGTTGATTAATGGTGGTCAGACCCATCTATGGGAAGCTTGCTACAATAGTGGACTTTGTGGTTAGCCTTCAAAATAAAACTATAGCATAATTCCACTATTTGTATTCATTTTGCATTTTTTATTTGATCTTTATTTAACTAGGCAAGTCAGATTTTTTACCTTGTCAGCTCGGGGATTCGATCTTGCTACCTTTCGGTTACTAGTCCAATGCTCTAACCACTAGGCTACCTGTCGCCCCAATGACATACTTTTTTTTTTAAAGGCAAACTGCAAATTCCACTATTGTGCCCAATCCTTATTGTGGCTAGCTTCACAACACATAACCAGGTCCGGTCGAGCCTCACTAGCCAGATGAAGCTAGCTGGCTTCTTAAAACGTTAGCTTTGGGCAACACGGTTAAATAGCTGGCTAGCTATTTATTTTCATGAACTGAAGTTCAATAGGTGAACAACAAGCGACAACCTAGCTAATACTTACTCACAAGGATTCTTAAATCATTGCTAAGAATAATGAAAATGACTGCAGTTTCAACTGGTCATTGTTTTCAGGCTGGTTGTTTTCAGGCTGGTTGTATTGGCGCTAGCTAGGTACCAAGCTAAAGCTAGCTACCCTAGAAGTTGCCGTCAAGCAAATGATGCTTTATTACCAACGCAGTATTGTAAACATTGTTTGTGGCCAGTGTTTGCAGACTTTTTTGTTCAGCTTTGACAGTGCTATTGTATCTTTTTTGACACGCAAAAGACCTAAATGGTGTTCAATGGTATGTTTGTCGTGAAGCTAATTAGCAGTGACGCCATTACTGCGTAATTCCGGTAGGGCAACATCTGAAAAGTAGCGTACTTGGTAGTGTGCCCTGGTGCTCGACCAGTCGGTGAAAGCCAACGTCACCCACGACAGAGAACGGTTGATTGACAAGGGCAATGAATTCCATTATCTTGGTTTTAATGGATTTTGCCTTCGAGTTGTCTCGCTGAAATTTTCTTACCCTTTCAAATGACTGCTCGACTTGTTGACTGCTCGATCCACACAGCAGACATTGTGGGCTAGGTTAAGAATGCTGCGTTGCACGTGTAGCTCAAAATTGTACTTGGCATCATTATGTCATGTACCTACGTAATATAGGTATGCAAGGTAACTTTGACAACGGTTTTTAACATCGGGCCAATACAGATGTTGGAAATTTGAGCTAATAATCATCCGATTCCGATATGTTCACCAATATATTGTGCATCTCTAATTTCCATTGTTTTGGTCGAATTCGATTGACCTCTTTACAGCATCTATAGGGTTGGTTGCTGACGTTAAGTATTATGATGTCTGTGCCCCCAGAAGGCCTATGTCCTCATGAGGTCTCATGACATGACGACTCTCGACTCTGTTACGACATATAAACTGGTACAAATATAACCCTAGGCTACAGCCTAATAATACAGCATATTGGTCCAATCAAAATACATTACGATTCAGTCATTAAAACCATCGTAAAGCGATGCACGTTTAACATTTGATCAGTCATCCAGTACAATGCTGTGAGAGGAGGAAATGGTTACACAACATCATTCAAGAGGCTCGGATTGAAAACAAGAGACCCTCTCTTTCCCATTGCACTAGACTCATGACTTTCAGAAAAAGAAACATACATTTGATTAAAGCAGCACATTCTCCAGATTTTCTTCTGCTTACGTTAGCAGGTTTAAATGTTAGGGGGCCGTGTTCTGATCACGCAGCAAATTTCTTCCCGCATCCACCTTGACCTTGCACCTTCCTGTGTGGCAGCTGTCGCGGAGGGGAAGCCAGGTGTGTCATGGAGGGGGCCCCCTGCTGCTCCTGCGACCCACTTATGGCCAACGATAGAGCCAACTAAAGGCATCATACCTGCCCTGATGGGCAACTAATGGCCGGGCAGATTACAGTCGGCTACCTCCAGAGGGGAATCAGCATGCAGGACTAATGGCCGGGCAGATTACAGTCGGCTACCTCCAGATGGGATTCAACATGCAGGACTAATGGCCGGGCAGATTACAGTCGGCTACCTCCAGAGGGGAATCAGCATGCAGGACTAATGGCCGGGCAGATTACAGTCGGCTACCTCCAGATGGGATTCAACATGCAGGACTAATGGCCGGGCAGATTACAGTCGGCTACCTCCAGAGGGGAATCAGCATGCAGGACTAATGGCCGGGCAGATTACAGTCGGCTACCTCCAGATGGGCTTCAGCATGCAGGACTAATGGCCGGGCAGATTACAATCCTCCACCTCCAGAGGGGAATCAACATGCAGGATGAGGCAGGGGGACCAGCTATGGAGTTCCAGGGAGATTGATAGGCTGCAAGTGAATCAGCCTCTGTTCATTAGAAGAGATGTAGAAAATGCCCCAGAGCTGCTCAAGCTCAGGCTGTTGGAGATTGCTAATAGTCTGGGAGGAAGTTAGCCCTTGTGAATTCTTTACGACTAGTTTCCGATGCATCTCATAGACTTGGACACAAAAACTTCCTCTGTGGGCTCTGTGTGACTTCCAAGTTTTAAAATGGAGAGGATCCTGGCGCAGTGTGGGTAGAGTGAATTATAGACACACACAAGTGACCCTCTGTTCTTCAGGCTGTGTTGCTAAGAACACTGCCAAGGCATGTGTCAGGCCGTCTGTCTGTCAAGGCATGTGTCAGTCCTAACTCACAACCATAGACATTGACTTGTCTTGTTAATGGTATTGGTCAGATAGAAAAGCGTGAGAAAGTTTGGAAAAGACTCTTGGAATTTGGACAGGAACTGATCAGCAACTGCTGTCAGTCAGTTTGATACATATCAGTCAGTTGTGACATGTGCCCATTTCTTAGCATCACACTAGAGTGGTCAGACATGGTGGAGATTCTGGAGAAGGGAAACTCCAATTATATAAGAAAACTGACATTTGAATTGTGCCTAATCCTCTTCAGACAAGGGCTTTATCGTCACATCCAGATATGACCATTAGCTTTTAATTTCAGATGAACAACACTCTGCTCAGTCCTCCTGCTAATCATGTTCTGACCCATGGAGAGGGAAGAAGAGTGGAAATTAAAAATGGCGTCAGTGTGGAAACCCCTCCCTCTCTCTCGGTCTCTGAAAGAGGAAACGAGGAGTCATCTGAGAAACCACATAGGCCTACTTTATCTGTTTCCATTCTAACTGGCATGAGCCTTTTTCTGCCTCGTTTTAACATTTAAACTCTTAAACGGAGTTCACACACACAAAGCTGCTTATAGAAGGCATAAAAATTCATTGCCAGTTGTGTAAATAATCACCTTGGAGAGGTTTAGTGCCTTTGACGAGGGTGTCACACTGAAAACACTGTGTTTAACTATCTTTGTGGGTACCAGAAGTCCTCACAAGGATAGTAAAACAAGGTGGATATTTTGCCGGTTCCCACAAGGAAAAACAATAGTTTAGGTTTAGGGTTATAATTAAGGTTAGGAGTTACGGTTAGATTGAGGGTTAGTGAAAATAGGATTTTGGATGGTAATTAATTATTTGATCCTCACACAAGGACAGCAATACAAAACACTCTGTGTGTGTGTGTTCACGTCTGGTCTGAGAATGTGACCTAATAGGCCCAGCAGCACATTTATCTGATGAGTGTTTCTACTGATGTATAATGTAGCTCCCACTAGGTTTCCCTGCCTTTGAGCTACTCTAACATTTCCCCTCTGAATGATGTACGAGATAAGATTCATCTGAACATTTTCTCAAACCAACCACTTCCTCCTCAAACACAAATTGTGACAGATTGGTTATTTTTAAGGGATATTTATACATGCAATTGTAGAACTGGAATTCTCATGAAGGAAGCTTCCACTTTTTTACCACTTCTCAGAAATCAGTCTGTCACATTCATCTCACACGAAATGCAGAGGCAGAGAGGGGGAAAACGTGTGAGGTAATCAATTTGTGCCGTGAGAACCCAGTGGTGGAGGTCCAGCTATGGCTGCAGGTTGAGCAGCAAGGCATTCCCATGTCAAAATCTCCATGAGCACGAACATGAAGTTCATAACAGCACATCAAATTTGGTGTAAAATGATAGCTAACAGTCTATTTTTGATAAATAAATTGTTCAACCATTTACCATCCTAAAAATGTGGAATAAGCAAAGGCTTTGGTTTCTGGTCAAACAGTTGGAAAATGGGTCTAAGAAAACATCTACCAAAAGTCTAAAAAGGGATTCGAAATAAGGTTTCTTCAGAAAGTATTCACACCCTTCAACTTTTTCCACATTTTGTTTCATTTCAGCCCGAATATAAAATGGATTAAATTGAGATTTTTTTTGGGGGGGGGGGCACTGGCCTACACACTACACCTCATCACACCAAAGTGTAATTATGTTTTTGAATTTTGTACAAATTATTTAAAAATGAAAAGCTGAAATGCCTCGAGTCAATAAGTATTCAACCCCTTTGTTATGGAAAATCTAAAGGTGTTCATGAGTAACAATGTGCTTAACAAATCACGTAATAAGTAGCATGAACTCACTGTGTGCAATAATAGTGTTTAACATATGAATGACTACCTCATCTCTATAACTCACACATACAGATAATTGTAAGGTTCCTCAGTCGAGCAGTGATTTTCAAACACAGATTCAACCACAAACACCAGAGAGGTTTTGCAATGCCTCGCAAAGAAGGGAACCTATTAGTAGATGGGTCAAAAATAAAAAAGCAGACATTGAATATCCCTTTGAGCATGGTGAAGTTACTAACTTACACTTTGGATGGTGTATCAATACACCCAGTCACTACAAAGATACAGGTGTCCTTCCTAACTCAGTGGCCGGAGAGGAAGGAAACCGCTCCGGGATTTCACTATGAGGCCAATGACGACTTTAAAACAGAGTTTAATGGCTGTGATGGGAGAAAACTGAGGATGAACCAACAACATTGTAGTTACTCCACAATAATAACCTAATTAACAGAGTGAAAAGAAGGAAGCCTTTACAGAATAAAAAATATTCAAAAACATGCATTTTTTGCAACAACACACTAAAGTAAAACTGCAAAAAATGTGGCAAAGAAATTAACTTTGACCTGAATACAAAGCGTTATGTTTTAGCCAAATGCAACGCAACACTTCACTGAGTACCACGTTCCAAATGTTCAAGCATGGTGGGGGCTGCATCATGTTATGGGTATGCTTGTCATCGGCAAGAAATAAGCTGTTTATCATAAAATAAATGGAATAAAGCTAAGCACAGAAAAAAATCCTAGTGGAACACCTGATTCAGTCTGCTTTCCAAACAGATACTGGGAGACGAATTCACCTTTCAGCAGGACAATAACCTAAAAAAAAGGCCAAATATACACTGGAGTTTCTAACCGAGACGAAATTGAATATTCCAGAGTGGCCTAGTTACAATGTTGACATAAAATCGGTTTAAAAATCAAATGTCAAGAGTTGAAAATGGCTGTCTAGCATTGATCAACAAACAAATTGATAGAATCACCATTGGCAGCAATTACAGCTAACAAGTATTGACTCAGGGGGTTGAAAACTTATGTAAATCCGATTAGTGTTTTATATACAGTACCAGTCAAAAGTTTGAACACACAAGGTTGGAAAAGCATTCCATGTGAAGCTGGTTGAGAGAATGCCAATTTGAAAAATATCAAATATATTTTTGATTTGTTTAATTATTTTTTACATTGTAGAATAATAGTGAAGACTTCAAAACTATGAAATAACACATATGGAATCATGTAGAACCAAAAAAAGCGTTTAACAAAGTCAAATAAATTTGAGATTCTTCAAAGTAGCCACCCTTTCTTTGCCTTGATGACAGCTTTACACACTCTTGGCATTCCTTCAACCAGCTTCTTTAGGAATGATTTTCCAACAGACTTGAAGGAGTTTCCACATACACTGAGCACTTGTTGGCTGCTTTTCCTTCACTCTGTGGTCCAACTCATCCCAAACCATCTCAATTGGGTTGAGGTCGGGTGATTGTGGAGGCCAGGTCATCTGATGAAGCACTCCATCACTCTCCTTCTTGGTCAAATAGCCCTTACACAGCCTGGATGTGTGTTGGGTCATTGTCCTGTTGAAAAACAAATGATGGTCCCACTAAGCGCAAAACAGATGGGATGGCGTATCACTGCAGAATGCTGTGGTAGCCATGCTGGTTAAGTGTGTCTTGAATTCTAAATAAATCACAGACAGTGTCACCAGCAAAGTACCCCCACACCATCACACCTCCTCCATGCCTCACGGTGGGAACCACACATGCAGAGATCATCCGTTCAAGTACTCGGTCTCACAAAGACTGGTTGGAACCAAAAATCAAAAATTTGGACTCATCAGACCAAAGGACAGATTTCCACCGGTCTAATGCCCATTGCACATGTTTCTTGGTCCAAGCAAGTCTTATTTTGGTCCTTTAGAAGTGGTTTCTTTGCAGTTCGACCATGAAGGACTGATTCACTCAGTCTCCTCTGACCAGTTGATGTTGAGATGTGCCCGTTAATTGAACTCTGTGAAGCATTTATTTGGGCTGCAATATCTGAGTCTGGTAACTCTAATGAACTTATCCTCTGCAGCAGAGGTAACTCTGGGTCTCCCATTCCTGTGGCGGTCCTCATGAGAGGACTTGTTGAAAAAAAACATAGTTTCTTCAAGGGCAGTCGCAAAAACTTTCAAAGTTCTTGAAATTTTCCGGATTGACTGACCTTCATGTCTTAAAGTAATCATTTCGCTTTTCTTATTTAAGCTGTTCTTGCCATAATATGGACTTGGTCTTTCACCAAATAGCGCTATCTTCTGTATACCAACCCCTACCTTGTCACAATGCAACTGACTGGCTCAAACGCATTAAGAAAGAAAGAAATTCCACAAATTAAAAAGACTCTATTAACAGGTGTGATGCATTCCAGGTGACAACCTCATGAAAATATATTTAGATGTTTAACACTTTTGGTTACTACATGAATCCATATGTGATATTTCATAGTTTTGATGTCTTCACTATTATTATTCTACAATGTAGAATAGAGTAAAAAATAAAATAAAAATGCTGGAACGAGTAGGTGTCCCCAAACTTGACTGGTACTGTATATATTTTCAATAGAAAATATATAAAGATAATAATAATTTAAAAGTCCTTTAGCATAGAGTTGTATGGTTTGCTTAACTCTAAAACCAATGGTCTTTGGCAGTGACATTATGTTAAAGTGCAATTGACCAGCAGTAAACAAGATATTGTCTTGAGCATGAGAGCATGAGAGCACTTGACACGTTTTCCCACCGGGCTCCCAAGCGGTGCAGCGGTCTAAGACACTGCCTCTCAGTGCAAGAGGCAGAATGGTAGAATCTAGTCCCAATTTAACACCTGCTCCCTACTAGGTGTAGAATCTACACCCAGGCGTAGCTCATAGAGGGGCCCCAGAGGATGACCCCTTGAATCCAATGATGACAACCCAATGGAAAGGCTTTTAGACTACTCACATTTTCTTGTCAAGTATGACTGGGGATTTTTGTGAAAACAATTTTGATAAATCATCTGTCAAGGACCAGAAGTCAAGGCTAGCTGTGTCGTTACATGCTGGGGACTGTTAAACTGAACTGCAGGATACTGTAGCGGGAACGAGTCAGACTTGGCCCAGTGCTGAAATCACAGTCAGTAACCACAAGAATGTAACAGCTTCTGTTATTATCCCTGGAGGAGAAAATAACATGCTCTTCCCTCCCTCACTATTACAGAATACATGAAATCTAAAAAACAGACAGGTTTGTAGATGTGGACAGGAACAGTCCTATGAACTCTGAAAGAATAAAAGGAACCATTATAGCTTCTTCAATCAACAACCTTGAAAGCAGATGGAGCATGAGAGTGTACTGTTCTGTGAAGTGGGGCAGCTACCAAAGCTCGCAAGCACAAATACCCTACACACATTCTGTACAGAGAGACCATGGTTAGTGTTATTACATGACCATAAATGCTTGCTCTCTTTTCCTCTCGTTTGGCTGTGAGCTAAGGGCGGGTTAGCCAAAGTAAAAGCAAGCCAAACATGCATATTAACAGAGCAGAGTGCAGAAAGCATGTCTGTTTTCAGTATGGGAGGTGGTGCAGGGTTGTCTAGAAGGGTACAGCTTTTGTCAAAATTGACTTTTTGTTGTAGATTTTGGATTACTTACACAACAGAGCTAAAAATGCACAAAAAAATAATTTTTACATCAAATGTTGTATCCCATCTAAACATGACTGTGGTGCGAAGGTTGTTTCTCAAGCTTCCTCACGTGAACACATTCCCTGGAACACCATGTCGATAGGAACTTGAAACTAGGTTCCCCACTCTCTGACACACGCACGCACACCTGACATTTTCACAGCCCCAGGCTACATTTGGCGCCATCACCATAAATACATAGACCGAGGGAAGTTATGGAGAGAAGAAAATACATTTCCAACAACAACTCTGCCTCTAGAACAGGTTGAACGTTGACACGAATTCAGGGTTCCAATGGAAGGGGGAAAGAAAACAAGCGGAATTGAAGGAGAAAGCACTTAACGCACTACAGTCTTATTTTTGGATTACAGCGCATCCTTATTTAATTTGGACGTAGATTTTTGTTTCCTCTATGGGCGTCCAATTCAAATACACAGAGGATAAAAACTAAAAACAGTCCCTAAGTTGCTTACATTCCGTAATGACTATGTTTGTCAACTGTCTCACAGCATGTTCGGTAGAGACCCATGAATGGTGTAGTATTTCAGTATACTCTTAACAGTGGCTGTCTAGAGTGGCATCAGTCCGAGTACTGGAACTCTTGTGGCATTTGAAGCTGTGCATCGATATGGTTAAGAGCTTGTCTTTAGTGGCTTAGGTTACACAAGCAGCACTGATTGAGAAATAGGAGATACTCTGTTCTGAAGTCTCTCCATAACACCTCAGGGCCACCCTTACCCAATAAAGCGAAGGTAACTGAACTAAATGACAATCGCCCGTAACACTCACTTATGAAGTCATTATGAAGTGCTTTGAGAGGCTAGTTCAGGATCATATTACCTCCACTAAACCCGACACCCTCTTCAATTTGCATACCAACCCAATAGAGACACAGAGGATGATATTGCCATCACACTACACACTCCCACAAGGGTGCATGCTCAGCCCTCTCCTGTACTCCCTGTCCACCCATGACTGCGTGGAAACGCACACCTCCAACTCAATCAAGTTTGCAGACAACACAATAGTGGTTGGCCTGATTGCCAAAAACAACAAGACAGTCTGAAGGGAGGAGGTGAGGGTCCTGGCAGAGTGGGGCCAGGAAAATAACCTCTCAACATCAAGAGAAAACGAAGGAGCTGATAGTGGACTTCAGGAAACCGCAGAGGGAGTACGCCCCCTCCACATCGACTGGGCCGCAGTGGAGAAGCCAAAAAGTTTCACATTCCCCAGTGTACACATTAGAGGGTGACCGATTATGAATTTTTAACGCCGATAACGATTATTGGAGGACCAAAAAAAGCCGATACCAATTAATCAGACAATTGTTTTATTTATTAGTAATGACAATTACAACAATACTGAATTAGAACTTTTATTTTAACTTAATATAATACATCAATAAAATCAATTTAGCCTCAAATAAATAATGAAACATGTTCAATTTGGTTTAAATAATGCAAAAACAGTGTTGGAGAAGAAAAGTAAAAGTGCAATATGTGCCATGTAAGAAAGCTAACGTTTCAGTTCCTTTCTCACAACATGAGAACATATGAAAGCTGGTGGTTCCTTTTAACATGAGTCTTCAATATTCCCAGGTAAGAAGTTTTAGGTTGTAGTTATTATAGGAATTATAGGGCTATTTATCTCTATACCATTTGTATTTCATACACCTTTGACTATTGGATGTTCTTATAGGCACTTTAGTATTGCCAGTGTAACAGTATAGCTTCCGTCCCTCTCCTTGCCCCGAACCAGATCGACAACAGCCACCCTCGAAGCATTGTTACCCATCGCTCCACAAAAGCCGCGGCCCTTGCAGTTAAAGGGGAACAACTACTTCAAGGTCTCAGAGCGAATGACGTCACCGATTGAAACGGTATTAGCGCGCACCCCGCTAACTAGCTAGCCATTACACATCGGTTACGCCAGCCTAATCTCAGGAGTTAATAGGCTTGAAGTCATAAACAGCTCAATGCTTGAAGCACAGCAAAGAGCAGCTGGCAAACGCACGAAAGTGCTGTTTGAATGAATGCTTATGGGCCTGCTGGTGTCTACCACCACTCAGTCAGACTGCTCTATCAAATCATAGACTTAATTATAACATAATAACACACAGAAATACAAGCCGTAGGTCATTAATATGGTAATATCCGGAAACTATAATTTCGAAAACAAAACGTTTATTCTTTCAGTGAAATACGGAACCGTTCCGTATTTTATCTAACGGGTGGCATCCCTAAGTCTAAATATTACTGTTACATTGCACAACCTTCAATGTTATGTCATAATTATGTACAATTCTGGAAAATGAATTAGTCTTATTTAGGAAGAAATGGTCTTCACGTAGTTCGCAACGAGCCAGGTGGCCCAAACTGCTGCATATACCCTGACTGCTTGCACGGAACGGAAGAGAAGTGACCATTTCCAGAGTTAAAAGAAATTCATGTTAGCAAGCAATATTAACTAAATATGCAGGTTTAAAAACATTTATTTGTGAATTGATTTTAAAGAAAGGAATGGATGTTTATGGTTAGGTACACATTGGTGCATCGACAGTGCTTTTTTAGCGAAGGCGCTTGTTAAGTCATCACCCGTATGGCGAAGTAGGTTGTGATTCAATGATAAATTAACAGGCACCGCATTGATTATATGCAACGCAGGACAAGCTAGATAAACTAGTAATATCATTAACCATGTGTAGATATCTAGCTTGTCCTGCGTTTCATATAATCGATGCGGTGCCTGTTAATTTATCATTGAATCACAGCCTACTTCGCCAAACATGTGATGTAACAAGCGCATTTGCAAAAAAAAAGCACTGTCGTTGCACCAATGTACCTAACCATGAACATCAACACCTTTCTTAAAATCAATACACAAGTACATATTTTTAAACCTGCATATTTAGTTAATATTGCCTGCTAACATTAATTTATTTTAACTAGGAAAATTGTGTCACTTCTCTTGCGTTCTGTGCAAGCAGAGTCAGGGTAGACTTTTCCTACTGGGTTGGGGAGGAAGGAGAGGGCAAGTCACAACAAGCACAGCAGTAGATTTGAGCAAAACGTAGGGCAAGAGCAACATGCCAGAGATGTCAGAGGTTGGATGGCTGCGCTATAGAAGGTGAGGCCTGTGGGTTTAAGGGAAGACAGTCTTCATTTCAATATGGGGGAAATGCAGTCACAGGTTTGCCATTAGAAGAGTAGAGAGCATTGACTAGATTCTTTAGGCATCAAAGTGAAGGAAGGACCATGATCTGACCTTCAGTTTGTAAACACTGGTAAACCAGCTCTGTTACAAACAGTGATAAGGGTTCATTCACCTAGCTGAAACAAAGGGCCCTTACACCACAACCTTTAGAATCAGCCAAATCCAATCTGAACCTTTTGAAGTCTTTAACAAGGTTTGCAATTGTAAAGTTCTCTTCCTAACATATTCAGAACCATTGTTGTTTTCCCTGGACAGTTCCCTGTGTGAATTCTGTCCTTTATTTTGACAAGTCCTGCTGTTATTAGGACATCAAAAATGTAACATCAAAGTATTCACACCCCTTGACATATTCCACATTTTGATGTGCTACACGATGACCAAACCGTATCGAGCATGTATCCAGTTGCACATACTGAGTTTGTCTATCTCTACCAGACGCGGTCAGGACACGCAGTTTATCAAAAACCCCGAACCAACTATGATAATACATTTGAGGACAGGTCAAAACATATATGAAACATTCTTGGACATTTAGATATCTAAGCTTGCTGTTGCTAGCTAATTTGTCCTGGGATATAAACATTGGGTTGTTATTTTACCTGAAATGAACAATGTTCTTTTATTTGCTGGACTTTTGTAGAATTTTGATTCACACAAAATCGTGTGTTCTTTACTGCAACAATTAATCCACAGATAAAATGGGAAACCTAGTGAGGTTCTAGTAATCTCTCCTCATTCAGTCTTCTACAGTGGATGACAACCAACTAAGGTACAATACAGCCACCAACTAGACTGGTGTGTGGACCTATTTCATCTTTCAATCACCCATATGGGTATATGCTCTTAAAAACCAATGAGGAGATGGGAGAGGTGGGACTTGTAGCACGTTCTATAAATTCTATTTTAGCGCCTGGCTACACAGATGCTTGTTGACGCACACGAGCATTTCAGATGAAATGATTGAATAACATGTATGTGTACATTTATTTTGCAATGCTCGTGCAAACAATGCAGGAGGTGTTACAAAGTGGGATCAAAATTAATTTATTTGCAATGTTTTTTTCAACGGGGCGGCAGGTAGCCTAGTGGTTAGAGCGTTGGACTAGTAACCGAAGGGTTGCAAGATCAAATCCCCAAGCTGACAACGTACAAATTGCCAACCTATTTTGCCTATTTTGCTACCTGACAACTTTACGGTTTTCACTTTTTAATTACCGTTCATATATTTATTTATTTTTTCCTCAACTTTTTCACTCCGGACGCTTTATCTGGACACGATTCGTCAGGACCTCCAACAGCCGAAGCTAAGTAGTAACATTAACATGATGCCTTCTAATTGCAGCCGCTGTGCTCGCCTTACGGCGAGGATAGCTGTACTGCAAGCCCAGCTTCAGACGCAATCATTAGGCAAGGGTAATTTTAGTGTAGGAAAGGATGAAACAGCGTCTGTGCCACCAGTAAGTACAGATAGTAGTATAAATCCCCTGGCACAGTCCCCGCAGCCGGACAATTTTCTCACGGTTTCTGGAAGGAAATGCTGTAGGAACGCTCAACCGGTGTCGCTCATTCAGCCGACAGAAACTTTCAACCGGTTTTCCCCATTAAGCAGCGGGTCGGTGTCAGAGGCCGAGTCTTCTCTGGTCTCTACTCCTCCCGTTACGGGGTCTGAGACGCCGAAGCTTCCCACCATTAGCTCTGACAAATTGAAAACTCTAGTCATTGGCGACTCCATTACCCGCAGTATTAGACTTAAAGCGAATCATCCAGCGATCATACACTGTTTACCCGGGGCAGGGCTACCGACGTTAAGGCTAATCTGAAGATGGTGCTGGCTAAAGCTAAAACTGGCGAGTGTAGAGAGTATAGAGATATTGTTATCCACGTCGGCACCAACGATGTTAGGATGAAACAGTCAGAGATCACCAAGCGCAACATAGCTTCTGCGTGCATATCAGCTAGAAAGATGTGTCGGCATCGAGTAATTGTCTCTGGCCCCCTCCCAGTTAGGGGGAGTGATGAGCTCTACAGCAGAGTCTCACAACTCAATCGCTGGTTGAAAACTGTTTTCTGCCCCTCCCAAAAGATAGAATTTGTAGATAATTGGCCCTCTTTCTGGGACTCACCCACAAACAGGACCAAGCCTGACCTGCTGAGGAGTGACGGACTCCATCCTAGCTGGAGGGGTGCTCTCATCTTATCTACCAACATAGACAGGGCTCTAACTCCTCTAGCTCCACAATGAAATAGGGTGCAGGCCAGGCAGCAGGCTATTAGCCAGCCTGCCAGCATAGTGGAGTCTGCCACTAGCATAGTCAGTGTAGTCAGCTCAGCTATCACCATTGAGACCGTGTCTGTGCCTCGACCTAGGTTGGGCAAAACTAAACATGGCGGTGTTCACCTTAGCAATCTCACTAGGATAAAGACCACCTCCATTCCTGTCATTACTGAAAGAGATCATGATACCTCACTTCTCAAAATAGGGCTACTTAATGTTAGATCCCTTACTTCAAAGGCAATTATAGTCAATGAACTAATCACTGATCATAATCTTGATGTGATTGGCCTGACTGAAACATGGCTTAAGCCTGATGAATTTACTGTGTTAAATGAGGCCTCACCTCCTGGCTACACTAGTGACCATATCCCCCGTGCATCCCGCAAAGGCGGAGGTGTTGCTAACATTTACGATAGCAAATTTCAATTTACAAAAAAAAAAAAATGACGTTTTCGTCTTTTGAGCTTCTAGTCATGAAATCTATGCAGCCTACTCAATCACTTTTTATAGCTACTGTTTACAGGCCTCCTGGGCCATATACAGCGTTTCTCACTGAGTTCCCTGAATTCCTATCGGACCTTGTAGTCATTGCAGATAATATTCTAATCTTTGGTGACTTTAATATTCACATGGAAAAGTCCACAGACCCACTCCAAAAGGCTTTCGGAGCCATCATCGACTCAGTGGGTTTTGTCCAACATGTCTCTGGACCCACTCACTGTCACAGTCATACGCTGGACCTAGTTTTGTCCCATGGAATAAATGTTGTGGATCTTAATGTTTTTCCTCATAATCCTGGACTATCGGACCACCATTTTATTACGTTTGCAATTGCAACAAATAATCTGCTCAGACCCCAACCAAGGAACATCAAAAGTCGTGCTATAAATTCACAGACAACACAAAGATTCCTTGATGCCCTTCCAGACTCCCTCTGCCTACCCAAGGACGCCAGAGGACAAAAATCCGTTAACCACCTAACTGAGTATCTCAATTTAACCTTGCGCAATACCCTAGATGCAGTTGCACCCCTAAAAACTAAAAAAATGTCTCATAAGAAACTAGCTCCCTGGTACACAGAAAATACCCGAGCTCTGAAGCAAGCTTCCAGAAAATTGGAACGGAAATGGCGCCACACCAAACTGGAAGTCTTCCGACTAGCTTGGAAGGACGGTACCGTGCAGTACCGAAGAGCCCTTACTGCTGCTCGATCATCCTATTTTTCTAACTTAATTGAGGAAAATAAGAACAATCCGAAATTCCTTTTTGACACTGTCGCAAAGCTAACTAAAAAGCAGCATTCCCCAAGAGAGGATGACTTTCACTTTAGCAGTGATAAATTCATGAACTTCTTTGAGGAAAAGATTATGATTATTAGAAAGCAAATTACGGACTCCTCTTTAAACCTGCGTATTCCTCCAAACCTCAGTTGTCCTGAGTCTGCACAACTCTGCCAGGACCTAGGATCAAGAGAGACGCTCAAGTCTTTTAGTACTATATCTCTTGACACAATGATGAAAATAATCATGGCCTCTAAACCTTCAAGCTGCATACTGGACCCTATTCCAACTAAACTACTGAAAGAGCTGCTTCCTGTGCTTGGCCCTCCTATGTTGAACATAATAAACGGCTCTCTATCCACTGGATGTGTACCAAACTCACTAAAAGTGGCAGTAATAAAGCCTCTCTTGAAAAAGCCAAACCTTGACCCAGAAAATATAAAAACTATCGGCCTATATCGAATCTTCCATTCCTCTCAAAATTTTAGAGAAGGCTGTTGCGCAGCAACTCACTGCCTTCCTGAAGACAAACAATGTATACGAAATGCTTCAGTCTGGTTTTAGACCCCATCATAGCACTGAGACGGCACTTGTGAAGGTGGTAAATGACATTTTAATGGCAACGGACCGAGGCTCTGAATCTGTCCTCGTGCTCCTAGACCTTAGTGCTGCTTTTGATACCATCGATCACCACATTCTTTTGGAGAGATTGGAAACCCAAATTGGTCTACACGGACATGTTCTGGCCTGGTTTAGATCTTATCTGTCGGAAAGATATCAGTTTGTCTCTGTGAATGGTTTGTCCTCTGACAAATCAACTGTAAATTTCGGTGTTCCTCAAGGTTCTGTTTTAGGACCACTATTGTTTTCACTATATATTTGACCTCTTGGGGATGTTATTCGAAAACATAATGTAAACTTTCACTGCTATGCGGATGACACACAGCTGTACATTTCAATGAAACATGGTGAAGCCCCAAAATTGCCCTCGCTAGAAGCATGTGTTTCAGACATAAGGAAGTGGATGGCTGCAAACTTTCTACTATTAAACTCGGACAAAACAGAGATGCTTGTTCTAGGTCCCAAGAAACAAAGAGATCTTCTGTTGAATCTGACAATTAATCTTAATGGTTGTACAGTCGTCTCAAATAAAACTGTGAAGGACCTCGGCGTTACTCTGGACCCTGATCTCTCTTTTGAAGAACATATCAAGACCATTTCGAGGACAGCTTTTTTCCATCTACGTAACATTGCAAAAATCAGAAACTTTCTGTCCAAAAATGATGCAGAAAAATTAATCCATGCTTTTGTCACTTCTAGGTTAGACTACTGCAATGCTCTATTTTCCGGCTACCCGGATAAAGCACTAAATAAACTTCAGTTAGTGCTGAATACGGCTGCTAGAATCCTGACTAGAACCAAAAATTTGATCATATTACTCCAGTGCTAGCCTCTCTACACTGGCTTCCTGTCAAAGCAAAGGCTGATTTCAAGGTTTTACTGCTAACCTACAAAGCATTACATGGGCTTGCTCCTACCTATCTCTCTGATTTGGTCCTGCCGTACATACCTACACGTACGCTACGGTCACAAGACGCAGGCCTCCTAATTGTCCCTAGAATTTCTAAGCAAACAGCTGGAGGCAGGGCTTTCTCCTATAGAGCTCCATTTTTATGGAACGGTCTGCCTACCCATGTCAGAGACGCAAACTCGGTCTCAACCTTTAAGTCTTTACTGAAGACTCATCTCTTCAGTGGGTCATATGATTGAGTGTAGTCTGGCCCAGGAGTGGGAAGGTGAATGGAAAGGCTCTGGAGCAACGAACCGCCCTTGCTGTCTCTGCCTGGCCGATTCCCCTCTTTCCACTGGGATTCTCTGCCTCTACCCTGTTACGGGGCTGAGTCACTGGCTTACTGGGGCTCTCTCATGCCGTCCCTGGGGGGGGTGCGTCACCTGGGTGGGTTGATTCACTGTTGTGGTCGGCCTGTCTGGGTTGGCGCCCCCCTTGGGTTGTGCCGTGGCGGAGATCTTTGTGGGCTATACTCGGCCTTGTCTCAGGATGGTAAGTTGGTGGTTGAAGATATCCCTCTAGTGGTGTGGGGGCTGTGCTTTGGCAAAGTGGGTGGGGTTATATCCTTCCTGTTTGGCCCTGTCCGGGGTGTCCTCGGATGGGGCCACAGTGTCTCCTGACCCCTCCTGTCTCAGCCTCCAGTATTTATGCTGCATTAGTTTATGTGTCGGGGGCTAGGGTCAGTTTGTTATATCTGGAGTACTTCTCCTGTCCTATTCGGTGTCCTGTGTGAATCTAAGTGTGCGTTCTCTAATTCTCTCCTTCTCTCTTTCTTTCTCTCTCTCGGAGGACCTGAGCCCTAGGACCATGTCCCAGGACTACCTGACATGATGACTCCTTGCTGTCCCCAGTCCACCTGGCCATGCTGCTGCTCCAGTTTCAACTGTTCTGCCTTACTATTATTCAACCATGCTGGTCATTTATGAACATTTGAACATCTTGGCCACGTTCTGTTATAATCTCCACCCGGCACAGCCAGAAGAGGACTGGCCACCCCACATATGCTCTCTCTAATTCTCTCTTTCTTTCTCTCTCTCTCGGAGGACCTGAGCCCTAGGACCGTGCCCCAGGACTACCTGACATGATGACTCCTTGCTGTCCCCAGTCCACCTGACTGTGCTGCTGCTCCAGTTTCAACTGTTCTGCCTTATTATTATTCGACCATGCTGGTCATTTATGAACATTTGAACATCTTGGTCATGTTCTGTTATAATCTCTACCCGGCACAGCCAGAAGAGGACTGGCCACCCCACATAGCCTGGTTCCTCTCTAGGTTTCTTCCTAGGTTTTGGCCTTTCTAGGGAGTTTTTCCTAGCCACCGTGCTTTTACACCTGCATTGTTTGCTGTTTGGGGTTTTAGGCTGGGTTTCTGTACAGCACTTTGAGATATCAGCTGATGTACGAAGGGCTATATAAATAAATTTGATTTGATTTGATTTGATTTGTTCTGCTCCTGAACAAGGCAGCTAACCTGCTGTCATAGTAAATAAGAATTTGTTCTTAACTGACTTGCCTAGTTTAAATAAAAAGGTTAAAAAAAAAGTTTCTTAAAGCTACCATAATTTCTGGACTATTAAGCGCACCCGAATATAAACCGCACCCACTGATTCTTTTTTTTTTAAATATGTATTTTGTACATGTCAATAAGCCGCACATGTCAATAAGCCGCACATGTCAATAAGCCGCACATGTCTATAAGCCGCACATGTCTATAAGCCGCACATGTCAATAAGCCGCACATGTCAATAAGCCGCACATGTCAATAAGCCGCACATGTCAATAAGCCGCACATGTCAATAAGCCGCACATGTCAATAAGCCGCAGGTGCCTACCGGTACATTGAAACAAATTAACTTTACACAGCCTTTAAACGAAACACGGCTTGTAACAAAAATAAATAGGCTTTAACGAAACACGGCTTGTAAAAAAAATATTTAAAAAATAGCAGTAAACAGTAGCCTACCAAGAAAGTCATTCGTCACTATCTTCCTCCTCCTGTGCACTGAAACCACTGAATTCATCTCCTTCGGTGTCGGAGTTGAATAGCCTCAGAATTGCTTCATCCGATGTTGGATAGCTGCCCTCTTCAACAGGCAGCAGTCCAGCCTTTCGTAACCCGTTGATGATAGTGGATTTTTTGACAATGCTCCACGCTGTCAGCAGCTCTATTTCCTTTTCCAACAGCCAGATCGATCACCTTCAACTTGAAAGCTGCATCATATGCATTTCTCTGTGTCTTTGCCATGATGAGGGTGACAAAATGACTACCGTAATCAGAATGATGGGAAGTTTGAGCGCGCTCGATTTATGTCACATTACGTGACGGTGCTCAGTTTTTTGGTGGCATGAATCTTGTGAAAGCGGGAAAAATCCATAAATTAGCCGCGTCATTGTATAAACCGCGAGGTTCAAAGCCTGGGAAAAAAGTAGCGGCTTATAGTCCGGAAATTACGGTACACAAAACACTCATGTAAAAGAAGAAGAACAATTCTAACATTTGTCAAATATTTATGAAAAATAAAACGATATAAAACACAATAAATCAAGGTATATGGTTGTCTAGCAATGATCACCAACAAATTTGAGCACTTGAAGAATAATGTGCAAATGCTGTACAATCCAGGTGTGGAAATCTCTGAGACTCACCCGGAAAGACTCACAGCTGTAATCACTACCAATGGTGCTTCTAGTATTGACTCAAGGTATATGATTGTGCAGCATTGCACATTATTCTTGTTGGTGATCATTGCTTGACAACCATCATGTTGGCCTAACCCAGCCCACAACGTCTGCTGTGTGGATCTATTTTGAAGTTTCAAAGGAAGATAACAAAAAGGCCATATGCAACATTTGTGAAAGTGAAAACTTTCAATAGCACAAACCTAATTACTCATTTGAAAGTGCATCACCTCCAGATGTTCAGAGACTACTTAGAACAAAAAGCAGAAATAAACTATGCGCAAACTTCCAACAACTAAACAAGTTCAAGTCAAGCAGTCATTTGAAAGAGTAAGACCCTTTCAGCGAGACAACTCAAAGGTGAAATACATTAACGCCAAGATAATGGAATTCATTGCCCTTGACAATCAACTGATCTCTGTCGTGGATGAGGTTGGTTTTCGCCGACAGGTCAAGCACCTCAAGCCCCGGTACATACTACCAAGTAGGCGCTACTTGTCAGAGGTTGCCCTACCGGAGTTACCCAGTATTGTTGAAACACACATCCATGAGCTACTTGCTATGGGCATCACTGCTATTAGCTTTACGACTGACATTTGGACCAGCGATGTCAGCCCCGTGAGCATGGTGAGTCTGACAGCACAGTGGGTCGACGAGGATTTGTACTGAGGAAAGCCGTATTGCTCAAGAATGTGCTGGTTCTCATACCGCTGCTGCCATTTCAAATGGCATATGAGAACATGTTTGAAACATGAACACACTCCTAGCCCCATTCGAAGAACTGACACGAGAAATAAGCTCATCAACTGCGTCTGCAGCAGACGTGATACCCTCTGTCATGGCATTGAAACACCTGCTCAACAAAACTGCCCACAGACCGTGGGGTTAAAACTTGGAAAAGTGAACAAGCGATTCAGTGGCATTCTCTCTGAGCCTCTTTACTGTGTTGCCACCATGCTAGATGCTAGGTACAAGGACTGCTACTTCTTTAACAGGCATTCTCTCTGAGCCTCTTTACTGTGTTGCCACCATGCTAGATGCTAGGTATAAGGACTGCTACTTCTTTAACAGGCATTCTCTCTGAGCCTCTTTACTGTGTTGCCACCATGCTAGATGCTAGGTACAAGGACCACTACTTCTTTAACAGGCATTCTCTCTGAGCCTCTTTACTGTGTTGCCACCATGCTAGATGCTAGGTACAAGGACTGCTATTTCTTTAACAGGCATTCTCTCTGAGCCTCTTTACTGTGTTGCCACCATGCTAGATGCTAGGTACAAGGACCGCTACCTCGATGCAGACAAGAAACAGGGTTTACGTGAAATGTTACATACACAGTTGGACAAGATGGAAATGGACACAGTGACCGTGTGCACAGAGGAAGAGAGGCTACAGACAGAGCTGAAACTTTACTGCTTGACATGTATGATGAAATCCTGGTTGAGACTGAAACGACTGAACAAATGAACAACGAAACAGCACAGCAAGTAAGTGAAAGAAATATGTTTTGATTACGTTTTACTGGTAATAGGGACATAACGTTTTGGTAAGAGCGAGAGAGAGTGAGTGAGTGAGTAACCTGTATTTAATTAGGCAAATCAGTTAAGAACAAATTGACGGCATACCCCGGCCAAACCCGGACCAATTGTGCGCCGCCCTATGGGACTCCAAATCACTGCTGGATGTGATACTTGCACTGAGATGCAGTGCCTTAGACTACTGTGTCCATGTGTGTGTGTAACTATTTAACAGTACTGGAATGCTTAAAAGGCTACTAAAATGTAAAATATCACTATCATTTTTTTGGGCAAAGAAAATATTGGATATCAGTATCGGCCAAAAATGTAATATCGGTGCATCCCTAGCTGTAACAAAATGTGGAAAAGGTGAAGGGGTCTGAATACCTTCCGAATGCACTGTAAGCTACATCTCAAATGGCACCCTATTCCCTATGCAATGCACTACTTTTGACCAGGGCCCATAGGATATCATTTGGGAGGCTGCCAAAGCCTGCTATCCAACTCAATGTTGATATACTGCACAAAGGCTTCAGAAAGAGGCACCACCCTCTATAAATCAAATCTAAGCTGAACCATGTTATGTGGGCTCTTTTCATGTGGAATATCATGGCTACACTTCATCTTTGCTTTCTGATGCACGATAACAGAAAATGGAAGAAAGCTCACTCTATTTATGTTTTCATACACATGGATGGTGACATGCCCTCTTCTTCCCCATTGTTAGTCCATTAATAGGCCCTAACCCTCCCTATACAGTCATCACCACAGATCATGCTAATCCTTTAATGTTCGTACCTGTTATTTTCTAAGCCACAGCAAACTCAGCCATGACCCAGAGCACCGCTATGCTACAGCAGGCAGCCCCCAGGGCCCGTAATCTCTTAATCTGACCTGGATGATGTGAGGATGTTTGAGTCACACTGTCCGTAGTGCCCAATATGAACCCTCACAGCTGGAGCAGATCACCTTCCTATGGTCTAGCAGTGGGCAGTGTACTGGGCAACAGGCATCGCCAACATGCTCAGTAGAACCACTGGATGGGGGTTGACTAAAACTGTCTATTCACTATGAAATAGTGCACTACAGTCTCCAACAAGCACACGCAGATTCTAACTCCCTGTATCCAATCTAGGCAAACAGAACAGTCTATCTTTCAGGGCTGGACTTTAACACAAAGGGTGTTCCAGATTGGGACTTCCCACAGCTGGCAATAGCAATCACACACACGTGGATTTTTATAGGTGATTTCATCTCATTCTCTCAATTCCCTACTGGTGGTGTATCAGTCATGAGGCAATCCTCTCTTGTCCCAGTGGTGCACCCTAAATAATCATTGGCTGGGAATAAAAGTGCAAATCCATAGTAACGGAATTACACTGAGACTCAAGATTTTTCACTTTACAATGTACCTTTCCACTAAACAGTTTACAAAAACACATTTACAGGAAGAATGTTGCAGCTCACGTTTGGTAACCTTAAAACAGTGAGATTAAACCACAGAGATCCTATTACATTCCAAATTCTATGGATTTTACCATAATTCTGTTACCAAACTCGATTTATTGTGTAAATTATTTAAAGTAGTCATTGTGTTGTATGGTTTGTTAAACTTTTCAAATTAATGTTTTGTTCGGCATACATCTTAAAGTGAAAAATAGGAGTCTAGGAGTAATTCCATTTGCGTGGAATTACCACCCTGTAAATCAAGTTGAAAGCTAACCATGTTCTGTGGTAATTCCTTTACTGTGGAATTGCTCTGAACTAAATGCTGCATCTCCAACAATATAATCACAAATGTTCAACCTGGGAGTAGGTGCATTGAGAAGGTTATATTCAGTTGACAGCAGGTGGTCAGAAGCTCCTACAGTTTGTCTCTCCCTACCACACTTTTCAACAACTTAAATATGTACAACAGGTGAGTAACCAATAACATCATTAACATGCAGCAAAAATGCTATTTCATCTGATTGGTTATGCATCTGTCCAGCGCAAAAGAGACAACAGGCCTGTGAACTAACAATAGGTTCTGAATGAAAGGACTGGTTGAACCTTTCCACCCTACCACGCCTGTGTTTTAGAGCATAAAGCTGTTACACTGTGCTCCAATTAGGACCTTTGATTAATGTGAAGCCTACCATCGTCTGCCCTGGAGAATGGGGTTCTGTTAATTGTAAATGTCTGAGAGGTTTGTTGTGGTTGTTGGTAAAAGGGTATTTCTATTCTGGTCCCTCTTCCAGGAATGAAGAAGCTGATTTGGGGAAATGGGAAGGATAAAGAGTTAAAGCCAGTTGTGGATTAAACTTTGTAATATCAGGAAGTAATGTTTCATTTCAAGGCACAGTGCAGTCCAGTACAAACAGGAGTGTGTAGAACCAGCTGTCACTCATCCCTCTGTGGACTGTCGCTTAGCTGATGAATACCCTTCATTTAGCTGGCAATACAGCGATCATCACAGAGTTAGGAAATGAAAAGATTAGCCAAAACACATTTGATTCTGAGATGTGAGGCTGTGAGAGATGGGAGTGTAAACACAGCTGTGTTTTGCCTTTTAGAGATTTGCTGAAACGGGTGTGATATCCGGCCGGCCGACCCGACGGGCCCTTCGTTATGGATTGCCACACAGGCTGTCTCTGCAAGGGGTGCTGACAGGGTGTACTGCACACATGACAACACTGCTGTAACACCCAGGGCAAGCATGTGGCTTTCATTGCAGGGCTAACTAAACAGAAAGTATCGGAGCTAAGAGCTGTCTCCTGTTAGCATGCCTCGTGTCTCAAACAGAGGTGGTCCTGAGCCAAGTCCACACAGGTGTCAGTCTTGGAGCTGCTGCCTTCTCAGAGTAGTTTACCTGGATTGAAATGTATTGACTGATTGGTGTAGGTGGATCATCCACTAGACTAGGGATTGTCCAAGAGGACATGGCTTACGATCACAGGTTTATCTCATCCCCAACCTATAGCTGTATTTTCACTTATGATAAACTGAAACAAGGATGACAATGGCATTCCCATTGCAGTCGTCAAATAAACACAAAAACCATTGTGTGAGCATAATAGGGCTACAAATTCTGCCTCTTTAGCTTTGTTACTGTCGTCCCAGCAGTAATGTTAGCCTACTTCATTGTAGATTAGCTAGCTGTGTCCCATCAATCTCCCTGTGGATTCGCCAATGCTCATGTTAGCAGGTGTAGTCTATCCCAATTATCCCCGCACCTGGGACCCTCTGCCCCCCTCCTCTCCCTCTACCCCCAGTCCCAATACCCCACCCACACTCCACTTCAAATCCAAGGATGCCCAGTTCCGGTACACAACCTATTAAGCCATGGCTCTCGCCACTGGCCATTTTTCGATTACCAGCTGGGTCCCCATAAGAAGGTTTTATTCTAGTGCACACAGAGGCATCTCTGCTGACACAGACAGTCACAGTCTCTTATGGCTTCTTTACACAACACTACTTTGATGACACAAACTAGGTCCAGGATACATCTCTTTAAGAGATGTATCCCACACAACATATCTGCCACATACACCCCTCTGAGTGGTACAGTTTAACGACAACAGCTCTACCACACCACATGTCCATGCAAGAATTACCTTAATGCCAATAGACAAACACCATTTTTGCTCTGTTAGACCAATTTAATGGAAGGCTTTTAAAATATCCACACAATTGTGAATCATTGCATTAATCAAGTGTGCACCACTATGTGCAATATGGATTAGCTTCCTGTATAGTTGGAATGTCTTTGTCTATATAATATGTTTATTATAAAGGTATGGTAATAGCTCCACACATGCAGCAGGAATGTGGCATTGGCCACACCACATCCAAGGCTATCATAAACAAAAACCTTGTAAATCTGATGTTGAACAGAGATAGAACTCACTAGACATATTTGACTAATGTAAATCCACCCTTTGGCATGAATCTGATTTCTCTCTGAATCCTGGACGTGATCTCCTTAGGATTTTGTGAAGCAAAGTAGCAATCTATGGGGGGCTTATTAGATTAATGAAACGAGGACAGGAAAAATACAGAGGTCCTCTTTGGACTATAAAGCAGCCCGTCATTCAGCGTGTAAGGGAGGAATAGGTTCGATTGAATGAGATTCGGGGACCTGAGAAAGCCAACCAGTACCCATTTGCGACAAGTGAAAGGTCCGGTCTTGTGATGTAAACTATCATTCATTCAGGCTGAACTCGGACATTCAATTTGCTTTCACGTAGTGACATGTTCGAGCTCGCAGGCTGAAATCAATCCAGGTAAATTACACTCTCGATGGGCTTCCACAAACATTAATGTGTCATGTCTGACGATTAAGTAATTGTAAACGCTGACCACATTAGCTAGCTACATAATTGAATTATGTCCAAATTCAGAAATTACAGATTAACCATCGATTTACTAATTTGAAACAGCCCTTAGTAATGTCAGAAGGAAGGAAACCCTTGACGAATGCTTGTAACGTTAGTTCTCCCTAATGTTATTTCAAAATGACCAACAAGAAAGTGACAGGACTGATACAGCTGTCAGTACAAGGCAACTGCAACCTGGTTGAACAGTTGTGAGTGATCACATACTGTACTGTCTTTGGTGATAGTGAGCCATACGGATACAGTAACTGGATGCAAATTATGACAATTTAGCCTCTGTTGTAGGCTATTTCAGAATGGGTTAATTAAGCTAGCTTTAACTAATTTAGCTAGCTGCGTAATTAAAATTATAAATATCTAGTCAACTGCCTAACTAGCTACAGTAGCTAGTTCCAACATGATCCAGAATTGGATTAGCTAAATACTGTTAGCTAGCTATTCTCCTTCCATAATCTGTCAAATTTGAGCTGGCTAAATCTAACGTTAGCTGAAGTCATGTGAATACCGTTAACGTTACAGTGACAGTAGTTAGGTTTATTTTAATTTCCAATAAAATAAAATAAAAAAAAGCATAGCCTACATTGGACGTGAGTATAGGACAGTTCAAAAGTGCAACTAGATAAGTTAGCAAAACATTTAGCTATATCTTGGTTGGGTTTATGGACAGCAAGAATGACCTAGTAATTTAGCTAGCTAACGTTAGCTAGTCAGTTCATACCTATCTAACATTAACTTACTGTACATTAACTAACAAGCTGCATTACTTTTCAGTACAATGTGGTTCTAACGAGTAACGCTATCGCTTAGCTAGGTACTGTAGCCAGTCGGTCAAATATCTTACCGTCATAAACAGTTCCAGAGGCGTCCAGTTTTTAAGGAATATTGTTTTCTTACAACGGGAAATGAGTTTAGGGTGAGGGACTGAAAAATCCAAGTTCAGTTCACCCGCTGGGAACTCCGACAAAACCTCATTTTTATCACTCCGATCCTTCAGCTTCATACATTCAACTGTCTGCGGGCCCTTTACTAGTTTGAATCCGCGACTTGCTCGGCGACGAATAATCCACAGACAAGATACAGCAACCATTGGCTACAGCGAACCAGCAGGCATCTCAGACCGAGTGAATGATATTTACAATTCCTTTGATTTGTAAATGAGAGGGTATGGGCGACATAAATGTTGGGGGGGGAGTGTATTCCGGATTTCCGAATAGCGTCTCTGACTTTCTCAGCGGAGTCCGTTGTCAATGCACGCTGAATGCAGCAGAGGCAACAGCATAGCAACGTACCGGCGCCATCTTCGTAGCGCCACCAGTGCACCGGGGTGGAGTCACAGGACAGGGAGGCGCGGTTTTAATTGGTTAAACCGCGAGTGAGCATTCCTGTAATTTTTCCACTACTTTTCATGCCATGGTATTGGTATTTTGCCGGTTTTATAGATTTACCGAATGTATTGTGAGAACTGTGGCATCACCTTAGAACATTCTGCAGCCAAGGTCACTGAAATCTAAATGCAACAGTGTGGAGTAGAATACCGGTAGTCAGTGGCGAGGATGCGACACCATTGCCTCAGTTAATTTTAGCCACAGGATATGCAATATTCCATTGTTGGTCAGAATTAGCCTAAATTAGTTTGTTATTGCCCTAAATTCAGGAAATATCTAGGCATGTGACTGTGAATGAACTGTATTAACAATACACCACTGTGGCCAGACAATGCGACTGTAGAGTAAAATGTAAATTTGGGCTGTGGTGACATCATGTGGTCCAAACAAGAACAGTACTACCCCCTTAATTCCATATCACTGCGACCAATTATGGGGCAAGTATGGGTACCTACATACTTGGTGTCTGAAAGTGGGCTTTGCAAAACAACTGGATGGGTCAACAGTGATGGGTGCAGTAGAATCAATGGTTGGATCAACAGTGATGGGTGCAGTAGAATCAATGGTTGGATCAACAGCGATGGGTGCAACGTCAAGTCTCCATTATTGGTTAGACCGGCCATAAGCAGGTGCGCTGCGGGTCATCTTAAATTAAACATTTAATGTTAACTTAATGTTAATATAGCAGGTTAAGTGAACTAATGTAGCGTAGCAGTTTAGGATAATTAACGTGTCCGGTTAGGATAATTAATTTGGCAGGTTAGGAGAATCAGGTTAAGGTTCGGAAAAGGGTTAGGCTTAGCTAAAATGCTATAGTTGTCCACAATCAACTTGTCGTGCAGCCCAATCAGCCAGCAAAATGGTCTTAAGTGGTAACAAATCTGCCCAATTAGCTGATTTGATTTCCATACACCTACACTACATGACAAAAAGTATGTGGACACCTGCTCGTAGAACTTCTCATTCCAAAATCATGGGCATTAATATGGAGTTAGTCCCCACTCTTCTGGGAAGGCTTTCCACTAGATGTTGGAAACATTGCTACGGGGCCTTGCTTCCATTCAGCCACAAGAGCATGAGGGAGGTCGGGCACTGATGTTGGGCTATTAGGCCTGGCTGACAGTCGGCATTCCAATTCATCCCAAAGGTGTTCGATGGAGTTGAGGTCAGGGTTCTGTGCAGGCCAGTCAAGTTCTTCCACACCGATCTTGACAAACCATTTCTGTATGGATCTCGCTTTGTGCATGGGGGCATTTTCATGTTGAAACAGGAAAGGCCCTTCCCCAAACTGTTTTGTTTTTAGCTTCCCCAAGCGCAGAATCGTCTAGAATGTCATTGTATGCTGTAGCATTAAGATTTCCCTTCACTGGAACAAAGGGGCCTAGCCAGAACCAGGAAAAATAGTCCCAGATCATCATTCCTCCTCCACCAAACTTTACAGTTGGCATTATGCATTGGGGCATGTAGCGTTCTCCTGACATCTGCCAAACCCAGATTTGTCCGTCGGACTGCCAGATGGTGAAGCGCGATTCATCACTCCAGAGAACACGTTTCCACTGCTCCAGAGTCCAATGGCGGTGAGCTTCACACCACTCCAGCCGACGCTTGGCATTACACATGGTGAGCCGTTGTTACTCCTAGACGTTTCCACGTCACAATATCAGCACGTACAGTTGACTGGGGTAGCTCTAGCAGGGCAGAAATTTGACGAACTGACTTGTTGGAAAGGTGACATCCTATGACGGCGTCACGCTGAAAGTCACTGAGCTCTGCAGTAAGGCCATTCTTCTGCCAATGTTTGTCTATGGAGATTACATGGCTGTGTGCTCCATTTTATACACCTGTCAGCAACTTGTGTGGCTGAAATAGCTGAATCCACTAACTTGAAGGGATGTCCACATACTTTTGTATATATATAGTGTACTTCTCTTGATCCTCCCACTTCTGTTGACACTCCATGTATGCAGTTAGCAATGACTGATGTGGTGATGAAAATGATTTTCTCTCATACTGGTGAAGTGGTATGTAAAGAAACTGAGAATATATTTGAAAAGATAAATGCTATTTGCATGTGATTTTTTTTAAACTGTGAATTGTAGAGTATCTATTGTCACAAATTAGTGGTACCCCATATCATCTCCACCCAGTCTGTGGGTACCATTGGTGGTAGCCCAGTACAGTGCTGTAATTAGTTTCTGTGGAGAACGGCCCAATCACATTTCCATAGAAGTTGGGTGGAGAATTGTCATTTTCCTAAACAAGTTTTCCGTTGCATAAAATTGAGTTTTTTTGTAATCACAAACACAGGAATTCGTATATAGCCCATAAGAGCCTCACTATCAAAGCTAAAAAGACGCTGTCATTGCTGTGACTAGTGTGGATTTTGTTCTGGCTCTATGATTTAGACCGAGATAAAGTGCCATTGAGATGCACCTTCATTTGACAATGCTATTAGTCTCTAGGTTCAGTTTTGCTCTGCAGTAGTCACTCTGTCACAATGTTAATTACTTGGTTCTTTTTGTAGAACGCCACAGGGCTTCAGACGTGTGAGATGTGATTAAAAAACTAGATTAGGTTTCCAATTTCATATGCAGACAACTGCTAAATGTGGAGACTCGGGAGATTAAGATCTGTATCACCAAGCAAATTGCTTTAAAATGATGGGTTCATTAAAACCCAACTGATTCTTGATTTCCTTCAGGCACACACACTGTCTCTCTCACACAATAGCCAAAGGCTATTTCTTTGTTGTGGTTAAACATTCACAACAATTTCATCTCAAACAAGTCAGCTGTACATGTTTAAACATTATAACATACATTTTGTCAAATTGGTATTGTTATGAAATATTTTTATTGCGCCTTGCCCTGATGTATTTTACAACACAAAAGTGCAGGTTCACCATGTAGACCAATTTTAGGCAAATTTATGCTCAAATTGAGGTCACTGATAAGAGAAACGATAGTAACAAGGTCAAGTATAACTGTCATTATTCAGGCAATGTTACATGTGGTTGAAATTTCCTTTTTCCTCACAGTAATTGTGATTTCATAAATAATACCTGTTGGAAAACTAGCACTAACAGCATTGGGCTTCCAGTCTCGTGTCAGACTTTACAAGTAGCTGGTCAGAGGTCAAAGCTCACGTGATATTTGGTTCTTGGTGCGGAGATTACTGGGCTTCCAATGTCCTTTTTAGGCCTTCTCTTCCTTGAGTAGGCCCACAATGCCATCCCTCCTGGAGGTGTAGGGAGCGTGCTTCAGTCTTAGCAGGTGAGCAGGGAACAGGTTGCCACTGGGCGCGTACATCTCCTCCCCCTTCTGGCCCATCAGCGAACGTAGCGTCTTGTTCCGGGAGAGGATCTTGTTGTAGAACTCCACCCCTCCCTTGGCATAGATCTTGGACAGGCCTGCAGCACGGCGGTCTGATTTGTAGTCCAGCCATTGGCTGACAGCGTCGGAAGTCAGGAAGTAAGAGACAGCGCCCAGGCCGAGCGCCACAACATTCACTACGCCCCTGAAGATCACAGGCCCAATGTGGAGCCTGAAGATCTGCTTCAGGGTCACCGAGTAGACCATCACTCCGGCCAAGCAGAATGGAGCTACAGCCGCATTCAGCACAGGCCCGCCCACCTCAAGACGAGCTACCTCCCTCGCCACGGCAAACTTCTGAGCCTCTGGGGAGAATACTAGAGCATCCTTCAGGGCCGTGCCGATGACACTGTCCCACTCCACCTTCTCGCCATTGATGAGTATGCTGCGGTTTGTGATGCCAGCCGGGTCGTCCAGCGTGCTGTTGAAGTTGGCAGGGATGCCAATCTGGGCACCGGAGGGAAGCCAGGGTACGCCAGCCCCAACAGGGTGGAAGCCAAACGACGCGAAGGCACTATAACCATCAGGGGCGCCCACATCAGAATCCTTCAGCACCTGTTTGAAGAGGCTCTCCAGCTTCTCAGAAAGGCTGGCTGGTTCTCCTTTGTTCCAGGCCTGATACAGCTTCCTATAAGTGTTCTCTGGGAATAAGTGGTAAAACATTTGGGCCGCAAACACCCCACTGCACCCAGCGATGAGCAGCGGCGTCCGGTACTTCTGTACCATCACGGCATACTTCAGAAATGGAGACGCCATGGTCGTAATCTGTTAGACACAGACTTCAGAGGGATGGATCTGCAGAGAAACAGAATTATAACGTTAATGGTTTTATATCTGACAAAGCAGGTTTGACCTGGCTGAATGAGTGGTGACAAAATACTGCCGGTGAATAGGCCTACTCTTGTTTTAGGAATAACAAATACATACTCTCCAGTGTTTCCCCTAGGATTTTTTTTCCCAGCAGTGGTGGCAAGGATAGGGGGTTAAATGAATACAGGGGAAACACACTGCTCTCTGTGAGAAGTTGGGGAACCATGAGGACTGAACTGTTTTTATTCTGCTGTGATTGCATACAACACATTCTCATAGGGATGTGTTGAGAATGTATGGGGTCCTAGAATTCATCCAGACTACTTGAACTTGATGACAACAGTGCATCGTGTAATAAAGGTGGCAGGTAGCCTAGCGGTTAAAGAGCCAGTAATCGATAGGTCGCTGGTTCGAATCCCAGAGCAGACTAATGTGTAGGCCGTCATTGTATATACGAATGTGTTCTTAACTGACTTGCCTAGTTAAATAAAAAGTTACACAGTTGAAAAATTGGTCGATGTGCCCTTGAGCAAAGTACTTAGCCAACCTTAATCGCTCTGGATAAACGCGTCTGCTGAAAATGTAACAAAGTCTCACACCAATGTTCCAATTGGCAATTATGTTATCCTGTTGGTCAAATCCAAAATGCAATGGATACGTGTGCAACTAGAAGCCAGATTATTATGTTAGCTTGCTGGCTAGTTGGTTAGCATAGCTAGCACAGAAATCTCAATAAAATAAAGATAGCTGTGCATGACTGCCAGGCAAGTGAAGCAATACTAACAGCTTGAAAACACACACTGAACCAACAGGTAATGTTGCGTTTCATAAAACGTTTGGATAACTCACATGCCATGGACATCTATGTAAGGGCAACTGGACAAAAAGGGTCGTCACTAATTACCACAGCCACAAAGTCATACACCCCGCCTATTTCTACAATTTAACTTCTTAAAAATGTGATTTTAAACCTAACCTTAACCCTAAACTTAACCACGCTGCTAACCTTAAATTAACACAAAAAAGCTAATTTGATTTTTCATACATTTATAGACATAGACACTTTGACTTTGTTGCTGTGCTATATAGTGTAAACAGGTTATTACGAAGGCAACGACGCCGTAAAGCAACTGTTTTTACGACAGTTTTACGTTAATGTCTAGTCACTACGTTAATCAGTGACGTCAATCTGTTTACGCTGTAAGAATATCAAACACTGCATAGTGGGTTAAAGTAGTGTAATTTTAATGCATTCATGTTTTGCTATCGTAGTCTGCTGGAACAGTTTCATATACGTGTCACGCTATTCAAATGACCACAAGGGGGCATACTCTATTTTACCGCCGCTTCAAATAAGTGCAAAGCAAATGTATAGTATCAGTTTATTAGACCTCACCGAAGGAAGGACATAAGCATTTGTAAAGTGTTCTAATATAGGGGCTACTCTATTTTACCACAGCTTCAAATAAGTGCAAAGCAAAGGCACAGTATCAGCCTATTAGATCTCACCGAAGGAAGGACAGAGGCATTTGTAAAGTGTTCTAATAGGGGCTGTTATAAATAACACATATTACTATATTTAGTGTGTGTGTGTCACAGAGAAAATGTTCCATCCTCTCTATTTGTCTCACATTTTCAGAGTCATAGCCTGATATGAATCATTTAGCTCTCCAGGCTCCCATATCACTGTTCCCTGTTCTCCTCCAGACTGTTGCTGGAGCTGCCTGTCACTGTGGGCGTGATGGGTAGAGAATGCTTGATTACCAACCGGTTCTTTTCTCTTTTTTTCTGGGGATTTACCAACCTCATGCATCTGGGTAATTACAGTGTGCATAACACACTTCTCATGCATTATTACTGCCAGACACACATTGATCCATGTAGGAATGTGTGTTCAGGCCCTGAGCTGTAATAATGTGCTCAATAAATGTCTGCGAGCTGTTATGAAATGTTTATGGTGTTGTTGGAGTATGCAGGAGATGCAAATGAAATGTAACTAGGTGGATGTGATGCAAGGAACATACATTACTTGGTCGGCACATTCGCTATACTTACACAACATTTTTTTTGTGACAAAACCATCAGTAAACCTAGAGTTGAAAATGCCATGGAAACCCATTTAAATAGTATTTTTTTATTCTCTACATGGGAATTTGACCGCAAAAGTTATTATCTGCACTACGTATGTATGCACAGACTATCTGTAATAAGTACATTTGATGGAAGCACAACTCTGATGGGAACATACACAAGGGGTTCCCTTAGCCTAGGCTAATTGCGGCATTTGGCCAATAAAAAAAATGAAAAGCCAATAAATAAAATTGTAGCAAACCAAATTGTCCAGGAGAGACTGTCTATCATAGCCTTATACCCAGAATTCGTGCCTCAGCACAATTATTTCATGCCTTGCAAGCACGTGAGCCTCCAGCTTAGGCCAAAGCAAGCGAGAGAGGAGCCTTTGCCTAGGCCACTGTTGATTGTGAAAATGGAAGCTTTTTTCATTGAATTAAAACAAAAGTTAGAGGAAAAAGAGCATGCCTGTAGTGAAAAGCCTATAAGGGGGATTTAGTATGTTTTAATATTGTAGTGGAAGATGAGAAGAACATTGGCATTGCCAAATTCCAGGCTACTGTGCAACTCCCTATTCAGGTGGGATGCAATTTTAGAACTTACATTTATTTATAATGATTTGTTATATCATTATTATTTTATTATATCATTGTTATTATTGTAAGACTATTTATTTATTATTTATTTATTAGATTTTTAAATATGCAAAACCTGTTTTGTTTAATTCTGTTGACATTTCATTGGCTAAATGAAATTTGATCTGTCTTTTTAATTGTGTGCTCCATATTTAGTTTAAGATGGGTTATTAGTAGGTCTGTTGTAAAATGAATAATATTAGCCTATTTCGGTCACTTGTTGGGTAGGGTAGGCAGTTGCCTTTGATGGTAATTGCTACAATATAACCTGTTCAGAACTTTTGTGAAGATTTAAACCATATTTAATTCAGTTGAGCCATTTTCTTTGTCCAATTTAAGTTCCAACTGTAATGCTGTTTTCCACAATATAACAGCTTGCTCATAAATACCCTTACTTTTGATATTACCATAATAAAGTTCAGAAACCTTTGTCAAGGTGTGGTGTGGCATGGCTATTATTTAGCTTTAGCTACTACAAGCCTATGATACTGTCTAAACACTGAACAAAAATATAAATGCAACATGTAAAGTGTTGGTCCCATGTTTCATGAGCTGAAATAAAAGATCACAGAAATGTTCCATACACACAAAAAGATTATACCTCTCAACTTTTGTGCACAAATTTGTTTACATCCCTGTTAGTGAGCATTTCTCCTTTGCCAAGAGAATCCATCCACCTGACAGGTGTGGCAATAAAAGGCCACTCTAAAATGTGCAGTTTTGTCACACAACACAATGCCATAGACATCTCAAGTTTTGAGGGAGCGTGCAATTGGCCTGCTGACTGCAGGTTTGTCCAGCAGAGCTTTTGCCAGAGAATTGAATGTTAATTTCTCTACCATAAGCTGCATCCAATGTAAGAGAAAGTACATTCAACCGGCCTCACAACCGCAGACCACATGTAACCACGGCAGCACAGGACATCCACATCCAGCTTCTTCACCTGCGGGATCGCCTGAGTCCAGCCAGCCAGACAGCAGATGGAACTGTGGAGTATTTATGTCTGTAATAAAGCCCCTTTGTGGGGAAAAACTCTTTTTGACTGGCTGCGCCCCTGCCCATTCATCATTCATGTGAAATCCATAGATTAGTAATGGTGGTGACTGGTTATAGTTGAAAAAGGAAGTAGATGAAAGCCTGAACATTTGAAAGTCGATATGTTGTATCTAGTATGAACAGTTTAAGAGTTACTGTTGGTGTGTTATTTTATGCAAATGTATGCAAATTCATATAGTGATAGTCGATTTAAAAAATATGAATTTGACATTAGGATAGAGTGAACATGTGAAATTTGGTTTGGTGTCTTTAGCTTGAAGGGTTCAATAATTAATGTTGATGAGTTATTTTACACAAATGTATATAGTTATAGTTGATCAATTAATAATAATTTAAAAGTTAGGATAAATTGAATATGTGAAAGTTGGTTTGGTGTTCAAGAGTTACAATTATTGTTGGTAGGTATTATACTGTAGGCTAATATGTTCACATTTAAGTAGTTCTTGTCACGCCCTGACCTTAGAGAGCCTCCGGCGACAGTCCCCAGTCCGGGGCCTGAGGCGAGGATTCCCAGTCCGGGGCCTGAGGCGAGGATTCCCAGTCCGGGGCCTGCGGCGAGGATTCCCAGTCCGGGGCCTGCGGCGAGGATTCCCAGTCCGGGGCCTGAGGCGAGGATTCCCAGTCCGGGGCCTGCGGCGAGGGTCCCCAGTCCGGGGCCTGCGGCGAGGGTCCCCAGTCCGGGGCATGCGGCGAGGGTCCCCAGTCCGGGGCCTGCGGCGAGGGTCCCCAGTCCGGGGCCTGAGGCGAGGATTCCCAGTCCGGAGGGTCCCTGCACCAGAGGCGCCACCAAAGTGGGGGGAGCCAGAGGGGGGGGGGGGGGGGTGTACTGTCACGCCCTGACCTTAGAGAGCCTTTTTATGTCTCTATTTGGTTTGGTCAGGGTGTGATTTGGGTGGGCATTCTATGTGTTGTATTCTATTGTGTTTGGCCAAGTGTGGTTCCCAATCAGAGGCAGCTGTCTATCGTTTTCTCTGATTGGGAATCACACTTATGTAGCCTTTTTTCCCACCAATGTTGTGGGATCTTGTCCTTGTATGGTTGCTGTTGAGCCCTACAAGGCTGTATGTTTCGTTGGTTCGCTCTTTCTTGTTTTTCTGATTATCATTAACGAATATGATTAACCTAATCCATGCTGCATCTTGCTCTAATTCCACCAAAGACTATCGTTACAGTTATAATTTAGAGCACAGAACAGAGTTAGTGTGAGGCAGAGCTAGCTAGCAACACCCAGGGCTAGAGCTGGACCAGAGCTAATGCAGACCAGAGCAGTAGTTGTGGTCGCAGTAGTTGTGGTCGCAGTAGTTGTGGTCACAGTAGTGATCAGTAGTTGTGTGGTTGTGGTCAGCAATTGTGGTGATTAGATGTGGTCAGAAGTTGTGTGGTTTTGGTTACTAGATGTGGTCAGCAGATGTATGGTTGTGGTCAGCAGTTGTGAACAGTAGTTGTGTGGTCAAAAGTGTTCTGGTCAGAAGTTGTGTGGTTGTGGTCAGTAGTTGTGTCGTCAGAAGTTCTGTGTTTGTGGTCAGTAGTGGTGTGTTTGTGGTCAGTAGTGGTGTGGTTGTGGTCAGTAGTTATGTGGTTGAGGTTTGTCATTTTGTGATCAGTAGTTGTGTGGTTGTGGTCAAAAGTTGTGTAGTTGTGGTCAGTATTTGTGGTCAGTAGTTTTGTGATCAGTAGTTGTGTGGTCAAAAGTTGTGGTCAGAAGTTGTGTGGTTGTGGTCAGAAGTTGTGTAGTTGTAGTTGTGTGGTTGTGGTCAGTAATTGTATGGTCAGAAGTTCTGTGTTTGTGGTCAGTAGTGGTGTAGTTGTGGTCAGTAGTGGTGTAGTTGTGGTCAGAAGTGGTGTAGTTGTGGTCAGCAGTTGTGTGGTTGTGGTCAGTAGTATTGGTCAGTGGTTGAGTGGTCAGTAGTTGTATGTTCAGTATTTGTTTGGTTGTGGTCAAATGTTGCGGTAAGTAGTTGTTTTGTCAGAAGTTATGTTTTTGTGGTCAGAATTTGTGTGGTTGTGGTTACTAATTGTGGTCACTATTTGTGTGGTAGTGGTTGAGTGGTTAGTAGTTGTGTGTTCAGTAGTTGTGTGGTTGTGGTCAGAAGTTGTGTGGTTGTGGTCAGTAGTTGTAGCCAGGTAGTTGTGGTCAATAATTATGGTGATTTAGATGAGTGGTGAATAGTTGTGTGGTCAGAAGTTGTGTGGTTGTGGTCAGTAGTTGTAGCCAGGTAGTTGTGGTCAATAATTGTGGTGGTCAGTAATTATGGTGATTTAGATGAGTGGTGAATAGTTGTGTGGTCAGAAGTTGTGTGGTTGTGGTCAGAGGTTGTATGATTGTGGTCAGTAGTTGTTTTGTCAGTAGTTAGGTTTTTGTGGTCAGAATTTGTGTGGTTGTGGTCAGTAATTGTGGTCAGTAGTTGTGATGTGGTCGGTATTTGTGTGGTCAGAAGTTGTGGGCAACAACGACGAGACAGCCTACATGGAGGAGGTGAGGGCCCTCGGAGTGTGGTGTCAGGAAAATATGGTGATGATTGTGGACTTCAGGAAACAGCAGAGGGAGCACCACCCTATCCACATCGACGGGACAGTCGTGGAAAAGGTGGAAAGTTTTAAGTTCCTCGTCGTACACATCACAGACAAAATGAAATGGTCCACCCACACAGACAGCGTGGTGAAGAAGGTGCAACAGCGCCTCTTCAACCTCAGGAGGCTGAAGAAATTTGGATTGTCACCAAAAACACTCAAACTTTTACAGATGCACAATCGAGAGCATCATATCGGGCTGTACCACCGCCTGGTACGGCAACTGCTCCGCCCACAACCGTAAGGCTCTCCAGAGGGTAGTGAGGTCTGCTCCGCCTATAACCGTAAGACTCTCCAGAGGGTAGTGAGGTCTGCACAACGCATCACCGGGGGCAAACTACCTGCCCTCCAGGTAGGTACACCACCCCTATGTCACAGGAAGGTCAAAAAGATCATCAAGGACAACAACCACCTGTTCACCCCACTATCATCCAGAAGGCGAGGCCAGTACAGGTCAGTACAGGTGCATCAAAGCTAGGATCGAGAGACTGAAAAACAGGCCATCAGACTTTTAAATAGCCATCACTAACATTGAGTGGCTGCTGCCAACATACTGACTCTAATGTCTAGCCACACTAATAAAATGTATCATTGTGGTCAGTAGTTGTGTGGTTATTGTCAGTAGTTGTGTTGTGGTCTGTAGTTGTGTGGTTCATTTGTGGTGGGGTCAATATTTGTGTGGTTGTGGTCCGTAATTGAGGTCACTCTTCACCCAAGTCATAATTTTTGCCCTCAATGTCTGTGAGTATCCATAACAACAGCTCCGTTCAGGCTGCTCAATGATTACACGGAGAGCTGTTAATAGACGTTACCTAGACACTTTTTGTCACTCTAAACTCTGTCAAACAGCTGTAACTTTGTATTGGTAGAATTCGTAATCCACTCAATCCAATAAGAGGGTTACAGCCCTACTCCTCTATAGAGACCGGCAAACTAGTCAGTTAAGTTATTTAGAACACAGAGAATGATCCTGGAAAAGAAGGACAATGCTAGTAAGCATTAGAAACAGCGCTAGCTGTTCAGTCTGAAACAGATGAACAAGTCAAGGGAATTTGAAAAGCTATGAAGACATTCATTCCCGCGAGTCAAGCGTTGCTAGGCAAGTTGAGTGGTCAGTAGTTCACAAATCATGGGGATTTGTCGAGCTATGAAGACTTCTCTTTCACCAAGCAAAGCGTTGCTAGGGAACAGTAACATTGGCAACACTGCTCCACTATGGCTAAAGCAAGTGTGAAAAACATGCTAACATACAGTACTTTAATACCAAATAAATACCATGCTCTGACCCACAAAACGTATTTGCTAGATTCATAATAGTTTTGTTAGACAAAGCTATAAAGTGACCGTAAAAATGTGATGTAATTTTATTGGAATATGCAACTGTTGTTGGCAAATAATTCATCTGCTAACATTAGCTTCTGACATGACTTACTGAATGTAAAAAGAGAGCAGTTGATGGGTAACTAAAACAGATCTACTGATAACCTATTTCTAAAATGTATTCAGTTTTGAAAAGCAGAGAAGTAGAGGAAGATTTTGTACCCTCTAACTTTTTGTCCAAATTGTTGGGGAAGTGGTTAAAACTGCAGTTGTTTGCAAAAAAGTTACAGAAAACGTTGTTGATGCGTTTACAAAAATAGCTGTAACTTTTATCAAAATATAATTTCATGTTCAAATGCAAGATTTGAGTAAGTTTTTGTCTAAGTTGTTGCAAAGTGGTCAAAGTTGCTGATTTGTGTCAAAAGTAGCATTATTGCATTTAGAGTGAATGGAAGTTTGAAGTGATGATGTCACAATTGGGCTTTTTAGAATCTTGAGGAAATCCCATACAACGCGATGGAGGACAACAGGTTTAATATATTAAAAAGTATAAAAGATAAAAGATCAAAAAAGTTGTATACAAGCAACTCAAGCATTACCATTCTGAACGTTTTAAAGTTTGAGCGGCATTTCTAGCTTAAACGGTGTAAGAGGAGTAGCGCGCTAAAGAAGAAGTAGACGAAGAAGAAGTAGTATGTCGAAGAGGAAGCTAGTGCTTTTGCTTCACAAGTCCCACAATAAAAAGTATGTTGAAGATTGAAGCTGCTGCGTAAGCCCCACAATAATAATAATAATAAGAAGAAGAAGATTTAGAATTGGACATTTGCTTCACAAGTCCCGTTAATTATATATTCTGGGTGAAATTTGAATGGAATTGATGGAGAGAGTGAAAGACTATGACAGTGCTCAAGTGTGCACTGATTTAAAGCAACAATATTCAAGTGATATGCTGTTTTAAAACTAATAAGGTGACCCCCGAAAGCCAGATAGAGATGTGTAAATTAGACTGTACCATATGCTGCAGAAAATGTAGGGACCACAATGGAAACAAGTCCCAGAATTTATTGTGCAATCTCGATCACTTTTTAAAATATTTGTGCATATATGTCATTTTTTTCTAGTAACAAATAAAATGAACCAATCAATCCAAGCTAGGAAGCGACAATTTGATGAATGGAAAGAGACCTCTGTTGCAAAACACCAAATCAAGGAGCAAAGGGCTGACTCCACATTAGAAGAGTTGCGTGACCAAATTGTGCCTGTGGAACAGTTGGGCGATTTCGCCCATTGCTATTTTCTCCAAGAGGATGTCCTGATGAGAAAGTGGGTGTCTCATGGTAGTTGTTTTGTGGGAGAGGCGATTAGTCAGGTTGTTGTACCAGTTAAGTTTTTTGAGTTGGTGTTGACAACTTCCCACAATGACGTTGCTGGACATATGGGTGTGAGGGAAAACCTACAATCGCATACTAAGACATTTCTTTTGGCCTAGGTTAAAGAGGGATGTTTCTGAGTTCATCAAAACTTGTCACACCTGTCAATTAACAGGTAAACCTAATCAAGCTGGTATCAAGCTGGTACCACTGTTTCCCATTCCTGTACTCAACCAACCTTTTGTGTATCTGATAATTGACTGTGTTGGTCCTCTGCCTCGTTCTAAAAGGGGTAGTAGTTACCTGTTCACTGTGATGTGTCAGACCACTAGGTTTCCTGCTGCCTATCCTCTCAGGTCTATCATGACTGTGCTAAAACCTTTGACTCAGTTTATCTCACTGTTTGGAATCCCTAAGGTCATTCAGAGTGATCAAGGATCTAATTTCACCTCTAATCTGTTTGGTCAGGTTCTCCAACAGCTCCATATTAAACACAATTTGTCTAGCGCTTATCACACGCAAAGTCAAGGAGCGCTGGAACGTTTCCATCAAACACTTAAGTCTTTGTTGAGAGCTTATTGTACTGAGATGGATAAGGATTGGGAGGAGGGGTTGCCTTGGTTACTGTTAGCCGCTAGGGAGGTTTCACAGGAGAGCACGGGTTTCAGTCCAAATGACCTTGTGTTTGAACATGGTGCATGGACTTCTATCTGTTCTCCAGGATGACTGGAAGTCTCCCGAGCCTCCTCAGTCCCTGTTATCTTATGTGTGTGATTTCCAGCAACGCCTGTAAGCCGCTGGTGAAATAGCTAAAGAGAAGCTATCATCTTCACAGGAGAGGATGAAGGGCATATTTGATCGGTGAACTGAGCCTTGTCACTTTAGTCCAGGTGACCAGGTTCTTGCTCTGCTGCCAATTGTTTGTTCTCCTTTTCAAGCAAAGTTTCAAGGTCCATATACGGTTGTGCGCCAGTACACTGACAAACTATCTAGTTGCCACTTCAGAACGGAGAAAAGCACACCAACTGTGCCATGTAAATCTGTTAAAACCCTTTTATGCAAGTTCCTCTGAGAATGAACAGTGGGATTCTACAGAGGATGATAAACCTGTTCTATCGCGCCTGTCTGTTCCCTTCTGGTCTCGTTTTCTTCTTTCCTCTTAAAGGTTGCCTCCTGTGCTCAAAGGTTGCTGAGGTCTGGGGAGGATGAGGTTGGCTGGGGCAAGTGGAAGTGTGAATACGTACCCCTCATTAATTTGGGACGTAGGCTGGGTCAATTTGGGACGCAGGCTGGGTCAATTTGTTTGTGTGACTGGTATGTAGTTCCGGGGTCCTTGTTGGTCCCCGGTTTTATGGGGAGGGGGGTTGACGACCCTCTCATTCCGTCTGCCGAATTCTTTCTCTTTGCTCTTATTTTCCTTAATAGGATGTCGGTGGGCGGAGTTGGGAGTGTCATCAGCGACATGGGACACACCTGGACCCGGGTGTGTCCCGGGATAAATACACCTCTTCCCCATTCATTGAGGAGACTCTCCATGCAGACACGCTGTTTGATTTTGGTTGTGGCATTTTTGTGGCCGGCCGGTTTGCTTTGGCATCTTTCAACACTCCTCATCACATCTATACACGCAACCACTCATTTACACTATTGATTACTGACTACACACACCATTGTTTATTTGTACATAGGTTACCTCAGTTAATAAATATATTTTTGTTATTCCTTATCTCCGTGTTGTCTCCCTTTTTGTTACGGCTTCGAGCCGGTTCGTGACAGTTTAATGACATTCAGAGATTGTTATGCCAAACCTTCAAAAAAATATTTAACTAGGCAAGTCAGTGAAGAACAAATTCTTATTTACAATGACTGCCTAGGAACAGTGGGTTAACTGCCTTGTTCAGGGGCAGAATTTTTACCTTGTCAGCTCCGGGAACCTTTCGGTTACTGGCTCAATACTATAACCACTAGGCTACCTACCGCAACATTCTTCTGCTGCTACCTTCCAGCCGCAACATTCCATACTGGGTAAGCCTAAGGTAGGGAGGGATGTGTTTTCTGTTTCTCCAGATTGACATAGTCTTGATTTTGGTGTTGAAAACGGAAACCATGATATCGAGGTGCCCAAAGTCGGTATGTTTGCTTTGTTGGTTGTGTGTTGCATTGGCACAGAAAACAGATGGTGGAAAATTTGTTGCATATATATTTTATATTATTTTAAAAATCGGATTCCCCCACAGCTGATCATTGTCTGCAACTGTCTCTGATCATGAAGTAATGAAACATGAAGAGAGAGTGAGCTCGTCTGTGGTGGTCGTCGAACCCTCAACTTTCTGGCCTGTAGCCCTGCTTGGCATCCACTGTGCCAAAAAAGCTTGCTGAAGTGACAGTTGATATCCACATTTATTTATGATTTTTAAATGTAACCTTTATTATTATTTAACTAGGTAAGTCAGTGAAGAACAAAGTCTTTTTTACAATGACGGCCTACCAAAAGGCCTTCTGGGGGACGGGGGCTGGGGTGCATTTTTCTTTATGACACCTTGAGATGGACCAGCCCTGATCTGTCCCTAATGTTATTTAATTTTGAGATAGACCACTCATTGTAACTGTGCATACATTACACATTGATGCTGTGAGATTCATCAAACCTCAGTAGAATTATCTACACAAAACGAGCAAGAGGCTATGATCAACTCCAAGAGAGAAAGCTCCTCTTTGCTTTTCCCTACACAAGTCTCCATGGCAACTGACACTGGCAGACATTCGAGAATCTCCTGGCTCTTAAAAAGGGAACAGTCAAAAGAAGGAGGTTACCCATTCCCCGGAAACATGCTGGTAATAGAATGGATTTTGTGTTCCTCACATAAAGGTTTAAGATCTGGGCTTGCTGCAGCAGCCTTTAGACCAGAGTCCTACTACACCACAGCCTCCCTCTACTCTACCAGCATGAATATGAACACCAGTTCAGTTTAAAACCACATCCCTTTCGTAATCCCCTTTTAATTCCACTGAGCGAGGTCACTAGGCAACATGGAACACATGCTAGCAGGACAGAAGGAGTAAGATGTATTTTAATGATGGGAGAAAGGAGTTATGGCTGCCACGGTGACGAATGTAAAGCCCTGGCTGAGGGTCAGTGGCGTCAACGTCATTGCTGTTTTTTCAGACGTCACTGGCCGAGCAATCCAGGGTGTCGAATGGAGATTGGTATTATCAAAGGCTATTCGTTGGTAACCTTTGGAGCTCTCCCTCATTTGACTATGGATTTTCAGTATTTATTAAGCCTGGGTGTTTGAAGCCTACATAAAGGTCAAGACACTAGTGGATGGAAAGCTTTTGACTAATCTGAATACTGCTGCTAGTGATCTGTATAATTCTTTCATGCAGTAGAGGGAGATTATGCACACCAATGTAGAATGCGTACAGGCAGCCTTTTGGGGACCCTAAGTGAGATTTGGGGGGGGAGGCACCAAGTGGGCAATTTTTTTTATTACCCCCCTTCTTGACTAAGGAGAGAAAAATGTACATTTTAAAGATAACTTCCTGCAAAAAAATGTTTTACAGCTACGTTCCTGCAATTCTACACATTTTGCCCTGATTAATGTCAGTGATACAGGGCCTTCACAAAGTATTCACACCTCTTGACCTTTTTTTTGTTTTTTGGTGTGTTACCGCCTGAATTTAAAATGGATTACATTTTTATTTTGTGTCACTTGCCTACCGACACACAATACCCCATAATGTCAAAGTGGAATTTTGTTTTTAGTAATGTTTACAAATTAATAAAAAATTAAAATCTGAAATGTCTTGAGTCTCTTCACAATCTCCAAGTCTAGAACAGACTATGGGAAACGCACAGAACTACATAGAGCCATGACTACATGGAACTCTATTCCACATCAGGTAATTGATACAAGCAGTAGAATCAGATTGAAAAAACTTGATTGAAAATGCACCTTAAGGAACAGCGGGGACTGTGAAGAGACACACACACAGGTACAGACACACGCATACAGGCGCTACCACACGCACTCTACACACATGTACATTGTAATATTGTTGTATGGTGCTATTATACTATTTGTATTGTAGAAATGTAGTGGTGTAATAATGTTATATGATGTACTGTTTCATCTTTTGTTTTAAATGCAGAGCCCCACCTGTTTAGCTATGTTATTTTGACATTAATATGTGTCACATATCAGTTTGCAAACAATGTTTAGTTAATAAAGCTGCACACAAACATGGTCTCCTTTTTGCTTATTGAGTAAGACAGCTCCATAATGCAGGTGTTTCAGCTTAGCTCAGTGCTTCCTGTGGTGGTGGGTCAGCCAGCGGAACATATGGAGCGTAAGGGTTGGTAATGTTCTCTAGTTGTGCTGTGATTGGCTCAGTGTTCTGTCACTCATGGGGACACTACGTTGCTGCAAAATCTACGGGGAGAGCTAGAAAATTCAAGCCCCTTGGGTTCTGCCATAGAGTTACATTAGAAGTGCCCATCCAAGAAGGCTCAGATAAAATTGGCGACAGATAAAATGACATCAAATCACATATCTACCGCAGCTTTGATTGGACTGATCATGTCAACATCATACTTTCAATATGTTTGCTAGCAAGCTAAACAAGCAGTTATCATCATGAATCCTGTAGACAATCTACTGGCAAATCCTTTTCAACCCTTGTCATATGAAGAAAAATTATAGATAAATTGTATCGGTGCTCATCGGCCATTTGATATAAACATTACACGACAAGTTGGAAATCGCAAATTCAACAATGAGTGGTTTGGAATGAATCAGTGGCTAGCTGCAAGCGTTGCAAAGCAATCACTAACCCGCTATTCAGTAGAGTGGGTTGTGGTCCAAGCCTGGGGTTTAAGGATCTCATTTCTAAGCTTAAAAGGATAAACATTCAATACCATGGGCCAGAAAAGGTTGAATACATTGGCCATGCTGGAAACTTGGAACTGGGAAATCTCAGACTTCAGTGAGTTCAAGACAACTGGGAACTAGCCAGGTGTAGCGGTGGTAAGGATTCACTCCATGGTGCTGAAAAGAAAGCTCTGCTGTTGGCGCTAACAGTTTGTGGGCACTGTTTGTCACCATTATAGTGCAATTAATGTAATGTTTAGTGTTGTGTAGTGACTTCGCTGGCATGCATCAACAAATGTTGGGGGGAGTTTTCCTCACCAAAATGTCCATGCTAAAATCTCCACTGGTAATGTAAGGGCCTTAATGTGTTTGGATCCCAGGGAGAGTAATGGGGATTCTAATAAATACGAATACAAGTAAGTGTTCAACCCTTTTGTTAGGGCTTAAATACGTCCAGGAGTAAAAATATGCTTAACAAGTAACATAAAAAGTTGCATGGACTCACACTGTGTGCAATAATAGTGTTAAACATGATTTTGGAATGACTACCTCATCTCTGTGCCCCACATATTATCCGTAAGGTCCCTCAGTCGAATAGTGAATTTCAAATACAAATTCAACCACCAAGACCAGAGAGGTTTTTCAATGCTTCGCAAAGAAGGGCACCTATTGGTTTTAAAAAAGCAGACATTTAATATCCCTTTGAATGATGTCTCAATACATCCAGTCACTACAAAGATACAGGTGTCCTTCTTAACTCAGTTGCAGGAGAGGAAAGAAACCGCTCAGGGATTTCACCATGAGGCCAATGGTGACTTTAAAACAGTTACAGAGTTTAATGGCTGTGATAGGAGAGAACTGAGGATGGATCAACAACATTTTAGTTACTCCACAATACTAACCTAATTGACAGAGTAAAAAGAAGGAAGCTTGTACAGAATAAAAATATTCAAAAACATACATACTGTTTACAACTGCAACCTGGACAATACTGAAAAAAATGTGTCAAAGCAATTAACTTTTTGTCCTGAATACAAAGTGTTATGTTTGGGGTAAATCCAATACAACACATTACTGAGTACCACTCTCCATATTTTCAAACATCATGTTTTGAGTATGCTTGTCATCATTAAGGTCTGGGGTGTTTTTCAGGATAAAAAAACCCGGAATGGAGCTATGCACAGGCAAAATCCTAGAGCAAAACCTGGTTCAGTTTGCTTTCCACCAGACACTGGGAGATGAATTCACCTTTCAGCAGGACAATAACCTAAAACACAAGGCCAAATCTACACTAGAGTTGCTTATCAAGAAGACAGCGAATGTTTCTGAGTGGCCGAGTTACAGTTTTGACTTAAATCTACTTGAAAATGTATGGCAAGACCTGAAAATGGTTGTTTAGCAATGATCAACAACCAATTTTACAGAGCTTGAATCATTTTTTAAAATGAATTATCTGCAAATATTATACAATCCAGTTGTGCAAAGACTCACAGCTGTAATTTCTGCCAAATGTGATTCTAACATGTATTGACTCAGGGGTGTGAATATAAATGAGATATTTCTGTATTTCACATAGAATAAATTAGCAAGAATATCTGAAAACATGTTATCACTTTGTTATTATGGGGTATTGTGTGTAACACAACCAAATGTGGAATAAGTCAAAGGGCACGGTATCACGTAAATAAGGTCTGATTTGTGGAAAGGTTCATGTTGTGATAGTGTTAAAGGTCCAATGCAGACTGTTTAATATTGATCTCAATATCAAATCATTTCTGAGTTAGTTAAGTACCTTACTGTGATTGTTTTAAATTAAAATGGTCAAAAACAAACAAAAATATTCTTTTAGGTTTCAAAGGCCCCTTTGGGTTTCCAGTTTCAGATTATCATTTTTTTGCTCAAGGGATCATTGTTTATGTTTGTTATTCATCTTCATGATCAAAATCTATTTGGAAGACAGAGAATGATGTAGTATCCTGCTATTATATATACATAGTACATAGGAACCAAAGGGAATGGCAGGTTACTGGAAAACAATGTGCGTGGAATAGATGATTTGGTTCCCGGAAGCCTCACATGCACTAATGCAATTCAGCATGAGAAGGGGGGGTTTGAGTGAACAGGAGGTGTTCCAGGAACTGCAGCACACTGCGAAAGAGAAGGGAGAGAGAGCTGTCCATTTCATGCCCATTAGTCGCTGTAATGAGTCTTGTAAAAGCCAGGAACAGGTATCTAACGCATGACTTATTTATAAAGGCAATCCTGATATCAAGCAGCACAGCACAGGACCCGTCCGCCATCAGATTATACACAATCACGTCGCTCCTACCGCTGCCACCTTCCCTGTAGACACAGGTCTGCTCCTACCGCTGCCACCTTCCCTGTAGACACAGGTCTGCTCCTACCGCTGCCACCTTCCCTGTAGACACAGGTCTGCTCCTACCGCTGCCACCTTCCCTGTAGCTGCCACCTTCCCTGTAGACACCGGTCTGCTCCTACCGCTACCACCTTCCCTGTAGACACAGGTCTGCTCCTACCGCTGCCACCTTCCCTGTAGACACCGGTCTGCTCCTACCGCTGCCACCTTCCCTGTAGACACAGGTCTGCTCTTACCGCTGCCACCTTCCCTGTAGACACCGGTCTGCTCCTACCGCTACCACCTTCCCTGTAGACACAGGTCTGCTCCTACCGCTGCCACCTTCCCTGTAGACACAGGTCTGCTCCTACCGCTGCCACCTTCCCTGTAGACACAGGTCTGCTCCTATCGCCTTCTCCCCACCATTAGCCACTTTATGGTACAAATCTGTGTGTGTGTGCAAACAACCTGCCTTTGCCCCTTACAGTTGGTCTGATAAACCCAAGGGTAACAGTTTAGCACTAAGAAGATACATTCCTTGGAACTTTTAAGATTCAAAATGACTAAAAGGTCTGTTCAGTGATTTCTCTTTAATGAATACACTCTTAGAAATAAAAGAGTTCCAAAGGGGTTCTTTGGCTGTCCCCATAGGATTACCTTATTTGGTTTCAGATAGAACCCTTTTGGGTTCCATGTTGAACCCTCTGTGGAAAGGGTTCTACATGGATGCAAAAAGAGTTCTACCTGGAACCAATAAAGGTTCTTCAAAGGGTTCTGCTATGGGAACAGCCAAAGTACCCTTTCAGGTTCTAGATATAACTCAACAGCTCTAAAATCCATAACTCAACTCCAGCCACTTTTATAATGGAAAAATGTATGTAAAAATGTATCACTAGCCACTTTAAACAATGTCACTGTCACGTCCTGACCATAGAAAGCCTATATTTTCTATGGTAGAGTAGGTCAGGGCGTGACTAGGAGTTTTAGTCTAGTTTATTATTTCTATGTGCGGTTCTAGGTTTATTTTCTATGTTGGGGTTTATGTATGATTCCCAATTAGAGGCAGCTGGTAATCATTGTCTCTAATTGGGGATCATACTTAAGTTGCATTTTTCCACCTGTGGGTTATGGGATATTGTTTGAATGTATGTGTTTTGAGTTATCTCGTAGCATCTCGTTAGTCACGGTTCGTTGTTTGTTTCTTTATTTGTTTTGTTCTAGGTTTTTCACTTTAATAAATGATGTGGAAACCATATCGCGCTGCAGCTTGGTCCGACCATTATTACCACGAACGTGACAGCCACTTAATATAATGTTTACATACCCTACATTACTCATCTCATATGTATATACTGTACTCTATACCATCTACTGCATCTTGCCATCTTTATGTAATACATGTATCACTAGCCACTTTAAATAATGCCACTTTTATATGTTTACATACCCTACATTACTCATCTCATATGTATATACTGTACTCGATACCATCTACTGCATCTTGCCTATGCCGTTCTGTACCATCACTCATTCATATATTTTTATGTACATATTCTTCATCCCTTTACACTTGTGTGTATAAGGTAGTAGTTGTGGAATTGATAGGTTAGATTACTCATTGGTTATTACTGCATTGTCGGAACTAGAAGCACAAGCATTTCGCTACACTCGCATTAACATCTGCTAACCATGTGTGACTAAGATCATAAATTTACATCACTCGACCATGCAACAACACCAGAACACCTTGAAGTTACACTGTTCCAAGCTGCCAGAATTGTGAGTCAAATATAGTCTGTGTTACAGTGTGAACAGTGTCAGGAACATCATCTGATCTCATATAAATCAAATCACATTTTATTAGTCACATGCTCCGAATACAACAGGTGTAGACCTTACAGTGAAATGCTTACTTATGGGCCCTTAACCGACAACGCAGTTTTTTAATTTTTTTACTGATAATAAGAAATAAAAGTAACAAGTAATTAAAGAACAGCAGTAGAATAACAATAGCGAGACTATATATAGGGGGTACCGGTACAGAGTCAATGTACGGGGACACCGGTTAGTTGAGGTAATATGTGCATGTAGGTAGAGTTATTAAAGTTACTATTTTAATTTTATAATTTACATTTTAAATTTCACCGTTATTTAACCAGGTAGGCCAGTTGAGAACAAGTTCTCATTTACAATTGCAACCTGGCCAAGATAAAGCAAAGCAGTGCGACAAAAACAACACAGAGTTACACAGTCATTAACACAACAGAAAAATCAGCAGGGGGGAACAGAGCTGGGGAACTGACAAATATAGGGGAGGTAATAAACAGGTGATTGAGTGAGTCCAGGTGAGTATAGGGGAGGTAATAAACAGGTGATTGAGTGAGTCCAGGTGAGTATAGGGGAGGTAATAAACAGGTGATGAGTGAGTCCAGGTGAGTATAGGGGATGTAATAAACAGGTGATTGAGTGAGTCCAGGTGAGTATAGGGGAGGTAATAAACAGGTGATTGAGTGAGTCCAGGTGAGTATAGGGGAGGTAATAAACAGGTGATTGAGTGAGTCCAGGTGAGTATAGGGGAGGTAATAAACAGGTGATTGAGTGAGTCCAGGTGAGTATAGGGGAGGTAATAAACAGGTGATTGAGTGAGTCCAGGTGAGTATAGGGAGGTAATAACAGGTGATTGAGTGAGTCCAGGTGAGTATAGGGAGGTAATAACAGGTGATTGAGTGAGTCCAGGTGAGTATAGGGAGGTAATAAACAGGTGATTGAGTGAGTCCAGGTGAGTATAGGGAGGTAATAAACAGGTGATTGAGTGAGTCCAGGTGAGTATAGGGAGGTAATAACAGGTGATTGAGTGAGTCCAGGTGAGTATAGGGGAGGTAATAAACAGGTGATTGAGTGAGTCCAGGTGAGTATAGGGGAGGTAATAAACAGGTGATTGAGTGAGTCCAGGTGAGTATAGGGGAGGTAATAAACAGGTGATTGAGTGAGTCCAGGTGAGTATAGGGGAGGTAATAAACAGGTGATTGAGTGAGTCCAGGTGAGTATAGGGGAGGTAATAAACAGGTGATTGAGTGAGTCCAGGTGAGTATAGGGGAGGTAATAACAGGTGATTGAGTGAGTCCAGGTGAGTATAGGGGAGGTAATAAACAGGTGATTGAGTGAGTCCAGGTGAGTATAGGAGAGGTAATAAACAGGTGATTGAGTGAGTCCAGGTGAGTATAGGGGAGGTAATAAACAGGTGATTGAGTGAGTCCAGGTGAGTATAGGGGAGGTAATAAACAGGTGATTGAGTGAGTCCAGGTGAGTATAGGGGAGGTAATAACAGGTGATTGAGTGAGTCCAGGTGAGTATAGGGAGGTAATAACAGGTGATTGAGTGAGTCCAGGTGAGTATAGGGAGGTAATAAACAGGTGATTGAGTGAGTCCAGGTGAGTATAGGGGAGGTAATAACAGGTGATTGAGTGAGTCCAGGTGAGTATAGGGAGGTAATAAACAGGTGATTGAGTGAGTCCAGGTGAGTATAGGAGAGGTAATAAACAGGTGATTGAGTGAGTCCAGGTGAGTATAGGGGAGGTAATAAACAGGTGATTGAGTGAGTCCAGGTGAGTATAGGGGAGATAATAAACAGGTGATTGAGTGAGTCCAGGTGAGTATAGGGGAGGTAATAAACAGGTGATTGAGTGAGTCCAGGTGAGTATAGGGGAGGTAATAAACAGGTGATTGAGTGAGTCCAGGTGAGTATAGGGAGGTAATAACAGGTGATTGAGTGAGTCCAGGTGAGTATAGGGAGGTAATAAACAGGTGATTGAGTGAGTCCAGGTGAGTATAGGGGAGGTAATAAACAGGTGATTGAGTGAGTCCAGGTGAGTATAGGGGAGGTAATAAACAGGTGATTGAGTGAGTCCAGGTGAGTATAGGGGAGGTAATAAGCAGGTGATTGAGTGAGTCCAGGTGAGTATAGGGGAGGTAATAAACAGGTGATTGAGTGAGTCCAGGTGAGTAGGGGAGGTAATAAACAGGTGATTGAGTGAGTCCAGGTGAGTATAGGGGAGGTAATAAACAGGTTATTGAGTGAGTCCAGGTGAGTATAGGGGAGGTAATAAACAGGTGATTGAGTGAGTCCAGGTGAGTATAGGGGAGGTAATAAACAGGTGATTGAGTGAGTCCAGGTGAGTATAGGGGAGGTAATAAACAGGTGATTGAGTGAGTCCAGGTGAGTATAGGGAGGTAATAAACAGGTGATTGAGTGAGTCCAGGTGAGTATAGGGGAGGTAATAACAGGTGATTGAGTGAGTCCAGGTGAGTATAGGGAGGTAATAAACAGGTGATTGAGTGAGTCCAGGTGAGTATAGGGGAGGTAATAAACAGGTGATTGAGTGAGTCCAGGTGAGTATAGGGGAGGTAATAAACAGGTGATTGAGTGAGTCCAGGTGAGTATAGGGGAGGTAATAAACAGGTGATTGAGTGAGTCCAGGTGAGTATAGGGGAGGTAATAAACAGGTGATTGAGTGAGTCCAGGTGAGTATAGGGGAGGTAATAAACAGGTGATTGAGTGAGTCCAGGTGAGTATAGGGGAGGTAATAACAGGTGATTGAGTGAGTCCAGGTGAGTATAGGGGAGGTAATAAACAGGTGATTGAGTGAGTCCAGGTGAGTATAGGGGAGGTAATAAACAGGTGATGAGTGAGTCCAGGTGAGTATAGGGGAGGTAATAAACAGGTGATTGAGTGAGTCCAGGTGAGTCCAGTATCGCTGAAGCGCGTGACGAGGGAAAGCAGGTGTGCGTAATGATGGTGGCAGGAGTGAGTAATGCAGGGCAGCCTGGCGCCCTCAAGTGCCAGGGGGGAAGAGAGGGAGCAGGCGTGACAGTACCCCCCCACTCTAGGGGCGCCACCCAGCATCCCACCTGGGTGAGCCGGCCGAGACATGGGCGCTGGGCAATCCGGCTGGGGGTAAACTCCCCACGAACCGGCTGCGGCATGGGAGCCTGGCGAGCCGGCTGAGGCAAGAACGCCTGGCGATCCCGCTGCGGCGTTGAAGCCCGATGATCCGGCGGAGCATGACATGGGATGGGAACCTGCCGAGCCAACCGAGGCAAAGAAACCTCTCGAGCCAGCTAGGACGTGGAAGCCCGATGAGCTGGCTTAGGCATCAGTCTTCTGAGGGGGAATAGGTTTTGTCGTGCCCTCTTCACGACTGCCTTGGTGTGCTTAGACCATGTTAGTTTGTTGGTTATGTGGACACCAAGGAACTTGAAGTTCTCAACCTGCTCCACTGCAGCCCCGTCGATGAGAATGTGGGTGTGCTCGGTCCTCTTTTTCCTGTAGTCCACAATCATCTCCTTTGTCTTGATCACGTTGAGGTTGTTGTCCTGCCACCACACGGTCAGGTCTCTGACCTCCTCCCTATAGGCTGTCTCATCATTGTCGGTGATCACACTGTTGTGTCATTGGCAAACTTAATGATGGTGTTGGAGTCGTGCCTGGCCGTACAGTCATGAGTAAACAGGGAGTGCAGGACTGGACTGAGTACACACCCCTGAGTGGACCCTGTGTTGAGGATCAGCACGGCGGATGTGGGGACGGCCCTTCAGGAAGTCCAGGAACCAGTTGCAGAGGGAGATGTCCCAGGGTCCTTAGCTTAGTGATGAGCTTTGAGGGCACTATGGTGTTGAAAGCTGAGCTATAGTCAATGAGTAGCATTCTCACATAGGTGTTCCTTTAGTCCAAGTGAGAAAGGGCAGTGTGGAGTTCAATAGAGATTGCATCATCTGTGGATCTGTTGGGGTGGTATGCAAATTGGAGTGGGTCTAGGGTTTCTGGGATAATGGTGTTGATGTGAGCAATGACCAGCCTTTCAAAGCACATCGTGGCTACAGATGTGAGTGCTACGGCTCGGTAGTGGGCACAGTCACTATGGTGGTCTGCATAAAACATGTTGGTATTACAGACTCGGACAGGGAGAGGTTGAAAATGTCAGTGAAGACACTTTCCAGTTGGTCAGAGCATGCTCGCAACACACGTCCTGTTAATCCGTCTGGCCCTGCGGCACTTGTGAATGTTGACCTGTTTAATGGTCTTACTCAAATCAGCTGCGGAGAGTGTGATCACACAGTTTTTCTGAACAGCTGGTGCTCTCATGCATTTTTCAGTGTTCTTTGCCTCGAAACGAGCATAAAAGTAGTTTAGCACGTCTGCTAGGCTCGTGTTACTGGGCAGCTCTCGGCTGTGCTCCCCTTTGTAGTCTGTAATGGTTTGCAAGCCCTGCCACATCCGACGAGCGTCAGAGCCGGTGTAGTACGATTCGATTTTAGTCCTCTATTGACGCTTTGCCGTTTGATGGTTCGTCGGAAGGCATAGCGTGATTTCTTATAAGCTTCCGGGTTAGAGTCCCGCTCATTGAAAACAGCAGCTCTAGCCTTTAGCTCAGTGCGGATGTTGCCTGTAATCCATGGCTTCTGGTTGGGGTATGTACAGTACGCACCGGTCACTGTGGGGACGACGTCATTGATGCACTCATTGATGTAGCCAATGACTGATGTGGTGTACCCCTCAATTCCATCGGAGTAATCCCGGGAACATATTCCAGTCTGTGCTAGCGAAACTGTCCTGTAGCTTAGCATCTGCTTCATCTGACCACTTTTTTATTGATCTAGTCACTGGTGCTTCCTACTTTAATTTTTGCATGTAAGCAGGAATCCGGAGAATAGAATTATGGTCAGATTTGCCAAATGGAGGGCGAGGGAGAGCTTTGTACGCGTCTCTGTTTGTGGAGTAAAGGTGGTCCAGCGTTTTTTTCTCTCTGGTTGCACATTAAACATGCTGATAGAAATTTGGTAAAACGGATTTAAGTTTCCCTGCTACTAGGAGCTCCACCTCTGGGTGAAGGTTTTCTTGTTTGCTTATGGCAGAATACAGCTCATTCAATGCTATCTTAGCACCACAGACTGAGGCTGGCACTATGTAAACAGCTACAAAAAATACAGATGAAAACTATCTCGGTAGGTAGTGTGGTCTACAGCTTATCATGAGAAACTCTACCTCAGGTGAGCAATAGCTCGAGACTTCCTTAGATATTGTGTAGCAGGTGTTATTTCCTCTCTCCAGTGTCTGTGTTCTTTTGCCCATCTTAATCTTTTCTTTTTATTGGCCAGTCTGAGATATGGCTTTTTCTTTGCAACTCTGCCTAGAAGGCCAGCATCCCGAAGTCGCCTCTTCACTGTTGATGTTGAGACTGGTGTTTTGCGGGTACTATTTAATGAAGCTGCCAGTTGAGGACTTGTGAGGCGTCTGTTTCTCAAACTAGACACTGTAATGCACTTGTCATCTTGCTCAGTTGTGCACCGGGGGCTCCCACTCCTCTTTCTATTCTATCTGGTTAGAGACAGTTCGCTTTGTAGTACAAAGCGTTGTCCGAGATCTTCAGCCTCTTGGCAATTTCTCACATGAAATAGCCTTCCTTTCTCAGAACAAGAATAGACTGACGAGTTTCAGAAGACAGTTCTTTGTTTCTGGCCATTTTGAGCCTGTAATCAAACCCACAACTGCTGATGCTCCAGATACTCAACCAGTCTAAAGGCGGCCAGTTTTATTGCTTCTTTAATCAGAACAACAGTTTTCAGCTGTGCTAACATAATTGCAAAAGGGTTTTCTAATGATCAATTACCCTTTTAAAACAATAAACTTGGATTAGCTAACACAACATGCCACTGGAACACAGTTTCCAGCTACAATAGTCATTTACAACATTAACAATGTTTACACTGTATTTCTGATCAATTTGATGTTATTTTAATGGACAAAAAAAGTGATTTTATTTCAAAAACAAGGAAATTTCGAAGTGACCCCAAACTTTTCAATGGTAGTGTACATTACTCTTACATAATTTCCACTCAGAGGACCGTTATTAGCATGCTTTAATCATTCATATTAAATGCTAGATTATCAGATACCCAGCAAGAATGTCTGATTTCGTTATTACTGAAACATTACCCAAGTGGTAAATATAAAGATCCAGTCAATTTTTATATTTTTGAGGCCCCTTACAATTCAGTGCTGTGATGCAAAAATTCTAGCATAGTATATAGAGCTTAGAATACATTTTTTATTGTTGGATATTATTCATCCTAATCAGACAGGTTTTTTACATGGACGATACATTGGAGAAAATAAGACAAGTACTGGAAACAATAGAACACTGACAAATCTGGGAAACCGGGCCTGGTATTCATAGCTGATTTTGGTCGGGCGGAGCAATCAGGGGAGAAGAGCCTTGGTCAGGGAGGTGACGAAGAACCCGATGGTGACTCTGACAGAGCTCCAGAGTTCCTCTGTGGAGATGGAAGAACCTTCCAGAAGGACAGCCATCTCTGCAGCACGCCACCAATCAGGCCTTTATGGTAGAGTTGCCAGAAGGAAGCCACTCCTCAGTAAAAGGCACATGACAGCCCTCTTTGAGTTTGCTGAAACGCACCTAAAGGACTGGCAGACCACTGTCAGACCATGATGAAACCAATATTGAACTTTTTGGCCTGAATACCTAGTATCACGTCTGGAGGAAACCAGGCAGGATCCCTATGGTGAAGCATGGTGATGGCAGCCTCATGCTGTGGGGATGTTTTCAGCGGCAGGGACTTGGAGACTAGTCAGGATCGAGGGAAAGGTGAACGGAGCAAAGTACAGAGAGATCCTTGATGAGAACCTGCTCCAGAGCACGCAGCACCTCAGGCTGGGGCGAAGGTTCACCTTCCAACAGGACAACAACCCTAAGCACATAGCCAAGACGATGCAGAAGTGGCTTCGGGACAATTCTCTGAATGTCCTTAAGTGGCCTAGCCAGAGCCAGGACTTGAACCCTATCGAACATCACTGGAGAGACCTGAAAATAGCTGTGCAGTGACATTCCCCATCCAACCTGACAAAGCTTGAGAGGATTGTCAGAGAAGAATGGGAGAAACTCCCCAAATACAGGTGTGCCAAGCTTGTAGTGTTATACCCAAGAGGACTTGAGGGCGTAATTGCTACCAAAGGTGCTTCAACAAAGTACTGAGTATAGGGTCTGAAACAATGGGTTAAAGGTAAGTATAGTAGCCCTAGGTGTAAAATAGTAAATCATGGCTACTTCTCAGAAAGTTTTAAACTCTCAAGAGAAGTAAAACAAGGTTGCCCACTTTCGGCATATCTATTTATTATGGCCATTGAAATGTTGGCTATTAAAATCAGATACAACACTAGTATCAAGGGCCTAGAAATCCTTAAAAAGAAAGGTGTCATTAACCGCTGATTAATGTTTTCTTTTAAATCCCCAACTTGGATCCCTCCACAGCCTCAGAGGATCTAGATCATTTCCAAACGGGTCTTCTAGCAGATTAGTAGGAATGTCTCGCCCCATGTTCAAGAAGGGCCCTTTTCCCTTTATTCAGATTACAACCTCTCCCTTTCAGTTATTTGAAAATGAAATAAATCTCCAAAATATCACTATTTTTAAAACATGCCATATGTCACATTGTATAATGATAAGAGACCGATGCAGGAATACAAAAATATAAATTATAAATTGTAAATTATATCATAAATAGGACTGGTGGAGTTATGTCACACATGCAGCTAACATAAAAATATGAAAAGGGCTGGTCTTCACAAAATTACAACCAAATAATTGCTGCATTACTGCAAAAATGGAAGAGGGAGAAAGTAAGAAACTTGTCTGTCGGCCCTGCATTAAAGACCAAAATTGTCTAAAGAAAATTGTGATGAATAAAAAAGTATACCACTTTCATTTAAGGACCAAAAAATGTACAGCTGTGCCATGTAGATTGCAAAATAGTTGGGAAGATATTTTCGATGTACCGATTCCATGGCACATGGTTTATGGGGCGGCAGCGTAGCCTAGTGGTTAGAGCGTTGGACTAGCAACCGGAAGGTTGCGAGTTCAAACCCCCGAGCTGACAAGGTACAAATCTGTCGTTCTGCCCCTGAACAGGCAGTTAACCCACTGTTCCCAGGCCGTCATTGAAAATAAGAATGTGTTCTTAACTGACTTGCCTGGTTAAATAAAGGTAAAATTAAATGTATGAACTGATACACCAAACAACACTTGATTCAAAACTTTGAGTTTTTCTATTTAAATTATTATACAAAATTCTTGCAACCAATAGAATTTTATATATATGGGGATACAACCATCCCAGCTCTGCAGATGTTGCTTTGCTGCAAAGAGACAGAATCATTAGATCATTTGTTTTGGTACTGTCGCTCTGGATAAGAGCGTCTGCTAAATGACTTAAATGTAAATGTTAAATGTCCACATGTATGTCGTTTTTGGTTTAGGAATGGCTGAAGAATTGCAACGTTTACCTGGAGCTAACTGCAAATAGCACTGCTATACACAGTACCAGTCAAAGGTTTGGATACACCTACTTATTCCAAGATTTTCTTTATTTTTACTATTTTCTAGAATGTAGAATAATAGTGAAGACATCACAACTATGAAATTACTCATATGGAATCATATAGTAACTTAAAAAGTGTTAAACAAATCAAAATATATTTTAGATTTTAGATTCTTCAAAGTAGCCACCCTTTGCCTTGATGACAGTTTTGCACACTCTTGGCATTTTCTCAACCAGCTTCATAAGGTATTCACCTGGAATGCATTTCAATTAACAGGTTTGCCTTGTTAAAAGTTCATTTGTGAAATGTCTTTCCTTCTTAATGTGTTTGAGCCAATCAGTTGTGTTGTGGGAATGTAGGGGTGGTATACAGAAGATGGCCCTATCTGGTAAAAGACCAAGTCAATATTATGGTAAGAACAGCTCAAATAAGCAAAGAGAAACGACAATCCATCATTACTTTAAGACATAAAGGTCAGTCAATCCGGAAGAATTCAAGAACTTTTGAAGTTTCTTCAAGTACAGTCGCAAAAACCATCAAGCACTACGTTGAAACTGGCTCTAATATTTACTTATTTACTTTTTACAAAATTGTGTATTGTTGGTTAAGCCCTCTTAGGGCTAAGGGCAGTATCCTGAATTTACGGATGACTGACGTGCCCAAAGTAAACTGCCTGTTACTCAGGCCCAGAAACTAGGATATGCATATAATTGGTAGCATTGGATAGGAAACACTCTGAAGTTTCTAAAACTGTTAAAATCTGTGAGTATAACAGAACTGATATGGCAGGCAAAAACCAGAGGAAAATCCATCCGGAATTAAAAAATGTTGAGGTCGTTTCAGGCCGTTTCAATGCTAACCTATGGGATATACTCTACAATAGGCTCCAGATTGCGCGTTCCAGCTTCACCGGATGTTGTCGATTTTAATCCCGCTAGCGGGATCTGAGCCCTTAGAGGAATATATTAAGGGCTTGTAAGTAAGCATTTAACGGTAAGGTCTATCTATACCTGTAGAATTCAGAGCATGTGACAAATAAAATTTGATTTGATTTAAAACGGGTTCCCAGAGGAACACAATGGTGTCAGTCTCTCTCTCAAGGAGAAAGGACCCACTCTGTATGTATCTGTAGAATCAATATAGATGTTGTTTACTGTAAGTGAAGTATGGAGAGAAAAAGAACATGATAAATTGTATCTGTGCTATTTTAGAGCCTACACATGCAATCCCAAACACACTTGATTGATATGATCCTATCCGTCACCTGTCCTCTAACTGAAACCCACGAAAGAGATCAGAAGGATATTTAGGCTACTTGTAATGGCATGAAGGAAGCCTTAAATCCATCGCTTCAGCCTCATATCTGTTCATTTCACCTAAAAGTGTCAACATAATAACGGTCACAATATCCTGCACCTCTCCGTTTTGTTCCGGAACCTATTTGGCCGGATCCGGTACCTCTTGTGGCATGATAAATAATTGTCACTTTTTGCAATGTAAAAATTCTTATAAAAGCGATCAAAGTTAATTCAAGTTGCCTCTTTGTTCATTATCCTGCCCCCACAAAAAAATATATATAATGTGAAAAAGTTGATTTTCAGCCTAATTTTCAAATAATTGATTTGGGTTGGGCCGGCCTGGGTTTATGATTTGCGCACCATTGTAACCTATGTTTGAGACAAACGCGTGGCTGTGTGAGAAGTGTGCCAGTATCTCTCACAGAACTAGAAAGAGTTTCCCTTTCTATGATATATCTCCTTCTCTGCTCTGAAAGACACAAGCCTCCAACTCTCATCTCTCCAGCTTTGCACATAATGTATTTCCTTATAGAATCGCGTAAAGGGTTCTGAAGGAACTGCAGCACCCCTGATAAATGTAAATACATTTACCAAAGTTATATAATTACTGCTGTCTGTTCAGGAATAAATGAAATAATTCAGAATAACCTACTTCACCATGAGAAGGCCTATAATTCAGCCACAGAGTCTCAATAGATTTTAAAAATAGCCTAGCTGTGGATTGTAGCCCAACAGTGGCAACCCCAGTCATTCAGGGCAGGTGGGGCAGAGCCTGTTTATCTATTTGTGTGCCTTTTTTTGCATGTTATTTAGCCATTAATACGTGTTACCTATCAGTTTGCAAACAATGTAAAACCCCCAAAATCATTCAGTTAATAAAGCTGCATACAAACATGGTCGCTTTCTTGAGTAAGACAGCTCCAAAATGTAGGTTTTTCAGCCTAGCTCAGTGCTGTCTATGGTGGTGGCAGCCAGTGGAAAATACAGAGCATTGTGGTTGATAATGTTCTCTACTTGCGCCGTGATTGGCTCAGCTAATGGGGACATTACATCACTACAAAATCTATGGGGAGAGCTCAAAAATGCAAGCCCCTTGGGTGCTGCCATATAATTACTGTACATTAGAGGTGCCCATTCAAGAAGGCTCAAGGTCATTGGCCACAGATAAAATGACATCAAATCACGTTATATCTACAGTAGCTTTGATTGAACTGATCATATCAACATCATACTTTCAATATGTTTGCTAGCAAGCTAAACAAGCAGTCATCATGATGAATCGTGTTGACAATTACTGGCAAATAATTCTCAATCCTTGTGATATGAGGAGAAATTATAGATAAAAACATATCTGTGCTCATCGGCAATTGGACATAAACATTACACTACTAAGTTGGAAATCGCAAATTCAACGATGAGTGATTTGGAAGGAATCAGTGGCTAACTGCAAGCGTTGCAAAGTAATCACTAACCTGCTATTCAGTGGGTTGTGGTCCAAGCCTGGGTTTCAGGGTCTCTTTTCCAAGCTTAAAAGGATAAACATGCACATGTCATTGGACAGATAAAGTTGAATACATTGGCCATGCTGTCAATCCAGCATGACTCCTGCCGTGTTCAAAACAACCGGAAACTCGGAACTGGGAAACCTCAGACTTCAGAGAGTTAAAGACAACTGGGAAGCTCAGACTGGTAAAATACGTTTTTTTTGCCCCATCAAGATTTACATGCTAAAATTGCCACTGTAGCCCGATAGCAAGGAATAGCCTAGAGTGGGTAACACGAGGCAAATCTGTCAGTGAAAAAACAGCATGCAGACAAAACAGCCCTTTAGCAATATTTCAAATATGTTTTATTAACCTTTATTTAACTAGGCAAGTCAGTTAAGAACAAATTCTTATTTACAATGAAGGCCTAGGAACAGGGCTTACCACGGCCAAACCATCCCCTAACCCGGACGACACTGAGCCAAATGTGCGCCGCCCTATGGGACTCCCAATCCTGGCCGTTGGTGATACAGCCCAGGATCGAACCAGGGTCTGTAGTAACGCCTCTAGCACTGAGATGCAGTGCCTTAGACCGCTGAGCCTCAATTGAGGGAAAACACGGGTTGGAAAGCAAATGGCTCCTGCTGAAAAGAGAAGACTATGCTAGGCTACCAACATATTTGATCAACTTTCATATATTGTTTTAGAAGAAGAAAAAAAATTGTTGGCACGAGCCCATCAGCCATCACCAGCGAGTGAGCACCGTGTCATTGGGTGAGCCAGGCTATTGAATTTAAGACAAGGTCCTTTTTTATTGATCTCAGATTCTAGTTTTCTCAGTGTCAAAGTAGCCTGCCATTTCGATCATTTATTTGTGCGGTATTAAAAAAGATTCTGCCAACGTCATGTGTCATGTAAAATTATGTACAATTGCATGAATAGTGTTTATAAAAGGCCACATTTTTATGGGATCCTAGGATACAATTTTTTTTCCGCCATGTGTGCAACTTCTGTAAGTGCCTCTCCTCTACTGCTCTTTGGCACTTTTTTCTCATGCGTTCGTGCTCACTTTTTGTTCCCGGCACCTCGATTTACAAATGAAGCACTGCTGTACCACACCGCAACTTCTCCACACTCAATTATGCATTTTTTCCCCCTAGTTTGTATACCTCTATTTTTCCATGATCAATGTACTTTGAGTCTCACATCTGATTAACTTTCTCACTTTCATTTTGTTAACATGTGATGCATTATAGAATAATTCATAAATGTACTGATCAGTGACCCATAGAAATACAATGAATTAGGCTAGTGACTGTAATTAGCTAGAATTAATAAATGTAGTGATCAGTGACCCATACAAATACAATGAATTAGGCTAGTGACTGTAATTGCCACTAATCAAGTTTCATGGTCAATAAAATAATTACAAAAGCTATGTTGATGTTAAAATCGAAATGTGCTACTCAGAGACGCCACCTTAGAATTTAGACAGAGGTACCGCTTCAAACCATTGCTTGAAACCAGTCTGGGGGAGACATAACGGAACAGTCCACTTTCTCAAAAAAGGTGCGTTCCTAAAAATAATCATCAGATTTCTACATTTTGTAGAAAAAATATGTTTCTGTGAAACATATTTAAATTTTTTAATTTAGACCAAATTTGAATAGCAGTCATTATTTAATGCAGAGAGTAAAATCGGATGATTCTTATTTGTAACCAAAATAAGGGTCCACCCCTATGAGACCGTTCTATTTTTAGTATCAGCTGTTGCAATAAAGATTTGCTACATAGCGGACTGCGTCGCATCGCGGATATGACAGGCGCATACTCGTCACAAGATGATGGCAATGTTCTGAGGTAACGGATAGAAAGAGGGATGTGGAATATTTGTACGTGAAGTGCTGTAGTCTACTTCCACGACAACGGGTTTCATATTGGTAAGTTATTTACTGAAATTGTCGTCGTTGGCCAGGCAGCTACACATAGCTACTGTAGGTTGCTTAAACATTCTTAGTAAGTATTTTTCATGTCAGTTTTTTACTCTGCTTTTGTAAATATTTAAATTGTGGAGTTGGTTTCTGCAACGTAAACTGGAGTACATTTTTTTGTAACATTGTGGGGCCTCTGTTGGATTCGAGAAATGGACGCCAATATTCAATTTGCGGAAATTGCTTGATGCAGCAAACTTCTCTAAAAGATGTTCACATTCAAGAAGCAACAAAAAACCTTTATCCAGGCGCGGCAACTCGGTTCTTATACACACAGAACCCCGACTTCAAAACAACAGAAATAATGTTGTGACGTTTTATGTCAGTGGTGAAGTGAACAGTAGTATAATCTACTTTTCATTAAAAAAATATAATAACATGATAAAACATCGCAAGATCAAACTTGATTGATACATGTATCTGCTTTGTTACAATGTTTATACCTCAGACTGTATTTCAACCAGGCATGTTATGAATAGATGCATTATAACCATTGTAGAATTTCTTCAGGCACCACATCATAGGATGAGGTCACCCACCATTGAGCAGCCTTCAATAGGGCTACACATAGTCTATAGGGCTACACATATTCTATAGGGCTACACATAGTCTATAGGGCTACACATAGTCTATAGGGCTACACATAGTCTATAGGGCTACACAGTCTATAGAGCTACACATAGTCTATAGGGCTACACATAGTCTATAGGGCTACACATAGTCTATAGGGCTACACATAGTCTATAGGGCTACACATATTCTATAGGGCTACACATAGTCTATAGGGCTACACATATTCTATAGGGCTACACATAGTCTATAGGGCTACACATAGTCTATAGGGCTACACAGTCTATAGAGCTACACATAGTCTATAGGGCTACACATAGTCTATAGGGCTACACAGTCTATAGGGCTACACATAGTCTATAGGGCTACACATATTCTATAGGGCTACACATATTCTATAGGGCTACACATATTCTATAGGGCTACACATATTCTATAGCTACACATATTCTATAGGGCTACACATAGTCTATAGGGCTACACATAGTCTATAGAGCTACACATAGTCTACAGGGCTACACATAGTCTATAGGGCTACACAGTCTATAGGGCTACACATAGTCTATAGGGCTACACATAGTCTATAGGGCTACACATATTCTATAGGGCTACACATATTCTATAGGGCTACACATATTCTATAGCTACACATATTCTATAGGGCTACACATAGTCTATAGGGCTACACAGTCTATAGAGCTACACATAGTCTATAGGGCTACACATAGTCTATAGGGCTACACAGTCTATAGGGCTACACATAGTCTATAGAGCTACACATAGTCTATAGGGCTACACATAGTCTATAGGGCTACACATAGTCTATAGGGATACACATAGTCTATAGGGATACACATAGTCTATAGGGCTACACATATACTATAGGGCTACACATAGTCTATAGGGCTACACATAGTCTATAGGGCTACACATAGTCTATAGGGCTACACATAGTCTATAGGGCTACACATATTCTATAGGGCTACACATATTCTATAGGGCTACACATATTCTATAGGGCTACACATAGTCTATAGGGCTACACATATTCTATAGGGCTACACATATTCTATAGGGCTACACATAATCTATAGGGCTACACATATTCTATAGGGCTATACATAGTCTATAGGGCTACACAGTCTATAGAGCTACACATAGTCTATAGGGCTACACATAGTCTATAGGGCTACACAGTCTATAGGGCTACACATAGTCTATAGGGCTACACATAGTCTATAGGGCTACACATATTCTATAGGGCTACACATATTCTATAGGGCTACACATATTCTATAGGGCTACACATAGTCTATAGGGCTACACATAGTCTATAGGGCTACACATATTCTATAGGGCTACACATATTCTATAGGGCTACACATAGTCTATAGGGCTACACATAGTCTATAGGGCTACACATAGTCTATAGGGCTACACATAGTCTATAGGGCTACACATAGTCTTTAGGGCTACACATAGTCTTTAGGGCTACACATAGTCTATAGGGCTACACATAGTCTATAGGGCTACACATATTCTATAGGGCTACACATATTCTATAGGGCTACACATAGTCTATAGGGCTACACATATTCTATAGGGCTACACATATTCTATAGGGCTACACAGTCTATAGGGCTACACATATTCTATAGGGCTACACATAGTCTATAGGGCTACACAGTCTATAGAGCTACACATAGTCTATAGGGCTACACATAGTCTATAGGGCTACACAGTCTATAGGGCTACACATAGTCTATAGGGATACACATAGTCTATAGGGATACACATAGTCTATAGGGCTACACATAGTCTATAGGGCTACACATATTCTATAGGGCTACATATATTCAACCGGGCTACACGTATTCAATAGGGCTACACGTATTCAATAGGGCTACACGTATTCTATAGGGCTACACATATTCTATAGGGCTACACATAGTCTATAGGGCTACACATAGTCTATAGGGCTACACATATTCTATAGGGCTACACATATTCTATAGGGCTACACATAGTCTATAGGGCTAGACATATTCTATAGGGCTACACATAGTCTATAGGGCTACACATAGTCTATAAGGCTACACAGTCTATAGGGCTACTACATATTCTATAGGGCTACACATATTCTATAGGGCTACACATAGTCTATAGGGCTACACATATTCTATAGGGCTACACATATTCTATAGGGCTACACATAGTCTATAGGGCTACACATATTCTATAGGGCTACACATAGTCTATAGGGCTACACAGTCTATAGAGCTACACATAGTCTATAGGGCTACACATAGTCTATAGGGCTACACAGTCTATAGGGCTACACATAGTCTATAGGGCTACACATAGTCTATAGGGATACACATAGTCTATAGGGCTACACATATTCTATAGGGCTACACATATTCTATAGGGCTACACATAGTCTATAGGGCTACACATAGTCTATAGGGCTACACATATTCTATGGGGCTACACATATTCTATAGGGCTACACATATTCTATAGGGCTACACATTTTCTATAGGGCAGCACATATTCTATGGGGCTGCACATATTCTATGGGGCTGCACATATTCTATGGGGCTACACATATTCTTTAGGGCTACACATATTCTATAGGGCTACACATATTCTATGGGGCTACACATATTCTATAGGGCTACACATATTCTATAGGGCTACACATATTCTATAGGGCTACACATAGTCTATAGGGCTACACATAGTCTATAGGGCTACACATAGTCTATAGGGCTACACATAGTCTATAGGGCTACACATAGTCTATAGGGCTACACATAGTCTATAGGGCTACACATATTCTATAGGGCTACACATATTCTATAGGGCTACACATATTCTATAGGGCTACACATAGTCTATAGGGCTACACATATTCTATAGGGCTACACATATTCTATAGGGCTACACATAATCTATAGGGCTACACATATTCTATAGGGCTACACATAGTCTATAGGGCTACACAGTCTATAGAGCTACACATAGTCTATAGGGCTACACATAGTCTATAGGGCTACACAGTCTATAGGGCTACACATAGTCTATAGGGCTACACATAGTCTATAGGGCTACACATATTCTATAGGGCTACACATATTCTATAGGGCTACACATATTCTATAGGGCTACACATAGTCTATAGGGCTACACATAGTCTATAGGGCTACACATATTCTATAGGGCTACACATATTCTATAGGGCTACACATAGTCTATAGGGCTACACATAGTCTATAGGGCTACACATAGTCTATAGGGCTACACATAGTCTATAGGGCTACACATAGTCTTTAGGGCTACACATAGTCTTTAGGGCTACACATAGTCTATAGGGCTACACATAGTCTATAGGGCTACACATATTCTATAGGGCTACACATATTCTATAGGGCTACACATAGTCTATAGGGCTACACATATTCTATAGGGCTACACATATTCTATAGGGCTACACATAGTCTATAGGGCTACACATATTCTATAGGGCTACACATATTCTATAGGGCTACACAGTCTATAGGGCTACACATATTCTATAGGGCTACACATAGTCTATAGGGCTACACAGTCTATAGAGCTACACATAGTCTATAGGGCTACACATAGTCTATAGGGCTACACAGTCTATAGGGCTACACATAGTCTATAGGGATACACATAGTCTATAGGGATACACATAGTCTATAGGGCTACACATAGTCTATAGGGCTACACATATTCTATAGGGCTACATATATTCAACCGGGCTACACGTATTCAATAGGGCTACACGTATTCAATAGGGCTACACGTATTCTATAGGGCTACACATATTCTATAGGGCTACACATAGTCTATAGGGCTACACATAGTCTATAGGGCTACACATATTCTATAGGGCTACACATATTCTATAGGGCTACACATAGTCTATAGGGCTAGACATATTCTATAGGGCTACACATAGTCTATAGGGCTACACATAGTCTATAAGGCTACACAGTCTATAGGGCTACACATATTCTATAGGGCTACACATATTCTATAGGGCTACACATAGTCTATAGGGCTACACATATTCTATAGGGCTACACATATTCTATAGGGCTACACATAGTCTATAGGGCTACACATATTCTATAGGGCTACACATAGTCTATAGGGCTACACAGTCTATAGAGCTACACATAGTCTATAGGGCTACACATAGTCTATAGGGCTACACAGTCTATAGGGCTACACATAGTCTATAGGGCTACACATAGTCTATAGGGATACACATAGTCTATAGGGCTACACATATTCTATAGGGCTACACATATTCTATAGGGCTACACATAGTCTATAGGGCTACACATAGTCTATAGGGCTACACATATTCTATGGGGCTACACATATTCTATAGGGCTACACATATTCTATAGGGCTACACATTTTCTATAGGGCAGCACATATTCTATGGGGCTGCACATATTCTATGGGGCTGCACATATTCTATGGGGCTACACATATTCTTTAGGGCTACACATATTCTATAGGGCTACACATATTCTATGGGGCTACACATATTCTATAGGGCTACACATATTCTATAGGGCTACACATATTCTATAGGGCTACACATATTCTATGGGGCTCCACATATTCTTTTCACATGGTGGTGGAGGCTTTTCACATGGTGGTGGAGGCTTTTCACATGGTGGTGGAGGCTTTTCACATGGTGGTGGAGGCTTTTCACATGGTGGTGGAGGCTTTTCACATGGTGCTGGAGGCTTTTCACACGGTGCTGGAGGCTTTTCACACACTTCACCCTGATGAAGACAGCTTGGCTGTCAAAACGTTGGTAATTACATTTTTGCATCTGAGCTCCTAGAGTGTGCGTCTCTCTTTTATTTTCGAGGCTTTTCACTTGGCAGTCGATCAGAGAAGTTAAAATGCTACTGAAGGTACTGTATGTTTAATTTAAACTTGATCAAAGCAGCTTGAACTCTTGTTTTGTTTTAGAGAAGCATGTTGGGCAGTGTCAACCAAATGACTCTAACAAGGCATTACCATATGAAATGCGACATGGATCTATGCTCTGCAGTACATTAGATGTTCCTATAAAGTCCACTGACAGCCAGGTGAGGTTGATTCACTGAAGAGGCATCTCAACAGTAACATAACCTTATCTTTACCAAGTCATGTACAGTCAGTCAGTCTTTTAGTGGCAAAATATGTAATGCATGAGTTCTGATCAGATTATAGAATGAGAGACGTTCAGAGCACATTGAGCACACAGCTGTCCATTATGTGATTGTGTATACTGTCATCACAGATGCTGAAGACCCAGAATCTAGTGACCTTATTTGTACCCAGAATCTAGTGACCTCATTTGTCCCCAGAATCTAGTGACCTTATTTGTACCCAGAATCTAGTGACCTCATTTGTACCCAGAATCTAGTGACCTCATTTGTACCCAGAATCTAGTGACCTTATTTGTACCCAGAATCTAGTGACCTCATATATACCCAGAATCTAGTGACCTTATTTGTACCCAGAATCTAGTGACTTCATGTGTACAGTCAACAGGACTTTAGTTGGCACACTCGCCTGCCATTTACCAGTGATGATGAGGACATGCCCTTTACTGGCAGAACTCCCTTAGTCATTGGTCAGCAGTCAGCGCTCACGTGAGGATCTTAGATGAGTGAGACAGATCAGAGCTGGACCTGTGGTATAAAATTGGTATGTATTGGGTGGTAAACGGTCAGTAGTAGTTTAATTGATTGATGAGGTGGTACAGTATGTTTTGGGTATGCAGGTTGTTCCTCTAGCTAGGTGTTCCCTTGTGAGGGAGGGAAGTTGTTCTAGCTAGCTGTTCCCTTGTGAGGGAGGGAAGTTGTTCTAGCTAGCTGTTCCCTTGTGAGGGAGGGAAGTTGTTCTAGCTAGCTGTTCCCTTGTGAGGGAGGGAAGTTGTTCTAGCTAGCTGTTCCCTTGTGAGGGAGGGAAGTTGTTCTAGCTAGCTGTTCCCTTGTGAGGGAGGGAAGTTGTTCTAGCTAGCTTTTCCCTTGTGAGGGAGGGAAGTTGTTCCTCTAGCTAGCTGTTCCCTTGTGAGGGAGGGAAGTTGTTCTAGCTAGCTGTTCCCTTGTGAGGGAGGGAAGTTGTTCCTCTAGCTAGCTGTTCCCTTGTGAGGGAGGGAAGATGTTCTAGCTAGCTTTTCCCTTGTGAGGGAGGGAAGTTGTTCCTCTAGCTAGCTGTTCCCTTGTGAGGGAGGGAAGTTGTTCTAGCTAGCTTTTCCCTTGTGAGGGAGGGAAGTTGTTCTAGCTAACTTTTCCCTTGTGAGGGAGGGAGGTTGTTGTTCTAGCTAGCTGTTCCCTTGTGAGGGAGGCAGATTGTTCCTCTAGCTTGCTGTTCCCTTGTGAGGGAGGCAGGAATATCTTCCAGTACATCCTTCTCCAAGGGTCTGTCTGGGCCGCTTGAGGCAGGAAGGTCTGTATGGGCCGCTTGAGGCAGGAGGTCTGTCTGGGCCGCTAGAGGCAGGAAGGTCTGTCTGGGCCGCTAGAGGCAGGAAGGTCTGTCTGGGACGCTTGAGGAAGGAAGGTCTGTCTGGGCCGCTAGAGGCAGGAAGGTCTGTCTGGGCCGCTAGAGGCAGGAAGGTCTGTCTGGGACGCTAGAGGCAGGAAGGTCTGTTTGGGACGCTTGAGGAAGGAAGGTCTGTCTGGGACGCTTGAGGAAGGAACTTCTGTCTGGGACGCTTGAGGAAGGAAGGTCTGTCTGGGCCGCTAGAGGCAGGAAGGTCTGTCTGGGCCGCTAGAGGCAGGAAGGTCTGTCTGGGCCGCTAGAGGCAGGAAGGTCTGTCTGGGCCGCTAGAGGCAGGAAGGTCTGTCTGGGCCGCTTGAGGAAGGAAGGTCTGTCTGGGCCGCTTGAGGCAGGAAGGTCTGTCTGGGCCGCTTGATGAAGGAAACCTCTTTCCTTCCCTTTATTGTGTGGAGCAGGAAGGGGCGGGCTGCCTTCTCCAGCTGACTGCTGTTTCCTGCGACCAAGTGCAATGGTCTCTACCCACTGCTTGGGCTGAGTCTGGGCTGTTCTCTACCCACTGCCTGGGCTGAGTCTGGGCTGTTCTCTACCTACTGCTTGGGCTGAGTCTGGGCTGTTCTCTACCCACTGCCTTGGCTGAGTCTGGGCTGTTCTCTACTCACTGCTTGGGCTGTTCTCTACCCACTGCCTGGGCTGTTCTCTACTCACTGCCTGGGCTGAGTCTGGGCTGTTCTCTACCCACTGCCTGGGCTGTTCTCTACCCACTGCCTGGGCTGAGTCTATAGGATGTTCTCTACCCACTGCCTGGGCTGAGTCTGGGCTGTTCTCTACCCACTGCCTGGGCTGAGTCTGGGCTGTTCTCTACCCACTGCCTGGGCTGAGTCTGGGCTGTTCTCTACCCACTGCCTTGGCTGAGTCTGGGCTGTTCTCTACCCACTGCCTGGGCTGAGTCTGGGCTGTTCTCTACCCACTGCTTGGGCTGAGTCTGGGCTGTTCTCTACCCACTGCCTGGGCTGAGTCTGGGCTGTTCTCTACCCACTGCCTGGGCTGAGACTGGGCTGTTCTCTACCCACTGCCTTGGCTGAGTCTGGGCTGTTCTCTACCCACTGCCTTGGCTGAGTCTGGGCTGTTCTCTACCCACTGCTTGGGCTGAGTCTGGGCTGTTCTCTACCCACTGCCTGGGCTGAGTCTGGGCTGTCCTCTACCCACTGCCTGGGCTGAGTCTGGGCTGTTCTCTACCCACTGCCTGGGCTGAGTCTGGGCTGTTCTCTACCACTGCCTGGGCTGTCCTCTACCCACTGCCTGGGCTGAGTCTGGGCTGTTCTCTACTCACTGCCTAGGCTGTCCTCTACCCACTGCCTGGGCTGTTCTCTACTCACTGCCTGGGCTGTCCTCTACCCACTGTCTGGGCTGTTCTCTACCCACTGCCTGGGCTGTCCTCTACCCACTGCCTTGGCTGAGTCTGGGCTGTTCTCTACCCACTGCCTGGGCTGAGTCTGGGCTGTTCTCTACTCACTGCCTAGGCTGTCCTCTACCCACTTCCTGGGCTGTTCTCTACTCACTGCCTGGGCTGTCCTCTACCCACTGTCTGGGCTGTTCTCTACCCACTGCCTGGGCTGTCCTCTACCCACTGCCTTGGCTGAGTCTGGGCTGTTCTCTACCCACTGCCTGGGCTGAGTCTGGGCTGTTCTCTACCCACTGCCTGGGCTGAGTCTGGGCTGTTCTCTACCTACTGCTTGGGCTGAGTCTGGGCTGTTCTCTACCTACTGCCTGGGCTGAGTCTGGGCTGTTCTCTACCCACTGCCTGGGCTGAGTCTGGGCTGTTCTCTACCCACTGCCTGGGCTGAGTCTGGGCTGTTCTCTACCTACTGCTTGGGCTGAGTCTGGGCTGTTCTCTACCTACTGCCTGGGCTGAGTCTGGGCTGTTCTCTACCCACTGCTTGGGCTGAGTCTGGGCTGTTCTCTACCCACTGCCTGGGCTGAGTCTGGGCTGTTCTCTACCTACTGCCTGGGCTGAGTCTGGGCTGTTCTCTACCCACTGCCTGGGCTGAGTCTGGGCTGTTCTCTACCCACTGCCTGGGCTGAGTCTGGGCTGTTCTCTACCTACTGCTTGGGCCGAGTCTGGGCTGTTCTCTACCCACTGCTTGGGCTGAGTCTGGGCTGTTCTCTACCCACTGCCTGGGCTGAGTCTGGGCTGTTCTCTACCCACTGCCTTGGCTGAGTCTGGGCTGTTCTCTACCCACTGCCTGGGCTGAGTCTGGGCTGTTCTCTACCCACTGCTTGGGCTGAGTCTGGGCTGTTCTCTACCCACTGCCTGGGCTGAGTCTGGGCTGTTCTCTACCTACTGCCTGGGCTGAGTCTGGGCTGTTCTCTACCCACTGCCTGGGCTGAGTCTGGGCTGTCCTCTACCCACTGCCTGGGCTGAGTCTGGGCTGTTCTCTACCCACTGCCTGGGCTGAGTCTGGGCTGTTCTCTACCACTGCCTGGGCTGTCCTCTACCCACTGCCTGGGCTGAGTCTGGGCTGTTCTCTACTCACTGCCTAGGCTGTCCTCTACCCACTGTCTGGGCTGTTCTCTACTCACTGCCTGGGCTGTCCTCTACCCACTGTCTGGGCTGTTCTCTACCCACTGCCTGGGCTGTTCTCTACCCACTGCCTTGGCTGAGTCTGGGCTGTTCTCTACCCACTGCCTGGGCTGAGTCTGGGCTGTTCTCTACCCACTGCCTGGGCTGAGTCTGGGCTGTTCTCTACCTACTGCTTGGGCTGAGTCTGGGCTGTTCTCTACCCACTGCCTGGGCTGAGTCTGGGCTGTTCTCTACCACTGCCTGGGCTGTCCTCTACTCACTGCCTGGGCTGAGCCTGGGCTGTTCTCTACCCACTGCCTTGGCTGTTCTCTACCCACTGTCTGGGCTGTTCTCTACCCACTGTCTGGGCTGTTCTCTACCCACTGTCTGGGCTGTTCTCTACCCACTGTCTTGGCTGTTCTCTACCCACTGCCTTGGCTGTTCTCTACCCACTGTCTGGGCTGTTCTCTACCCACTGCCTTGGCTGTTCTCTACCCACTGTCTGGGCTGTTCTCTACCCACTGCCTTGGCTGTTCTCTACCCACTGTCTGGGCTGTTCTCTACCCACTGCCTGGGCTGTTCTCTACCCACTGCCTGTCCTCTTCCCACAGCCTATCCTCTTCCCACAGCCTGTCTTCTATCCACAGCCTGTCCTCTAGCCACAGCCTGTCCTCTTCCCACAGCCTGTCCTCTAGCCACAGCCTGTCCTCTTCCCACAACCTGTCCTCTTCCCACAGCCTGTCCTCTACCCACAGCCTGTCCTCTACCCACTGCCTGTCCTCTACCCACTGCCTGTCCTCTACCCACAGCCTGTCTTCTACCCACAGCCTGTCCTCTACCCACTGCCTGTCCTCTACCCACAGCCTGTCCTCTACCCACAGCCTGTCCTCTTCCCACAGCTTGTCCTCTACCCACAGCCTGTCCTCTTCCCACAGCCTGTCCTCTACCCACAGCCTGTCCTCTACCCACAGCCTGTCCTCTACCCACAGCCTGTCCTCTACCCACAGCCTGTCTTCTACCCACAGCCTGTCCTCTACCCACAGCCTGTCCTCTACCCACAGCCTGTCCTCTTCCCACAGCCTGTCCTCTACCCACAGCCTGTCCTCTACCCACAGCCTGACCTCTACCCACAGCCTGTCCTCTACCCACAGCCTGTCTTCTACCTACAGCCTGTCTTCTACCCACAGCCTGTCCTCTTCCCACAGCCTGTTCTCTACCCATAGCCTGTCCTCTACCCACAGCATGTCCTCTACCCACTTTCTGTCCTCTACCCACTGCCTGTTCTCTACCCATAGCCTGTCCTCTACCCACAGCATGTCCTCTACCCACTTTCTGTCCTCTACCCACTGCCTGTCCTCTACCCACAGCCTGTCCTCTACCCACAGCCTGTCTTCTACCCACAACATGTCGTCTACCCACTGCCTGTTCTCTACCCACTGCCTGGGCTGAGTCTGGGCTGTTCTCTACCTACTGCTTGGGCTGAGTCTGGGCTGTTCTCTACCTACTGCCTGGGCTGAGTCTGGGCTGTTCTCTACCCACTGCTTGGGCTGAGTCTGGGCTGTTCTCTACCCACTGCCTGGGCTGAGTCTGGGCTGTTCTCTACCTACTGCCTGGGCTGAGTCTGGGCTGTTCTCTACCTACTGCTTGGGCTGAGTCTGGGCTGTTCTCTACCCACTGCCTGGGCTGAGTCTGGGCTGTTCTCTACCACTGCCTGGGCTGTCCTCTACTCACTGCCTGGGCTGAGCCTGGGCTGTTCTCTACCCACTGCCTTGGCTGTTCTCTACCCACTGTCTGGGCTGTTCTCTACCCACTGTCTGGGCTGTTCTCTACCCACTGTCTGGGCTGTTCTCTACCCACTGTCTGGGCTGTTCTCTACCCACTGCCTTGGCTGTTCTCTACCCACTGTCTGGGCTGTTCTCTACCCACTGCCTTGGCTGTTCTCTACCCACTGTCTGGGCTGTTCTCTACCCACTGCCTTGGCTGTTCTCTACCCACTGTCTGGGCTGTTCTCTACCCACTGCCTGGGCTGTTCTCTACCCACTGCCTGTCCTCTTCCCACAGCCTATCCTCTTCCCACAGCCTGTCTTCTATCCACAGCCTGTCCTCTAGCCACAGCCTGTCCTCTTCCCACAGCCTGTCCTCTAGCCACAGCCTGTCCTCTTCCCACAACCTGTCCTCTTCCCACAGCCTGTCCTCTACCCACAGCCTGTCCTCTACCCACTGCCTGTCCTCTACCCACTGCCTGTCCTCTACCCACAGCCTGTCTTCTACCCACAGCCTGTCCTCTACCCACTGCCTGTCCTCTACCCACAGCCTGTCCTCTACCCACAGCCTGTCCTCTTCCCACAGCTTGTCCTCTACCCACAGCCTGTCCTCTTCCCACAGCCTGTCCTCTACCCACAGCCTGTCCTCTACCCACAGCCTGTCCTCTACCCACAGCCTGTCCTCTACCCACAGCCTGTCTTCTACCCACAGCCTGTCCTCTACCCACAGCCTGTCCTCTACCCACAGCCTGTCCTCTTCCCACAGCCTGTCCTCTACCCACAGCCTGTCCTCTACCCACAGCCTGACCTCTACCCACAGCCTGTCCTCTACCCACAGCCTGTCTTCTACCTACAGCCTGTCTTCTACCCACAGCCTGTCCTCTTCCCACAGCCTGTTCTCTACCCATAGCCTGTCCTCTACCCACAGCATGTCCTCTACCCACTTTCTGTCCTCTACCCACTGCCTGTCCTCTACCCACAGCCTGTCCTCTACCCACAGCCTGTCTTCTACCCACAACATGTCGTCTACCCACTGCCTGTCCTCTACCCACAGCCTGTCCTCTACCCACTGCCTGTCCTCTACCCACAGCCTGTCCTCTTCCCCCAGCCTGTCCTCTACCCACAGCCTGTCCTCTACCCACAGCCTGTCCTCTACCCACAGCCTGTCTTCTACCTACAGCCTGTCTTCTACCCACAGCCTGTCCTCTTCCCACAGCCTGTCCTCTACCCATAGCCTGTCCTCTACCCACAGCATGTCCTCTACCCACTTTCTGTCCTCTACCCACTGCCTGTCCTCTACCCACAGCCTGTCCTCTACCCATAGCCTGTCCTCTACCCACATTTTCTACCCACAGCCTGTCCTCTACCCACATTTTCTACCAATAGCCTGTCCTCTACCCACAGCATCTACCCACAGCTTGTCCTCTACCTACAGCCTGTCCTCTACCCACAGCCTGTCTTCTACCCACAGCCTGTCCTCTACCCACATTTTCTACCCATAGCCTGTCCTCTACCCACATCCTCTACCCACATTCTGTCTTCTTCCCACAGCCTGTCCTCTTCCCACAGCCTGTCCTCTACCCACAGCCTGTCCTCTACCCACAGCCTGTCCTCTACCCACAGCCTGTCCTCTACCCACAGCCTGTCTTCTACCCACAGCCTGTCCTCTACCCACAGCCTGTCTTCTACCCACAGCCTGTCCTCTACCCACAGCCTGTCCTCTACCCACAGCCTGTTCTCTACCCACAGCCTGTCCTCTACCCACAGCCTGTCCTCTACCCACAGCCTGTCTTCTACCTACAGCCTGTCTTCTACCCACAGCCTGTCCTCTTCCCACAGCCTGTCCTCTACCCATAGCCTGTCCTCTACCCACAGCATGTCCTCTACCCACTGCCTGTCCTCTACCCACTGCCTGTCCTCTACCCACAGCCTGTCTTCTACCCATAGCCTGTCCTCTACCCACAGCCTGTCCTCTTCCCACAGCCTGTCCTCTACCCACAGCCTGTCCTCTACCCACAGCCTGTCCTCTACCCACAGCCTGTCTTCTACCCACAGCCTGTCTTCTACCCACAGCCTGTCCTCTACCCACAGCCTGTCCTCTACCCACTGCACGTCCTCTTCCCACAGCCTGTCCTCTACCCACAGCCTGTCCTCTACCCACAGCCTGTCCTCTACCCACAGCCTATCCTCTACCCACAGCCTGTCCTCTACCCACAGCATGTCTTCTACCCACAGCATGTCTTCTACCCACTGCCCGTCCTCTTCCCACAGCCTGTCCTCTTCCCACAGCCTGTCCTCTACCCACAGCCTGTCCTCTACCCACAGCCTGTCCTCTACCCACAGCCTGTCCTCTACCCACAGCATTTCCTCTACCCACAGCCTGTCCCCCTACCCACAGCCTGTCCTCTACCCACTATCTTAGTGGCTTTATATGTCTTGTGAAAGCTGTTGCCTTTTGCCATTACAGCATAAGGTTAATTAAATACTGCCCCCACACACAAGACAACAGAGGACTTTCCTGCTGTAATGTCCATATTTATCAAGGACCAGGTCCTTACTAAGTCACAGTAGAAAACAACAATTTAAAGAAAGTGTCGGAGGGAAAATGTTGTCAAGCGACAGAAAAATAAACAGAAAGGGTCAGTGAATCTGAATCACAATTATTTTTGTGGGAAGCTGGTGAAAATGCACCACAACAGCTGCTATATAGTCTACTCTTTCAGAGAAAAGTCACGGGCAGTGAATTTCTTTCTGAAAGTCATAATTACAAAACACAGTAGTCTATATGTCTAGACTGTATTTCCCTTGCTCATAATGGTGCTGGGAGAGTGGTTGGTGCTGCATGCTATTCTGGCAGTCTCAGAAGAAGGAGAAAACAGAATAGTCTACATAGTGGGAAGGAGAGCCTCTCCATTACAACACTGGTTGGCTGGCTGTGCAAGGCACTTCTTCATACAGACAACCAATCAGTGACCAGGGTGTTTTCTCCAGCTCAGTCAGTAGCCTAATCTCTATCTTAGGCTCTGCTGCTCCAGCTCTTTGGTTTATTTCAGTATTATGACACATGTTGCTTGCACATCACACACATCCTTTACTACAGCCTTTTCTGCAAGCCTCTCTAGTTGAGATTGACAGAGGTGTTGATAGCTAGCTGATGCTCTTTCTCTCTGAGGGGGTTGGTGTTTGATGCATGGTTCTCCGTGAAGTCTGGTCTCCCTGGCAATGAATTAGCACCAGCAGCAGCAGTCTAACACTCTATCTTGTGCTCCTTTCTTCCTCCATCTCTCCCTCCCTGCCCGCCTGCCTCCCCCCTCCTGCCGTGTTCCAGGTGTAGCCAGCTGCCTGTCACCATGGCAACCAGCAGCGCGGTCCCTAGCGACAACCTCCCCACTTACAAGCTGGTGGTGGTGGGGGACGGAGGGGTGGGGAAGAGCGCTCTCACCATCCAGTTCTTTCAGAAGATCTTTGTGTCTGACTACGACCCCACCATCGAGGACTCCTACCTGAAACACACAGAGATAGACGGACAGTGGGCCATCCTGGACGGTAGGGAGACATCTTGTCCTCTGTCTCTCAGGGTTAGGGGGGGTGGTTGTCTCCTTTATTAATTGTGTTTAACTTGTTAATTAAACATATTGTAGCACAGTGCTCCCATATAGATTCACAGATTTAGATCCTGGGATTTACATCCATGATGTGCATTTGTTTTTTAGCTAGATTTTTCACAGTTGAGCAAGAAGATGAATTTCCCAAAAAACATATTGTAAAACCTGCAACATTGGTACCTCTATGTGTGTTATTGTAAGGTGCCTATGTGTGTTATTGCACAGTGCCTACATTATGGGTTATTACAGTGCCTGTGTGTTATTACAGTGCCTGTGTGTTATTACAGTGCCTCTGTGTTATTACAGTGTCTGTGTGTAATTGCACAGTGCTGAAACACTGGTACCTGTATGTGTGTAATTGCACAGTGTTGAAACACTGGTACCTGTATGTGTGTAATTGCACAGTGCTGAAACACTGGTACCTGTATGTGTGTAATTGCACAGTGCTGAAACACTGGTACCTGTATGTGTGTAATTGCACAGTGCTGAAACACTGGTACCTGTATGTGTGTAATTGCACAGTGCTGAAAGACTGGTACCTGTATGTGTGTAATTGCACAGTGCTGGACACGGCAGGCCAAGAGGAGTTCAGTGCTATGAGGGAGCAGTACATGAGGACGGGGGACGGCTTCCTCATCGTGTTCTCTGTGACAGACAAGGCCAGCTTTGAACATGTGGACCGCTTCCACCAGCTCATCCTCAGGGTGAAGGACAGGTGAGACACAGCTCTTGGTATTGTTTACTCCATGTGTAACTCTGTGTTGTCTGTTCACACTGCTATGGTTTATCTTGGCCAGGTCGCAGTTGTAAATGAGAACTTGTTCTCAACTAGCCTACCTGGTTAAATAAAGGTGAAATAAAAAGGTATGATGCGTGCCTTATGGACCAGACACATACAGGGGACTGCTGCTGGTGCTCTGAGTGCCTCCGACTGGGTTGTCTGCCATAATGTTTTGTGTCGTCCCTCAAACACTCTCACTGGTAAAGGGTTCATCTATACAGCAGATAGTCATTCTGTTCTCTATTGTATCTCTTGTTCACAAAAAAATGACAACAAACAACTGCTTCCTCAGCCAATGTCTCCATCCCACTGGGCTCAGACGTCAGTTCAATTTCTAGTTTTTATTTAGATTTGGTTGAGTTGTTAGCTAACGTGAATTCAACGTGAAATCAACAAAAAAAATATGGTTTAAAAAAATGTGGTTAAAAAATGATGATAAATTTGGATAAATGATTAAAAAAAAATGTTTTGTTCGTAATCCAATCAGTTTCCCACATTGATTCAACATCATCACATAGATTTTGGGGGTTTGAAGTGACGTGGAAACAGCGTTGACTCAACCAACTTTTGCTCAGTGGGATTCCAGTCAGATCGTCAGCTGTGTAGTGGTGTTACTGAACACGTTGTGTTAAATGAGATACATCTGTTCCTCAGTCCCTCTTTTTCATTCTCTCCTTCAGGGAGGCCTTCCCCATGGTGCTGGTGGCCAATAAGGTGGACTTGGTTCACCTGCGCAAAATCACCAGCGACCAGGGGCAGGAAATGGCTGCCAAACACAACGTGAGTACAGCTTCGACAAGAAGCATTATGGGACAGCTTGACGTCTAAATCCGTTGTATTCAATGTCTTGTTTGATGTAATACTGTGTCCAAATTATTTCATGTACTTTTGATAGGGACTCCTGGATAGTTTTTTTCTGACCAGGAAAACCGTATTTACTGAATTACCTAGTTAGTGCAGGGTTGGCTGGGATAGAGGCTGTTGGTTGCAGGGCAGGCTGGGAGAGAGGTTGTTGGTTGCAGGGCAGGCTGGGAGAGAGGTTGTTGGTTGCAGGGCAGGCTGGGAGAGAAGTTGTTGGTTGCAAGGCAGGCTGGGAGAGAGGCTGTTGGTTGCAGGGCAGGCTGGGAGAGAGGCTGTTGGTTGCAGGGCAGGCTGGGAGAGAGGTTGTTGGTTGCAGGGCAGGCTGGGACAGAGGTTGTTGGTGCAGGGCAGGCTGGGAGAGAGGTTGTTGGTTGCAGGGCAGGCTGGGAGAGAGGTTGTTGGTTGCAGGGCAGGCTGGGAGAGAGGTTGTTGGTTGCAGGGCAGGCTGGGAGAGAGGTTGTTGGTGCAGGGCAGGCTGGGAGAGAGGTTGTTGGTGCAGGGCAGGCTGGGAGAGAGGTTGTTGGTTGCAGGGCAGGCTGGGAGAGAGGTTGTTGGTTGCAGGGCAGGCTGGGAGAGAGGTTGGTTGGGGCAGGCTGGGAGAGAGGTTGCAGGGCAGGCTGGGAGAGAGGGTTGTTGGTTGCAGGGCAGGCTGGGAGAGAGGTTGTTGGTGCAGGGCAGGCTGGGACAGAGGTTGTTGGTGCAGGGCAGGCTGGGAGAGAGGTTGTTGGTGCAGGGCAGGCTGGGACAGAGGATGGTTGCAGGGCAGGCTGGGAGGGCAGGCTGGGAGAGGGCAGAGCTTGGGAGAGAGGTTGTTGGTTGCAGGACAGGCTGGGACAGAGGTTGTTGGTTGCAGGGCAGGCTGGGAGAGAGGTTGTTGGTTGCAGGGCAGGCTGGGACATAGGCTGTTGGTTGCAGGACAGGCTGGGACAGAGGTTGTTGGTTGCAGGGCAGGCTGGGAGAGAGGTTGTTGGTTGCAGGGCAGGCTGGGACAGAGGTTGTTGGTTGCAGGGCAGGCTGGGACAGAGGATGGTTGCAGGGCAGGCTGGGACAGAGGATGGTTGCAGGGCAGGCTGGGAGAGAGGTTGTTGGTTGCAGGACAGGCTGGGAGAGAGGTTGTTGGTTGCAGGGCATGCTGTGACAGAGGTTGTTGGTGCAGGGCAGGCTGGGAGAGAGGCTGTTGGTTGCAGGGCAGGCTGGGACAGAGGTTGTTGGTGCAGGGCAGGCTGGGAGAGAGGCTGTTGGTTGCAGGGCAGGCTGGGACAGAGGTTGTTGGTGCAGGGCAGGCTGGGAGAGAGGCTGTTGGTTGCAGGGCAGGCTGGGACAGAGGTTGTTGGTGCAGGGCAGGCTGGGAGAGAGGCTGTTGGTTGCAGGGCAGGCTGGGACAGAGGTTGTTGGTTGCAGGGCAGGCTGGGAGAGAGGTTGTTGGTGCAGGGCAGGCTGGGAGAGAGGTTGTTGGTTGCATGGCAGGCTGGGAGAGAGGCTGTTGGTTGCAGGGCAGGCTGGGACAGAGGTTGTTGGTGCAGGGCAGGCTGGGAGAGAGGCTGTTGGTTGCAGGGCAGGCTGGGACAGAGGTTGTTGGTGCAGGGCAGGCTGGGAGAGAGGCTGTTGGTTGCAGGGCAGGCTGGGACAGAGGTTGTTGGTTGCAGGGCAGGCTGGGACAGAGGTTGTTGGTTGCAGGGCAGGCTGGGACAGAGGTTGTTGGTGGGACAGAGGTTGTTGGTGCAGGGCAGGCTGGGAGAGAGGCTGTTGGTTGCAGGGCAGGCTGGGACAGAGGTTGTTGGTTGCAGGGCAGGCTGGGACAGAGGTTGTTGGTTGCAGGGCAGGCTGGGAGAGAGGTTGTTGGTGCAGGGCATGCTGGGACAGAGGTTGTTGGTTGCAGGGCAGGCTGGGAGAGAGGTTGTTGGTTGCAGGGCAGGCTGGGACAGAGGTTGTTGGTTGCAGGGCAGGCTGGGAGAGAGGTTGTTGGTTGCAGGGCAGGCTGGGACAGAGGTTGTTGGTGCAGGGCAGGCTGGGACAGAGGTTGTTGGTGCAGGGCAGGCTGGGACAGAGGTTGTTGGTGCAGGGCAGGCTGGGACAGAGGAGGTTGTTGGTTGGTGCAGGGCAGGGGCTGGGAGAGAGGCTGTTGGTGGGACAGGGCAGGCTGGGAGAGGGCTGTTGGTGCAGGGCATGCTGGGACAGAGGTTGTTGGTGCAGGGCAGGCTGGGACAGAGGTTGTTGGTGCAGGGCAGGCTGGGACAGAGGTTGTTGGTGCAGGGCAGGCTGGGACAGAGGTTGTTGGTGCAGGGCAGGCTGGGACAGAGGTTGTTGGTGCAGGGCAGGCTGGGACAGAGGTTGTTGGTGCAGGGCAGGCTGGGACAGAGGTTGTTGGTGCAGGGCAGGCTGGGAGAGAGGCTGTTGGTGCAGGGCAGGCTGGGAGAGAGGCTGTTGGTGCAGGGTAGGAAAAACTCACATTCCTTATTATGAGGGTCTGGTTCGGAAAGACGTAATTACTATTTGTTGTCTATACCTTGTGGCACTAGCTAAATCAAATCTAATTATATTTGTCAAATGCGCCAAATACAACAGGTGTAGTAGACCTTACCATGAAATGCTTACTTACAAGCCCTTGCAGTTTTAAGAAAAATAAGAGTAAAGAAAATATTTACTAAATAAACTAAATTTAAAAAATGTAGAAGTAACAATAACGAGGCTACATACAGGGAGTACCAGTACTGAGTCAATGCGCAGGGGTACAGGTTAGTCAAGGTAATTGAGGTAATATGTAGGTAGGGGTAAAGTGACTATGCATAGATAATAACAGCGAGTAGCAGCAGCATAAAAAGGGGGGGGTCAATGCAAATAGTCTGGGTAGCCATTTGATTAGCTGTTCAGCATTTTTATGGCTTGGGGGTAGAAGCTGTTAAGAAGCCTTTTTGAACGGGACCTGGCGCTCCGGTACCGCTTGCTGTACTGTGCCAAACACACTACACTCTGTAGCGCCTTGCGGTTGGAGGCCGAGCAGTTTCCATACCAGGCGGTGATGCAACCAGCTCTCGATGGTGCAGCTGTAGAACTTTTTAAAACAGAGACAATTTGATGTTTGCTTGTGTACTATGTTGTCTTTCCTGGCAATGTTGGATCAATGTGTTTTTTCTTTACAGATTACATACATTGAAACAAGTGCCAAGGATCCTCCTATGAATGTGGACAAGGCGTTCCATGGATTAGTCAGGGTTATAAGGTAGGTCAAACTTCTAGATGGATACTCACTGACTTGCAGGTTATGTTTAAGAATTATGAATCTATGGGCATGAACATATTGGATTAAATTGATGCTGGAATAAGAGAACCACCATTTTGGTTTCTCTTTGCAAACGTACATAACTATATGTTTGACATGAATGCCAGAAAAAGTCTGTTAAAAGGATGGGGAAAAAACTGTAGCTATTTCCTGAATGAACAGATGTGTAATTTCAGAGGACTCCAGTATGTGTTGATGTTTGGTGTGGTCATATCCTGCTGGAGGGCCTACTCAACTGTTTGTCAAGCATTTAGAGGAGTAACACAGAGGCCATCTAGTCTAGCTGCTTAGATAGCTTGGCCATCTGATTTTAACCCTCATTCTCTCTCATCTCCATCTCTTTTTTCTCTTGTTTTCTCCTCCCTTTACATACCCTCCTTTCTTACTCATTTTTTTCTCTCTCTCTCTCCCCTCCCTCCCTCTCCCCCTCCCTCCCTCTCTCTCTCCCCCCTCCCTCTCTCTCCCCCCTCCCTTTCTCTCTCCCTCCCCCTCTCTCTCCCCCCTCTACCTCTCCCCCATCTCTCTTGATCCCCCCCCCTCGCCCCCTCCCTCCCTCCCTCTCTCTCTCCCTCCCTCCCTCTCTCCCCCTCCCTCTCCCTCCCTCCCCCTCTCTCTCTCTCTCCTCCCTCCCTCTCTCCCCCTCCCTCTCCCTCCCTCCCCTCTCTCTCTCTCTCTCCCTCCCTCCCTCTCTCCCCCTCCCTCTCCCTCCCTCCCCCTCTCTCCCTCCCTCTCTCTCTCTCTCCCTCCCTCCCTCTCCCTCCCCCTCCCTCTCTCTCTCCCCCTCCCTCCCTCTCTCCCTCCCTCCCTTTGCAGGCAGCAGATCCCAGAGAGGAGCCTGAAGAAGAAAAAGAAGATGAAGTGGCGAGGAGAACGCTCTACGGGTTCTCACAAAGTCCACTGTGTCATCTTATGATGGTGTCACCCTTCTCGCCTCTGCGTAGCATTGTTGTTAGAGAGAACTGCAGACTGGCAGGGAGCAACAACTGGAGGAGGAAGGGGGGACTTGGGGAGAGAAGGAACTGACTGTTGACTGTTACAGTGTCATGGAAAACCTCTCTCAGTTGAGGGGTTCAACTCCAAGACATCCCCAAGTGGGGGTCTTATAGCAGGTAGCCTAGTGGTTAAGAGCATTGGGCCAGTAACTGAAATGTCGCTGGTTCGAATCCCAGAGCTGGCAAGGTGGAAAAATCTGCCATTCTGCTCTTGAGCAAGGCAGTTAACCCCCAACAACAACTACTCCCCGGGAGCTGATGACGTGGACGTCAACTAAGGCAGTCCCCCGCACCTCTCTGATTCAGAGGGGTTGGGTTAAATGATGAAGAAACATTTCGGTTGAATGCATTCATTTGTACAAATTAATAGATTTACCCTTTCCCTTCCCCTGATTGGTCAGAAAAAAGGCCCTTCAGTTAGAGCTCCTTATGGACTGACATTGAATTACAGACAGTGATGTGATGGTGCTCTCTGTGGAGGTGGACATCAAGGTATTCTCCAGGTTGGGGAGATGTGAAGTTAGATGTTGTTGGGGACCCATGATCTGACTGTCAGTCAGGTCGGGGACTTGGGACACATTATTTGAGTGTAACATTGTGGTTGTGCATTCTCCATGGTGTTGAAGATTGAATTCTGAAACGATAAGGGTATATGATTTTGAAGTATATTCTATTTGCACTAGCCACTGGCATGAAAGGATGTGGCTTTGTTTCCTGGGGTCCTGAAGAAAAGTGGGAGGATGTGGCTGTCAGTACTGGTCTGGGATCAGTCGATGGAGAATCTGGCTTGTAGGTCGAGGGGACCAGTCACCCCAAGCAACAAGAGGTCCGATTTCTCTTGTCTAATAAGGAGTATTTCACAACATATGAAATGGCTTGTACTGTTAAAGCACTAAACAAAACAAAACACAAACATTTTGGCTTGTTCATCTGGTTAGAAATGGGCTCTTAAAAGAACAAAGTACCATTGCATTTTTAACAGAGTTTGAGTTTCATATCTGCATCTGTTGAAAAATGGCTAAATATAAAAGGGAAGGCATAATGGAATGTGAAAAACTGATCTTATCATATGTCAATCCCATGTAGCTGAATATGTCTGTCTCATGTCTGTTGCACTGAACAGTTTCTATACTCTCAGCCCTGGGTTGTGTTCCGTAGCAAAGCAGTTTGCAATGGAAAACAAAAATGTCCGTTTCTTATTGGACAAGTCCAAGTAATGCCTTCATGTTTCAGTCCATTTTCATTCGTTTGGTGCTTAATAAACATGGCCCTGGAGTGACCCTGCTGTATTTCACCAAGAGATGCAGTACAGTGGAAGTTCCACTTCCCAGGGTATGAAGTAGCAGACATGTTGTCTTTGGCAGTATTTTACAACAAAAAAAGAGAAGAAAAAAGCTTGTGTCTGCAGAAATCAATGATATTATATCAAGTATGTTTGAAACCTTTGTATTATTGATATGAATTTCTTTAGTAGTGTTTTTTAATAATTGATAATTTATTACTGTACCTGTTACCTCAACATGATTTGTTATAACTGGCTGTGTCTGACTGATGAACTAGGAGAAGACGAGGCATAACAAAAATGGCCACCGTCTTTCTATCTATCGTCCCTTCAGGGTTTCAATAATGAATAAAGAAATACAATATTGTGAGTTAAATTATACTATCTCTGACTGTGTGTCTGTATGATGTCTTGGCTTACTTAACCTGGGGACCTCGGCCTTTTGGCTAAGATCAAGTGTAGTATCTGTTCTTATCAGTTTAATATCTGACACGTCCCCCATCGGGGAACTACATATTAAATGTTCCAGAGTGGCGCAGCGGTCTAAGGCACTGCATCTCAGTGCTAGAGACATCACTGCAGACCCTGGTTCGATTCCAGTCTGTATCGCAACCGGCCGTGATTGGGAGTCCCATAGGGTGGCGCACAATTGGACCAGTGTCGTCCGGGTTTGGCCGGGGGTAGGCCGTCGTTGAAAATAAGAATTTGTTCTTAACTGATTTGCCTGGTTAAATAAATAGAAACAGTCAAATCTAATTGTATTGGTCACATGTGTTTAGCAGATGTTATTGCGGGTGTAGAGAAATGCTGGTCAGTCTGTCACGAGAGACTGTGGTTGCTCCTCAACTGGAACCATATGGGCCCTGCTTCAAAGTAGTGCATTATAGAGGGAATAGCATGCCATTTGTGGCATTCTATGACTACAAATTGGTATTAGCTCCTAGTGGAGGCTGGGTGTTGTAGGACATAACTAATATCAGCCAGAGGAGACAGAGGTGCCTGTTAGGTGCTAAATCTCCTGCTGTGTGTGTGTGTTGTAGCACACTATTTAATAACAATCTCTAAAATATGTATCGTGATGGGCATAACTGTCTGTTCAGCAGAAGCCTTTGATATGAATCATATTGCTGGCTCACTGGTGTCGGTAGACTTGCCTAGTTAAATAAAGGTTAAAAAAAATAGTTAAATAAAGGTTAAATAAAAAATGTAATTACTGTAAACTATCAAAAAACATACTGATCTCTCTACTCTCCGTGGAATAGATACAGCCTGTAGAGCTGAAACGGATACAATTGATTGAAAATTGATGTCCTTGTCATCGTACTTGTCCATCGGAGTCCACTGAATACATGACCAGGATGCACCCTGGAGACTAAGAATTTCTCTCCCTCTGATAAAATAGACCTACAGAGTGGCTGTATCTTGTACAGTTATTTCAGCGCCTCGGTGTCTGTTGAAGTGGTTTCAACGTTATGGAATGTGGAGAATCTGCAGATGGAATTATATTGTGTAGAACAGACATGCTACTCTGATTTACAGTACACTCTATAAATCACAAAATATCATAATAATATTGTCACACACCAGATAGGTGCAGTGAAATGTTTTGTTTTACGAGGTCTGCCATAGAAGTACGGCGCCCATGGAGCAAAATAGGGTTTAAGTGCCTTGCTCAAAGGCACATCGACAGACTTTCATATTGTCAACTTGTATATTCGAACCAGCGACCTTTCGGTTACTAGCCTATGAGCCCTGGTCAAAAGTAATGCAGTACATAGGGAATAGGGTGGCATTTGGGATGCAGATTACAAGTAGCATATCACACTTCACGCACCTCTATGTGTCATTTTATTTTCACAGCCAATGAATATGTCACGTGCATATGAAAGTTACTAGTACAGGTTGAAGAGGGTATCTGGTATTGCTTTGAAGATGTTTTTTCAGAGGGGCTCAGAAATAGGAGATGTCAAACACCAGAGGGATTATTTGATTCCAGTGGCATTTATTTTTTAACTCACCATCCCCATCTTCTTGTTTTAGTCTGCATGTCCAGACGTGGTCATGGCAACAGACACAGAGTTTCCCCATCTAAAACAAGACCAGTTCACTGAGGAGGAACTGAAACCAAACTAAAAACTAAAAGAAACCCTGCATTTTAAAACCTCTACAGGATCGCCCCTCCCCCCGTTGAACTAACGTGCGCTAATGTGATTAGCATGACTTAAGTAACAAGAACATTTCCCAGGATATAGACATATCTGATATGGGCAGAAATCTTACATTCTCATTAAACTAACTGCACTGTCCAATTTACAGCTATCACAGTGAAAGAATACTATGCTATTTTTTGAGAAGAGTGCACAGTTATGGACTTGAAAATGTATCAATAAACCAATTAGGGACATTTGGATGGACTTAATACAACATTTTGAACAGTAATGGTTCATTGGATCAATCTAAAACTTGGCACATACACTGCTGCCATCTAGTGGCCAAAATCTAAATTGCGCCTAAACTGGAATAATACATTGTGGCCTTTCTCTTGCATTTCAAAGATGATAGAACAAAAAACAAATGTTTTTACATTAATTTCACATTTCCACAAACGTCAAAGTGTTTCCTTTTCAAATGGTATCAAGAATATGCATATCCTTGCTTCAGGTCCTGAGCAGTTAGATTTAGGTATGTCATTTTAGGCGATTTAAAAAAAAAAAGTGTCCGATCTTTAGAAAAAAGTTGAAAGAAGTGTCTTTGTTAGATTTGACTTGCAGTCATGATACCCAATCTATCAACCTGAGCAATATCTATATCAGGGATGGGCAACTCCAGTCCTCGGGGGCCTGATTGGTGTCACACTTTTTCCCCAGCCCCAGCTAACACACCTAACTTCATAATTCAACTAATTATCTTCAGTTTAGAACGCAATTAGTTTAATGAGCTGTGTTTGCTAGGGATGGGGAAAAAGTAACACCACTCCGGTCCCCAAGGACTGGAGTTTCCCAACCCTGATCTACACCTTTAAGTCTGATAAAAAATAAACGAGTGGTTAATTGACCAGTTTAATCAATAAGCCCCATTCTGCAACTCAACTCTAATTTGGGCACCCACACAACATGAGCATATTGTATATAGGCCCATTAAAACAGCTGGTCTAATGCCTCTCTCTAGTGGTTGGGTATTGACATTGAATCAAGGAAATAATAAATTATGCACCTGTGACTTCACGTTTACAGGGAAGTTTCACTCTGGCCACGCACCTCTACCTGGTTACGGAAGTACCGCCCTTTTTTCCAAATGAATCCAAATGTGCCTTTGGGTTAAATCCACGAGACTAAAACATAGGCCGCCCTAAATTTCTGTAATGTTCTCATTCGCTATCCTGTGGTAAAACATTTCTTAAACGGAAGCAAACTGAATGAAACGGGGTGGGACCTACCTGGATTTGCCAAATAGAAGCTCTCGTTTTAGGTGTACGGTTTGTACTAATGATTTATAACCCAGGGCTGTATTCATTAGTCAGATTCCTTTGCAAAACGTTTTGTAATGGAAACCGTTTACTCTAAACAGGAAACATTTTGTAATGAAAACGAGAGTTTCTATTGGACAAATTCAGGTCCCGTTTCGTTCCGTTTGGTTCCTAGAGTAAACAGTAAACGGTTTCCGTTGCAAAACGTTGTGCAATTATGATAAGGATTATTATGATTATGATAAGGTAAGAAGCAGTTATAGCCATTTTAGGCGTTTCTAAGCAGTGTAAAACCATGAAGAAATCCAACGTCAGAATCACCTTCACCAAGTACATTTACACAAACTCAGAATTTTACCATTTCATATGGTGATTTAGAGACTGAATACAGACAGCAGATTTCAAACAACGTGTACATACATATATATACAACTAGGTAAGTGAGCAAAGAGCTATAAAATAATTAACAGATATACAAATACACAGTGGGTATACGGTTTATACACAGTGGATGTACCATTTTACAGTCAGCAAATGTAAATGCAGAGAGATGGACATAGTGCAAATGCAGTACAGTTCAGAGATGGCTTGATGCGGTGTGCCACATAGAGTGCATAGTCCTTTAGTCTCTGGGCCGGGTGGCTGGTTGGTTAGGGCCACAGCCCGGGGGAAGCAACGTTTCAGGTGGGGGAAGGTTTTGGTCGTGAGGTGAATTTTTGGTGGAGGGGGTGACCGGGGTGGGAGGGGTCGGCTATGATCTTTCCTGCACACTTCCTTGCCCTGGAGTCATGCAGAACCTCGATGTAGGGCAGGTGCTAGCCAGCGATAACCCTCTCTGGGTCTACAACCCATAGGAATCCCATCCCCACTGACTACTTTAAAATGGCGGAAGCATGGTGGAAGCAGGGGCCTGTTGCACAAAAGTAGAATTAAGACATCCGGGATAAATGACTCAGCTGAGCTCAATGAAGCCAAAACATGTGCGTCCAGGCTTAATTGGTTGCACAAAGACCAAGCCAGGATGAGCAGACACGGATTCATTAAGCCAGGTGAAACCAATCCTGGATAGGTGCGCGCTCACGGCTCACTCAAATAGACCCCGCCACAGATCACAGATTAACTGATTTACCATGGCAACTAGAGCCGCGTACTTTTCCCCGTCGGAAGCACAAATCCTCATGGAGGCATACGAGGAGGTAAAAGATATAATTAAGAAGAAAGGCAACACCGCCACAGTGATAAAGCAAAGAGAAAAAGCGTGGCAAAGTATTGCAGACCGCCTGAATGCGTAAGTAGTGCACAATTACACACTCACCGCTCCGCTGAAACATCACAATTACAATTCAAATATTTAATTCACATCTCCAAAAATGCAGTTGTACTGTAATTATGAAACGGTTAAATTTTTAATTGAAATGCACTGCAGATATGAGTGAAATTGTGTAAAGTAACTCCATCACACTGTATAAAGCTATGATAAATTTTTTGATATTTTTACTGAAAACAAGACAAAAATACCAAGTAATTTTTGCAGTGTGACTCCATTAAATGTGTGTGTGTGTGTGTGTGTGTGTGTGTGTGTGTGTGTAGATTAAACATGAACGGGCCAAAACGGACATGGCAGCAGGTCAAAATCAAATACAAGAACATTCTGCAGAATGGTATGGTCCCTGACTAATATTTAACAAAGCACAAGCATATATTGTACCCAGAAGGTGCCTGCTCACACATTGTCTGTACTGTTTTAGCAGTGAAAAAGAATACCCACAGACAAGGCACGGGTGGTGGGTCACCAAAGGCTGACCTTACCCCAGCAGAGGACATGGCCTTGGAGCTAAATAAAGGCAGGCCCGTCTTAGAGGGGATCCCTGGGGGAAAGAGACGAGCATAGGTTCCTCCCAAGATGCCACCCGCTTCATTCAAGGTATGTCCTTCCATCTCTACATGGGATACAACCACATTCATATTGAATCAATTTGGACTGTCTGACTTTGGTTTACCTATTGCCTTGCAGTGCCTGGCAGCACTGTGTTCCTGTTAGAGCCACCAGCACAAGCACCAGATGATGCTGATCCAGTGAGTACTCCATCAAAGGCATACTGTAGGCCTGGCATGTCTTGTCTACTAGCTTCAATATGAATCCGATTAAATCTGATAGGGTGAAGGCCCCAGTGCAGCAGCAACAGCACATGATGGAGACGATGATGAGGAGGAGACCATCTCTCTGGATTCCAGAAGGCATGAGGTATCATGTTAAGACTGTGAAAGTACTATTTACTCTACAATGGTGAGGAGTCCTCATCAAAATCAAAAATCTAATTTCTTTTACAGGACCCAGATGCTATACAGTGGGAAAACCAGCCTGGCAACATAGTGCGTATTAATAAAAGGACACCACATCCTGCCAAATTCCAGCTGCGCTAATTGTATTGTGTTCACAGAGCTCACAAGCTATCAGAAAGTTGTATGGCAACCACCTCCGGCGCCAAATAGAACTGGCAGACATAGACATTCAGTACAAGAAGAAAAAGATGGAAAATCTTGCACTGGAGACCGAAATAAAAAAGAGGACAATTAGGAAACTGGACCTTGAAATAAAAAAAAACTTGAGAGGGAGGTGAGATATGCCTTCAATGTACACTGTATGCTAACTGTAACACAAATGTATTAATCATTATTTTTCTTTCCTCCCCCAGCTCCAAGAAGATGACACAGCTCAAAATAAAAATTAGGTATATTCTCGTAAAGTCAAGTGAGCCATGACATATGAGCTCTTATTGTGAGCACACAGGACGGTGGCATCTTTCTAAGTTTTGTATTTATTTTCCCAGCAATCAGTACAACCAAGTCATCGTTATAAGGCATCGCCCTCTTTTGCCCACCCCCAGCACCAGGTGTGGCCACTAGCCTATATGAAGGCCCAAAATTGTGTGTTCCTTTCTGCTCTGACAATGGCATGCCCATTCGTGCGAGATGTGGTGGATGAAGAAGCACTTGTGCTGAGGAGAGCCTTCAGGCGAGAAAGGGTCTTCAGGGACCGGTTGGACCCACTGGCCTTCCCTGATGACCATCTATATGAAAGATACAGGTTTTCTGCAGATGGCATCAGGTATCTATGCAGACTACTGGGTCCCAGGATTAAGCACCGCACTGCACGGAGCCATGCACTGAGTGTGGAGCAAATGGTTTGTGTGGCCTTGCGCTTTTTTGCTAGTGGAGCCTTCCTGTACTCAGTGGGGGATGCAGAACAGCTGAACAAGGCCACAATTTGCCACACAATAAGGAGTGTGTGTCTGGCTATCAAAGCATTAGCAGATGTCTTCATCTCCTTCCCTGGCCACAGAAGACTCTGTGACATCAAAGAGGAGTTCTATAGGATTGCAGGTAAGAGGATCTACAAATTACAGGACAACTGTTAACACATAGTAGGATACTCATTACTTTGTGTGACAGGTTTCCCCAATGTCATTGGTGCAGTGGACTGCACACACATAAGGATAAAAGCCCCTCAGGTGCCCATGGGGCCGATTTTGTGAATAGGAAATCCTTTCACAGCATTAATGTTCAGGTGAACATAACTTTTGATATTGTCCATTGACGAACACTCTGCATTGCCAGTGATGTGCATTGATTGGTGTAATATTCCTCATCTTATGATTTCAGATGGTCTGCAATGCTGACTGTGTGATCAGCAATGTTGTGGCAAAATGGCCTGGCTCAGTCCATGACTCCAGAATCTTTCGGGCCTCTGAAATCTATCAGTGCCTATCACAAGGTAAGCCACACAACCCCTATTTATAACCATCATGGCTGTGTCAAGAATATCACTGTGTTTGAGGTAGTAATGATGAGATTTTGTGTTGACAGGTGAATTCTCTGGTGTGTTGCTGGGAGACAGGGGATATGGCTGCCAGCCTTTTCTCCTGACACCTTTCACAGACCCCAGGAAGCACAGCAGGCCTACAACCATGCCCATGCCAGGACCAGGGCCAGAGTTGAAATGACCTTTGGCCTCCTGAAGGCACGCTTTCACTGCCTTCACAAATTAAGGGTCAGCCCTGTTAGGGCATGTGATATTACTGTGGCTTGTGCTGTCCTCCACAATGTGGCCTGCCTGAGGAAGGAGAGGGCCCCCAGAGTGCCACCAGCCATGGACTGGGACAATCCGGCAATCTTCCCTGATGACGACAGTGGTCGGCTGCTGAGGGACCAATATGTGTTGAATTATTTTAGTTAGTATGTGTGCTTTCAATTTTGGTTAAATATGTCCTGCGGTGGCAGAGGAATTTGGTTTTTTTTGGGTTCGTATTTTGACGAATTTGGCCTCTTATGATGTTTGTGCGGTATACTGTGTGTAATACAAGGCTGCAGGGAGGCTACTGCATCCATTCATTTGTCTGTTCAGTTGATGTGTATGGATTTGTCCTGCATTTATTTTAGTGTGCAGACATGCAGGGTGTGTTATATACAGACCTTTGAATGTGTATGTATCATTTTGTATAATATGCTTGGATTCTGTGCTTTCCATCTTGTAGAGTCACTGTGACTTCAGTTTCGAAAGGAGCTGATGGTTTACCTGCTTTGTTTTGTCCTTATTCAATAAAGGAACATAATGTTACACATTGTGTTTTTATATTCATATGGAATGTGTATTTGTTTATATGACAGAGTACTAGGGCCACACTGAAGAAAAAGGATAAAGTCATAAATTTATGAGGCTGGTTCTTTCTGCAGAAAAGCTACATATTGTTTTGATACTTATGACAATGTGATACTTAATATTCTGGCACATCAGCATGTCTTTGTTTATGAAACCATACTGAAGTACAATTTCACGAAATGCCCCACATCTGTCATTTTAACAACTGTCCTCCTTTAAAACAACTGGTTACAATATTATGACTTGTGTTTTTTTCCCCTCTGTGGCCCTAATATTCTATCATTTTATATATAGCCTTATAGTCTATGGGAAACTGTAAATTATCTAATGATAGCAACATCTAAAAATCATTTTTATCCAAAATCATTGAAATTAATGATCACAAACGTTTAAATAATAACAGTGGGTCTAGTTATATGTGATAACAATGTATAGTGAGCAGTGAAATAACTATTGGTTTCCATTTGTGGTGACTGCTGACTGACATTAGGGATGAGATTAAATAGATCCTGGAATTTAGCCTGGTCTGGAGCAGGCTAGCTCCACAGAATAAATCTCCATGGTAATTTATACCATAACATATCCTCCTGCCCCCTATCCATCTTTAGTGCAACCGGATTACGGATCAATTGAGCCAGGATCACCAAGATATCCTGGCTTAATCCCTTATCCTAGTTTTGTGCAACAGGCCCCAGGGCTTCCCTCAATGTTGCTAAAACTGTGTTTTGGCAACAAGAGGCTTCTATCATTCTCTATAGATTGATAGGACTTGCAGCTTGCTATACAGGTTAAAGTTCTGTATTTACCTCATCAGGCCAAATGGTGGTGCTATTGTCTTGCCTTGTCAAACTCATTCCACGGAGGGCTGAGTGTCTGCAGGTTTTTGCTCCTCCTTTGTACTTGATTGATAAATTAAGTTCAGTAATTAGTAAGGAACTCCTCACACCTGGTTGTCTATGTCTTAATTGAAATGGAACAAAAACCTGCCGACACTAGGCCCTCCATGAAATGAGTGTGACACTCCTGCTGTTCATCACATCCCATGGCAGCCTTTGTTTACAAAGGCAAGTTGATTTGATGTAATGCCTGTTCTGTCCCTCTCTGCCTATTTTTGCCTCTAGTGCAAGTTGAAAGTCATTAAAACTTTTCAATAATTTAACAGTAATAATATAACAGTCTCTGGGCAGATTTGTGGACATATTTAATCTAAATGTAAATGCAAGATCAAACTTGCAGCCAAACTTCATAAACAGGAAGTTTTGCTGCTTTGTTGAATGAGTCAGCATTTATAGGTCTAATGCAGCTGTTTTTATCTAAATATCAAATCATTTCTGGGGAACAATTAAGGACCTTACTGGGATTGTCTTAAATTATAAATGGTACAAAATTAACAAAAATAGCTTCTTAGCAAATAGCAATTTCTCAATCAAGAGTTTTGCTAGGGCTGTCTGGGAGTGTTTTGAGTGTGGAGGGGAAAGCTATCTGTTATTGGCAGAGCCTGGTAATATCACCAGGCAGGCCAAAGCTCCATCCCACAAAAACAGGCTGACATTTTTGGGTGTTTTTTTTTCCAAACAGCTCTTACACTAAAATGGCATTATCATCATTTTCACAATTTCACAGTATTATTCCAACCTCATAGTGTGTAAATATAGATGAGATGGTTTGGGATGAGTTGGACCGCAGAGTGCTCAGCATACAGGCCTTCGGAAAATATTCAGACTCCTTGACTTTTTCCACATTTTGTTACGTTACAGCCTTATTCTAAAATATAATAAATATTTTTTCCCCCTCAATCTATACACAATAAACCCATAATGACAAAGAAAAAGCAGGCTTGTAGAAATGTTTGCTAATTATATAGAAAATAAAAAACTGAAATATTACATTTAAATAAGTATTCAGACCCTTTACTCAGTACTTTGAAGCACTTTTGGCAGAGATTACAGCATCGATTCGTCTTGGCTGTGATGCTACAAACTTGTCATATCTGTATTCGGGGAGTTTCTCCTATTCTTCTCTGCAGATCCTCAAAAGCTCTGTTCGATTGGAAGGGGAGTGTCGCTGCACAGCTATTTTCAGGTCTCTCCAGAGATGTTTGATCGGGTTCAGGTCCAGGCTCTGGCTGGGCCACTCAAGGACATTCAGAGACTTGTCCCTAAGACACTCCTGCGTTGTCTTGGCTGTGTGCTTAGGGTCATTGTCCGGTTGGAAGTTGAGCCTTCACCCCAGTCTGAGGTCCTGAGCGCTCTGGATCAGGTTTTCATCAAGGATCTCTGTACTTTGCTCTGTTCATTTTTGCCTCGCTCCTGACTAGTCTCCCAGTCCCTGCCGCTGAAAAACATCCCACAGCATGATGCTGCCACCCCCATGCTTCACCGTAGGGACGGTGTCAGGTTTCCTTCAGTCGTGACGCTTGGCTTTCAGGCCAAAGAGTTAAATCTTGGTGTCATCAGACCAGATAATCTTGTTTCTCATGGTCTGAGAGTCCTTTAGGTGGCTTTTAGCAAACTCTAAGCGGGCTGTCATGACCCTTTTACTGAGGAGTGGCTTCAGTCTGGCCACTCTACTATAAAGGCCTGATTGAAACCCAGCCTAAAACACCAAACAGCAAGCAATGCAGGTGTAGAAGCACGGTGGCTAGAAAAATCTCCCTAGAAAGGCCAAAACCTAGGAAGAAACCTAGAGAGGAACCAGGCTATGTGGGGTGGCCAGTCCTCTCCTGGCTGTGCCGGGTTGGAGATTATAACAGAACATGGCCAAGATGTTCAAATGTTCATAAATGACCAGCATGGTCAAATAATAATAATCACAGGCAGAACAGTTGAAACTGGAGCAGCAGCAGGGCCAGGTGGACTGGGGACAGCAAGGAGTCATCATGCCCGGTAGTCCTGAGGCATGGTCCTAGGGCTCAGGTCCTCCGAGAGAGAGAAAGAAAGAGAGAATTAGAGAGAGCATACTTAAATTCACACAGGACACCGGATAGGACAGGAGAAGTACTCCAGATATAACAAACTGCCCTAGCCCCCCGACACATAAACTACTGCAGCATAAATACTGGAGGCTGAGACAGGAGGGGTCAGGAGACACTGTGGCCTCATCCGATGACATCCCTGGACAGGGCCAAACAGGAAGGATATAACCCCACCCACTTTGCCAAAGCACCGCCCCCACACCACCAACTTACCATCCTGAGACAAGGCCGAGTATAGCCCACAAAGATCTCCGCCACGGCACAACCCAAGGGGGGGGCGCCAACCCAGACAGGAAGATCACAACAGTGACTCAACCCACTCAAGTGACACCCCCCTCCTAGGGACGGTATGAAAGAGCCCTAGTAAGCCAGTGACTCAGCCCCTGTAATAGGGTTAGAGGCAGAGAATCCCAGTGGAAAGAGGGGAACCGGCCAGGCAGAGACAGCAAGGGCGGTTCGTTGCTCCAGAGCCTTTCCGTTCACCTTCACACTCCTGGGCCAGACTACACTCAATTATATGACCCACTGAAGAGATGTGTCTTCAATAAAGACTTAAAGGTTGAGACCGAGTTTGCGTCTCTTACATGGGTAGGCAGACCATTCCATAAAAATGGAGCTCTATAGGAGAAAGCCCTGCCTCCAGCGTCATGTTCCCAGTGGGTCAGAAGTTTACATAAACTCAATTAGTATTGGTAGCATTGCCTTTAAATTGTTTAACTTGGGTCAAATGTTTTGGGTAGCCTTCCACAAGCTTCCCACAATAAGTTTTGGCCCATTCCTCCTGACAGAGCTGGTGTAACTGAGTCAGGTTTGTAGGCCTCCTTGCTCGCACACGCTTTTTCTTGCGGAGACTTGCGGAGGTCTTGGCTGATTTCTTTTGATTTTCCCATGATGTCAAGCAAAGAGGCACTGATTTTGAAGGTAGGCCTTGAAATACATCCACAGGTACACCTCCAATTGACTCAAATGATGTAAATCAGAAGCTTCTAAAGCCATGACACCATTTTCTGGAATTTTCCAAGTTGTTTAAAGGCACAGTCAACTTAGTGTATGTAAACTTCTGACCCACTGGAATTGTGATACATTGAATTGTAAGTTAAATAATCTGTCTGTAAACAATTGTTGGAAATATGACTTGTGTCATGCACAAAGTAGATGTCCTAACCGACTTGCCAAAACTATAGTTTGTTAACCATGAATTTGTGGAGTGTTGTGGAGTTTTAATGACTCCAACCTAAGTGTATGTAAACTTCCGACATCAACTGTATGTACAGTATATATATATATATACACAATAAAAACACTGGAAAATCACATTTTTGACTGCACAAAAATGAATCAGTGAGGTCATTTCATCTCTTTTCTCCCCAACTTTCAACCCAGATCCCATGACACGTTTTGTTGAATTCACATTGAACTGACATCTCTGCCCAGTGGGCGGTCTGTCTGTGTCAGCCAATCAATAGCATATCAATAGAATAGTCTGATAGACTCTTTGAAGTTCATTAAAAGCACAGGTAACATTTTCTTGAAAATATGCCTTCAGAGCATACCAAGTATTCTATAGCCATAGAAATGTTACCTAGCCCCCCATGGCAAATTTGGATATTCTGGGTTGTTCTTTGGCCAACACCTATTGCGTCACACGTGTAAGTGACTCCCCAGACTGCTCTATTCACTTTCATCAACCATGAGGTGAATGACGAGTCTGGACAATGAAAGAGTAGCTGGAGAGAGCAGGTATCTCAAACATCTAGGACAGGAGAGAGAGAGAGAGAGGGGTGAATGGACAGGAGAGTCTCACAATGGCCTGGTTGTGTGAGGCAATTATACAGTTGTTTCTAATGAGGGCACACAGCTGGTGGCATCTCTCCTTTTCACCCTCTCTCACGCTCCCTCATCGCTCTCCATATCCCTCTGCATCTCTTCTCTCTCCACCCCCCCTCTCTCTCCACCCCCTCTCCATACCCCCTCTCTCCCATCCCCCTCTCCCTCACTCTCTCCACCCCCTCCCTCTCTACCCCCACCCCCCTCTCTACACCCCCCCTCTCTACACCCCCTCTCTCTCTCTTTTGGTTCACCACCTGCTGTGGGGAGCTGTGCCGGTGTTATAGGAGCGTCTCGTTCCGGGGTAATGACAATTTATTGGGGGCGAATTGGGAAGTGATTTTTGGAAGAGAAGGAGAGATTGAGATTGTTGGTGAAGGTTTCAGGGAAAGGAGGCTTGGGGAATACGATGGGGAGGGAGAAGTCAGTCTTAACTAGGAGGACTCCCATCTCCCTGAGGTCCTACACTGACCCTGTTTCTGGGTGATAAGGAAATACTCACTTTCTGTGGAACATAAAACCTGTATCTTTCAAAAGTCTAGCTGTCAATGAGGGGAAAAATAGTTTGAAGTGTGTTCTTGAGGAAGATTTGAAATGTTTTATCAGCTTGTCTGTGTGCTTTCGCTGTGAAATGGACTACAAATATGATAGATCCATCAAAGATTGAGAAACCATGTGTGTCTCATTCTAAAACTGCCAGCACAGTTTCCTGGCTTGTGCACATTCATGATGGGGATTGTCCCTGTCCCTCCTCTTTGCACTGCAACAAGGAAATAGACATAAACGTCAGTTCAGTGACCAAACAAAGAGATGAGTCTTTTTCTCTGTCGAACTGGAAGACACACCTCACTGGTCACAGATGTCCACTCAACATTTAGTTTTGCTTTGCATTTGGTTGTGTTGTCAACTAATGTGAATTCAAAGTGAAATTAACAAAAATGTCACCATGACATTAGATTTAGGTTAAAAGTAAAAAAATAAAAAAACATTTAAAAAAGTAATAGTGAGAACGAAATAACCACAAACAACTAAATTACCGTCTAACACTCATGGTTTATTTGAAAACACACGGTAATGGGGAGGGGGCTGAGCTGGACCCAAGGAAAGAAGCAGGCTTCAAACATAAAGATATAAAACTGTATTTTTTTTGTGAAGAATCAACAACAAGTGGGACACAATCATGAAGTGGAACGACATTTATTGGATATTTCAAACTTTTTTAACAAATCAAAAACTGAAAAATTGGGCGTGTAAAATGATTCAGCCCCTTTACTTTCAGTGCAGCAAACTCTCTCCAGAAGTTGTTAAAAAAGTTTGAAATATCCAATAAATGTCGTTCCACTTCATGATTGTGTCCCACTTGTTGTTGATTCTTCACAAAAAAATACAGTTTTATATCTTTATGTTTGAAGCCTGAAATGTGGCAAAAGGTCGCAAAGTTCAAGGGGGCCGAATACTTTCGCAAGGCACTGTATCCAAAAACACCCCCAAGCTAGACTAGCCTACTTCACCAACAGATAACTAACTAACCAAAAATACAGTGGGTGGTCCGCCCAGTTCTAACTAGTGTTTTTATACAAAGTATTCCTACGGGTAGTGTATGCCCATGGGAGACTTATCTTGGTACCCCCTTTTCCCACCGTCAAACAAACACCATAACAAAACCAATACTCACAGGTGGGGACAAAGTGACATGTAGTTGTGAAAACCAAACAAGAGATCTACAGACAGATGGCATTGACAGAGAGATGTACAGACAGATGGCATTGACAGAGAGATGTACAGACAGATGGCATTGACAGAGAGATCTACAGACAGATGGCATTGACAGAGAGATCTACAGACAGATGGCATTGACAGAGAGATGTACAGACAGATGGCATTGACAGAGAGATGTACAGACAGATGGCATTGACAGAGAGATCTACAGACAGATGGCATTGACAGAGAGATGTACAGACAGATGGCATTGACAGAGAGATGTACAGACAGATGGCATTGACAGAGAGATGTACAGACAGATGGCATTGACAGAGAGATCTACAGACAGATGGCATTGACAGAGAGATCTACAGACAGATGGCATTGACAGAGAGATGTACAGACAGATGGCATTGACAGAGAGATGTACAGACAGATGGCATTGACAGAGAGATGTACAGACAGATGACATTGACAGAGAGATGTACAGACAGATGGCATTGACAGAGAGATGTACAGACAGATGGCATTGACAGAGAGATGTACAGACAGATGACATTGACAGAGAGATGTACAGACAGATGGCATTGACAGAGAGATGTACAGACAGATGACATTGACAGAGAGATGGAGCTCCAGAGGAAACAGACAGGGTTTTTAAACCAAGGGAAAGGGGATGTGATTGGTTCATGGAAACAGCAGAAGGTGTGTCTTCTGATTAACGACTGATTGATAACTGATTGGGGAATGATGAATGCCACATGTGAGGGGAGAAGGAGAGAAAAGAAATACACACACAGGATACCTGTATCCGTAACAGTTGGGTGAAATAAAGACGGAATTCCCTCACATTGATGACTCTTTTTCAAATCCAATCAGTTTTCCACGTTGATTCAACGTCATCATATATCATTTTGGGGTTGAAATTACATTGAAATAATGTTGATTTTAACCAGTTTTGCCACATAAGGTTGAAAAATTCAAAGGATGTTTTGTGCACAAAGGTGATGACTATAAGTGTCTTATTAGGAATTTTCTAATCTGAATTCTCTACGTGTCTGTGTATGGAAATGGTCTTTCTAGGCCGGGCGTCAGTTAAACTGCAGTACAGAAGCAGTACTGTAGGAGCATTCTAAATCGTGCTTCTAGAACGGAAACCCTGGTCCCTTGGTTTTTGCCCAGTGAGATGGTGACACCCTGACGTCCCCTTCCTGTCAGTGGATGTAACCCCCTGTGACTCTGGGCCGTCGGCAAGACACTCAGCATTCCCCCTCTGCACAAATGGTTCCATAGGGCTCTGGTCATAAGTAGTGCACTAGGTAGGGTATAGGGGGATATTTGGACCATATTTGGACAGTGTTTAGTGATGCAAGATATCGGGCGGTAAACGTTGCTAAAAGCCTGTTAGAAGCTGGCAACAATGTTTAAGCCTGTTAAAAGCTGAATCTTGTTATGGAGGCCACTCTGCAGAGTGGCACAGGCACAAAGTCATACAATCTGGGTTAACACTAATGTCTAACCCTAACCTTAAATGAAGACCAAAACGCTCAGGATGGAATTTGTTTTTATGAATTTTTCTCAATATAGCCAATTTTTGTCTTTGCTGCTGGCCCATCTACCGGAACATGGTCAGGTCTGCCTCCAGGAGAAGACTCAACCAAATTAAAGCCAACCTGAGTTTTTCTAAAACATCTCCTACGACTATAATAACTACAGTTAAAGGACGTGTGGCTAAGCTTTGACTCAGAGCATTTCCAATTTCATCTGTGGAGAATAAAGCTGTCTTCACTGTCGCTGCGCGGGTTTACAGAAGGAGTACTGTATCAATGTACAAGGGGGTCATCAATAAGACCACCACTGGCTATGCATCTGATTAAACCTCTGAGGATGGAATTTAGTTGACCCTGTAAAGTAAATGTTTACGTAATGTTGTGACTTAAATCCTTCAAAGGTCAAAGTGCTCACATATCCTTTGGAAGGGAAAGCAAGTGGTTCACCACAATACGCAGAGAACTGTGGGCTGCCTGTCTTATCACACTGGTGTTATCATAAAGTACAATATCTCCAGTTTCTCTCTGAGATCCTACTTTCATATGATTCTCTGAACACATCTGTTATCAGGATTAAAATAATACACTGCACAAAGCACAAAGACGCTTTGAATTATTCACCTCAGTACGGCATGTCATAGTGAAGAGAATCTCATACGGTCTGTTTTCTCTCCAATCTTATCATTTAATCAACCGTGAGGTGAGGGATTGTTGGGAGACAGAGAGGACGAGAGCGATGCACAAGCTCTTATCGTATCAGCTCTGACAGCCCGCTCCTGTTCAATCACACTAAATGGCAAAGAGCAGGGGGAGCAGCCATCCGATTTGACATCGAAGATAATAGATCACAGACACTAGATAGGTATTTGAGGATGCAGCTCCCCTGTCTCCTGTAGGTGCCACTTGTGCCCCTATTTCATCATACGTGTTCCTATAACTCATCATACATGTTCCTCTATCTCATCATACCTTTTCCTGAAACTCATCATACATGTTCCTCTATCTAATCATACCTTTTCCTGAAACTCATCATACATGTTCCTCTATCTCATCATACCTTTTCCTGAAACTCATCATACATGTTCCTCTATCTCATCGTACCTTTTCCTGAAACTCATCATACCTGTTCCTCTATCTCATCATACCTTTTCCTGAAACTCATCATACCTGTTCCTCTATCTATCTCATCATACCCATTCCTCTATCGATCTCATCATACCTTTTCCTGAAACTCATCATACATGTTCCTCTGTCTGTCTCATAATACCTGTTCCTCTATCGATCTAATCGTACCCATTCCTCTATCTATCATACCTGTTCCTCTATCTATCATACCTGTTCCTCTAACTATCATACCTGTTCCTCTAACTATCATACCTGTTCCTCTAACTATCATACCTGTTCCTCTAACTATCATACCTGTTCCTCTATCTATATCATCATACCTGTTCCTCTAACTATCATACCTGTTCCTCTATCTCATCATACCTGTTCCTCTAACTATCTCATCATACCTGTTCCTCTATCTATCTATCTCATCATACCTGTTCCTCTAACTATCATACCTGTTCCTCTATCTATCTCATCATACATGTTCCTCTAACTATCATACCTGTTCCTCTATCTATCTATCATACCTGTTCCTCTATCTATCTCATCATACCTGTTCCTCTAACTATCATACCTGTTCCTCTATCTATCATACCTGTTCCTCTATCGATCTCATCATACCTGTTCTTCTATCTATCTCATCATACCTGTTCCTCTAACTATCATACCTGTTCCTCTAACTATCATACCTGTTCCTCTATCTATCATACCTGTTCCTCTATCTATCATACCTGTTCCTCTAACTATCATACCGGTTCCTCTAACTATCATACCTGTTCCTCTAACTATCATACCTGTTCCTCTATCTATCATACCTGTTCCTCTAACTATCATACCTGTTCCTCTAACTATCATACCTGTTCCTCTAACTATCATACCTGTTCCTCTATCTATCATACCTGTTCCTCTATCTATCATACCTGTTCCTCTATCTATCTCATCATACCTGTTCCTCTATCTATCTATCTCATCATACCTGTTCCTCTATCTATCTATCTCATCATACCTGTTCCTCTATCTATCTATCTCATCATACCTGTTCCTCTATCTATCTCATCATACCTGTTCCTCTAACTATCATACCTGTTCCTCTATCTATCATACCTGTTCCTCTATCGATCTCATCATACCTGTTCTTCTATCTATCTCATCATACCTGTTCCTCTAACTATCATACCTGTGCCTCTATCTATCATACCTGTTCCTCTATCGATCTCATCATACCTGTTCTTCTATCTATCTCATCATACCTGTTCCTCTAACTATCATACCTGTTCCTCTATCTATCATACCTGTTCCTCTATCTATCTCATCATACCTGTTCCTCTATCTATCTCATCATACCTGTTCCTCTATCTATCTCTCATCATACCTGTTCCTCTATCTATCATACCTGTTCCTCTATCTATCATACCTGTTCCTCTAACTATCATACCTGTTCCTCTATCTATCATACCTGTTCCTCTATCTATCATACCTGTTCCTCTATCTATCTCATCATACCTGTTCCTCTATCTATCATACCTGTTCCTCTATCTATCTCATCATACCTGTTCCTCTAACTATCATATCTATCTATCATCATACCTGTTCCTCTATCTATCTATGTTCTCATCATACCTGTTCCTCTAACTATCATACCTGATCTATCTCATCATACCTGTTCCTCTATCTATCTCATCATACCTGTTCCTCTAACTATCATACCTGTTCCTCTATCTATCATACCTGTTCCTCTATCGATCTCATCATACCTGTTCTTCTATCTATCTCATCATACCTGTTCCTCTAACTATCATACTCATCATACCTGTTCCTCTATCTATCATATCTCATCATACCTGTTCCTCTATCTATCGATCTCATCATACCTGTTCTTATCTATCTATCTCATCATACCTGTTCCTCTAACTATCATACCTGTTCCTCTATCTATCATACCTGTTCCTCTATCTATCATACCTGTTCCTCTAACTATCATACCTGTTCCTCTAACTATCATACCTGTTCCTCTATCTATCTCATCATACCTGTTCCTCTATCTATCATACCTGTTCCTCTATCTATCTCATCATACCTGTTCCTCTAACTATCATACCTGTTCCTCTATCTATCATACCTGTTCCTCTATCTATCTCATCATACCTGTTCCTCTATCTATCATACCTGTTCCTCTATCTATCATACCTGTTCCTCTATCTATCTCATCATACCTGTTCCTCTATCTATCATACCTGTTCCTCTATCTATCATACCTGTTCCTCTATCTATCATACCTGTTCCTCTATCTATCATACCTGTTCCTCTATCTATCATACCTGTTCCTCTATCTATCATACCTGTTCCTCTATCTATCATACCTGTTCCTCTATCTATCATACCTGTTCCTCTAACTATCATACCTGTTCCTCTATCTATCATACCCGTTCCTCTATCTATCATACCTGTTCCTCTATCTATCTCATCATACCTGTTCCTCTATCTATCTCATCATACCTGTTCCTCTATCTATCTATCTCATCATGCCTGTTCCTCGATCTATCTCATCATACCTGTTCCTCTAACTATCATACCTGTTCCTCTAACTATCATACCTGTTCCTCTAACTATCATACCTGTTCCTGTATCTATCTCATCCTAGCTGTCAGTCTGTCTCTATATATGTATAGTCTTAGCAGGGGAGGTGATGATAACTATGCTCAGACACAAGGTTCATGGAGAGGAGAGTCTCGGGGGTATCAACGTGTTTGCTACAGCAGGAACATAGTCCTGCAGTAACAGGAAATGTAAATGATTATGTGGATTATAATGAATATACATTTTTGAAGTGGTTGATACATTTCTTGTTGGGGCCAATTAAGTCTGAAATTACAAAATTTCGAAGCCTTTTTTAAAACTGAAATATATTACAAGTTCACATTTCCTGCTGTGCAGGAACATATTCTCAGCAACAGAAATGAGGATCCTTCATCTGTAGGAGATAGACGTGTCTTTCCACTCGAGCTCCCCACTCCAGGGACTGAGTTTGTCTGCGTCGGTCATGGTTGAATATGGATAACAGGAGGGGACTAAGCACTCACCCCTGATGCTTCGGTTCATGCATGAGTGTGCATAAGTTATTCATGATTCATCTCTCAGTGCATAGTGTAAAGCAGTGTTCTAGATCAACACTCTTTCTCTGAGAGGCTTTCTAAATACGGGTCCAGGATGATTTGGGCCTGGGCAGAGGATACAATAGAATTACAATCCCTCAGCTCCTTTCTCAATTCATAAATAGCTACCCTGTGCTCAACACTACCTGTGTAGCCTTTTCTCATCAGGAAGATCGAGACCACTCGTTGCTTTTCCATCTGTGACATAACAGACACATCATGAAACAAGGTCTGTGTATCAAATGACACCCGATTCCCTCCATCAGTCCCCCCAGGATTCCAACTCGTGGTTCTGCGATCGCAGCACTTTTGGAAAAATCAGCAATTCACCTGCTAATTATGCGGGGGGGTTGCAAATTTGACCAATCACCGCACTACTTCCACATAAAACGGTAAGATCATCCCAATGTTAGAGCCTAAAACGGACCTATCACAGCAGTACAAAAAGAAGGCTCGTATTTTCAACCAATCACCACACATTTATCGCATAATATGGTTCAAATCAACCCACACGTCAACAAACAATTTCCATTGTCAGTGCATTTCTGCGATACATTTGACAAAATCATTGCACATTGCCATGAAAAATGTCAGAATCGCAGAAGAAAAATTGGTCATTTTCAAGTACAAATAATTATCACCCAAAATCCTAGAGACACTTCTTTATAGTGCACTACTGTTGTTCAGGGCTCATAAGGACTCCAGTCAAAAGTAGTGCACTATAAAGGGAATAGCGTCCCATTTGGGATGCAACCCAGGAGGTTGAGGTTGTCTCTCCTGTCTTCCAATAGAGGAGCAGATGGTTTTCATTCTGCCTCCTGCAGTTACACTTTGGGGGCCTCCGTAAGTGGCTGTTGTTGTTAGAGTGGGAGATGAATATGGCCCTTTATAGATTGATTGTCATGATAGTCTTACCTTACGTCAGCTTGATTGTTTTTCTGTTTCTAAGTACCAGCTAATTGACGTCCTAATTAGTTCTCTAGATGACAGGCGTGTCCATTTGTGTCAGCATGGCTTTGCGACCATTTTTTTCTTCAATACATGTTCAAAGGGTTGAAAACATGCTTGAATGGCATGTTAATGACATCGTGTGTTTCTGTGTGTAATATGTTCCATGTAAAAGGGGATGGGAGAGGATGCTTGAATGGCATGTTAATGACATCGTGTGTTTCTGTGTGTAATATGTTCCATGTAAAAGGGGATGGGAGAGGATGCTTGAATGGCATGTTAATGACATCGTGTGTTTCTGTGTGTAATATGTTCCATGTAAAAGGGGATGGGAGAGGATGCTTGAATGGCATGTTAATGACATCGTGTGTTTCTGTGTGTAATATGTTCCATGTAAAAGGGGATGGGAGAGGATGCTTGAATGGCATGTCAATGACATCGTGTGTTTCTGTGTGTAATATGTTCCATGTAAAAGGGGATGGGAGAGGATGCTTGAATGGCATGTCAATGACATCGTGTGTTTCTGTGTGTAATATGTTCCATGTAAAAGGGGATGAGAGAGGATGCTTGAATATGAACCGGGTCCTTTTTTGGTGGTGTGACGAGAGGGAATTGTGATTGCTATAGTGGGCATAGTGGAGTGCCTCTAATCACACACATATGTTGGGCGTATGTCGACCGTTTAAGGAGAAAAACACATGGTAATTGTATGCAATCTCTCCCATTCTACACTACACTATTTTCATACAGTAGAATATAAAGTGGTATTATAAACGCAATTGTCGCAATTGTATTGTCAGTATGCCATGTGCACTCTTGACTGAAATGGTTATGTTCACATCTCAGCAATCTGTTTACATGTCAACAATCTATGTTTACATGTCAACAATCTATGTTCACATCTCAGCAATCTGTTTACATCTCAACAATCTATGTTTACATCTCAACAATCTGTCTTGTTTGTTTCTGCAGGTCCTGAAAGACCCATGGGAATGCTTTCTAAAAGGTCCTAGGTAAAAGTACCTTCTCAGTTAATTTCAATTGCATGTTGACTATAGACAGCTACCTGGGTGTGACTATCCTGTGAAAACGAGGATCCTGACTTAACATAAATCAAACATAGAACCCAACGGCTTTCATACAAAATTTGTTACACAGTCACCCAAAAATGTGCCAACAAACTGACAATTTAGTTACATTTGAAAAGATTTTCATCAAAGATGTCTTCAGCTTACTCTACTATCTGACATAACACATACTGCCCTTCTATCAGTCACAATATATATCCACAATATATATCCACAATATCTCACCACCATATATATCCACCATGTCTCTCCACCATATATATCCACCATGTCTCTCCACCATATATATCCACAATATCTCACCACCATATATATCCACCATGTCTCTCCACCATATATATCCACAATATCTCTCCACCATATATATCCACCATGTCTCTCCACCATATATATCCACCATGTCTCTCCACCATATATATCCACAATAGCTCTCCACCATATATAGTGCCTTGCGAAAGTATTCGGCCCCCTTGAACTTTGCGACCTTTTGCCACATTTCAGGCTTCAAACATCAAAATATAAAACTGTATTTTTTTGTGAAGAATCAACAACAAGTGGGACACAATCATGAAGTGGAACGACATTTATTGGATATTTCAAACTTTTTTAACAAATCAAAAACTGAAAAATTGGGCGTGCAAAATTATTCAGCCCCTTTACTTTCAGTGCAGCAAACTCTCTCCAGAAGTTCAGTGAGGATCTCTGAATGATCCAATGTTGACCTAAATGACTAATGATGATAAATACAATCCACCTGTGTGTAATCAAGTCTCCGTATAAATGCACCTGCACTGTGATAGTCTCAGAGGTCCGTTAAAAGCACAGAGATTATCATGAAGAACAAGGAACACACCAGGCAGGTCCGAGATACTGTTGTGAAGAAGTTTAAAGCCGGATTTGGATACAAAAAGATTTCCCAAGCTTTAAACATCCCAAGGAGCACTGTGCAAGCGATAATATTGAAATGGAAGGAGTATCAGACCACTGCAAATCTACCAAGACCTGGCCGTCCCTCTAAACTTTCAGCTCAAACAAGGAGAAGACTGATCAGAGATGCAGCCAAGAGGCCCATGATCACTCTGGATGAACTGCAGAGATCTACAGCTGAGGTGGGAGACTCTGTCCATAGGACAACAATCAGTCGTATATTGCACAAATCTGGCCTTTATGGAAGAGTGGCAAGAAGAAAGCCATTTCTTAAAGATATCCATAAAACGTGTCATTTAAAGTTTGCCACAAGCCACCTGGGAGACACACCAAACATGTGGATGAAGGTGCTCTGGTCAGATGAAACCAAAATTGAACTTTTTGGCAACAATGCAAAACGTTATGTTTGGCGTAAAAGCAACACATCATCACCTGAACACACCATCCCCACTGTCAAACATGGTGGTGGCAGCCATGGTTTGGGCCTGCTTTTCTTCAGCAGGGACAGGGAAGATGGTTAAAATTGATGGGAAGATGGATGGAGCCAAATACAGGACCATTCTGGAAGAAAACCTGATGGAGTCTGCAAAAGACCTGAGACTGGGACGGAGATTTTGTCTTCCAACAAGACAATGATCCAAAACATAAAGCAAAATCTACAATGGAATGGTTCAAAAATAAACATATCCAGGTGTTAGAATGGCCAAGTCAAAGTCCAGACCTGAATCCAATCGAGAATCTGTGGAAAGAACTGAAAACTGCTGTTCACAAATGCTCTCCATCCAACCTCACTGAGCTCGAGCTGTTTTGCAAGGAGGAATGGGAAAAAATGTCAGTCTCTCGATGTGCAAAACTGATAGAGACATACCCCAAGCAACTTACAGCTGTAATCGCAGCAAAAGGTGGCGCTACAAATATTAACTTAAGTGGGCTGAATAAATTTGCCCCCAACTTTTCAGTTTTTGATTTGTTAAAAAAAATATAAAACTGTTTGAAATATCAATAAATGTCGGACCACTTCATGATTGTGTCCCACTTGTTGTTGATTCTTCACAAAAAATACAGTTTTATATCTTTATGTTTGAAGCCTGAAATGTGGCAAAAGGTCGCAAAGTTCAAGGGGGCCGAATACTTTCGCAAGGCACTGTATATCCACCATGTCTCTCCACCATATATATCCACCATGTCTCTTCACAACACAGTGCCTTCAGAAGGTATTCACACCTCTTGACTTTTTCCAAATGTTGTTGTTTCAGCCTTAATTTAAAGTGGATTACATTGAGATTGTATGTCACCGGCCTACACACAATACCTCATAATGTCAAAGTGGAGTTATGCTTTTAAATAATTGACAAATTAATAGAAAATGAAAAGCTGAAATGTTTTGAGGTAATAACTATACAACCCCGTTGTCATGGCAAGCCTAAATACTGTTAAGTTCAGGAGCAAAACATTTGCTCACTCTGTGTTTAAAAATAGTGTTTAACATACATTTTTGAATGACTACCTCATCGCTGTACCCCACACATATATTTAGCAATAAAATAAACTTCCTCTCACTGTCAACTGCTTTTATTTTCAGCAAACTTAACATGTGTAAATATTTGTATGAACATGACAAGATTCAACAACTGAGACATAAACTGAACAAGTTCCCCAGACATGTGACTAACATAAATGGAATAATGAGTCCCTGAACAAAGGGGGGGGGGGGTCAAAATCAAAAGTAACAGTCAGTATCTGGTGTGGCCACCAGCTGCATTAAATACTGCAGTGCAACTCCTCCTCATGGACTGCACCAGATTTGCCAGTTCTTGCTGTGAGATGTTACCCCACTCTTCCACCAAGGCACCTGCAAGTTCCTGGACATTTCTGAGGGGAATGGCCCTAGCCCTCACCCTCTGATCCAACAGGTCCCAGACGTGATCAATGGGATTGAGATCCGGGCTCTTTGCTGGCCATGGCAGAACACTGACCTTCCTGTCTTGCAGGAAATCACACACAAATCGAGCAGTATGGCTGGTGGCATTGTCATGCTGGAGGGTCATGTCAGGCTGAGCCTGCAGGAAGGGTACCACATGAGGGAGGAGGATGTCTTCCCTGTAACGCATAGCGTTGAGATTGCCTGCAATGACAACAAGCTCAGTCCAATGATGCTGTGACACACCGCCCCAGACCATGACGGACCCTCCACCTCCATATCGATCCCGCTCCAAAGTACAGGCCTCGGTGTAACGCTCATTCCTTCGACGATAAATGCGAATCTGACCATCACCCCTGGTGAGACAAAACTGTGACTCATCAGTAAAGAGCACTTTTTGCCAGTCTTGTCTGGTCCAGCGATTTGTGCCCATAGGCGACGTTGTTGCCGGTGATGTCTGGAGAGGAGTTGCCTAACAACAGGCCTACAAGCCCTCAGTCCAGCCTCTTTCAGCCTATTGTGGACAGGCTGAGCACTGATGGAGGGATTGTGCGTTCCTGGTATAACTCGGGCAGTTGTTGTTGCCATCCTGTACCTGTCCTGCAGGTGTGATGTTCGGATGTACCGATCCTGTGCAGGTGTTGTTACACGTGGTTTGCCACTGTGAGGATGATCAACTGTCCATCCTGTCTCCCTGTAGCACTGTCTTAGGTGTCTCACAGTCAGGACTTTGCAATTTATTGTCCTGGGCACATCTGCAGTCCTCATGCCTCCTTGCAGCATGTCTAAGGCACGTTCACGCAGATGACCAGTGACCGTGGGCATCTTTCTTTTGGTGTTTTTCAGAGTCAGCAGAAAGGCCTCTTTAGTGTCTTAAGTTTCCAGAACTGTGACCTTAATTGCTTACCGTCTGTAAGCTGTTAGTGTCTTAACGACCGTTCTACAGGTGTATGTTCGTTAATTGTTTATGGTTCATTGAACAAGCATGGGAAACAGTGTTTAAACCCTTTACAATGAAGATCTGTGAAGTTATTTAGATTTTTACGAATTATCTTTCAAAGACAGGGTCCTGAAAAAGGGATGTTTCTTTTTTTACTGAGTTTAGCATTATCTGCAACCACAAAGACCAGGGAGGTTTTCCAATGCCTCACAAAGAAAGGTACCTATTGGTAGATGGGTAAAAAAGCAGACATTGAATATCCCTTTGAGCCTGGTGAAGTTACTAACTTACACTTTGGATGGTGTATCTGTCACGCCCTGACCTTAGAGATCTTTTTTTATGTCTCTATTTTGGTTTGGTCAGGGCATGAGTTGGGGTAGCATTCTATGTTTTGTGTTCTATGTTTTCTATTTCTGTGTTTGGCCGGGTGTGGTTCTCAATCAGAGGCAGCTGTCTATCGTTGTCTCTGATTGAGAACCATACTTAGGTAGCCTTTTCCCACCTGTGTTTTGTGGGTAGTTGTTTTCTGTTTTTGTGTCTGCACCAGACATAACTGTTTCGTTCATTATCTTTGTTGTTTTTGTTATTCAGTGTTCAGTTCTATTAATACATCATGAAGACTTACCACGCTGCGCTTTGGTCCACTTCTTCATGCAACGATGACCGTTACAGTATCAATACACTCAATAACTATAAAGATACAGGGGCTTTCTTAACTCAGCTGCTGGAGAGGAAGGAAACCGCTCAGGTATTTGACCAGTTACACAGTTTAATTAATGGCTGTAATAGGAGAAATGAACTGAAGAAGGATGAACAACATTGTAGTTACTCCACATTACTAACCAAATTGACAAAGTGAAAAGAATGAAGCCTGTACAGAATAAAAAATATTCCAAAACTTACAAATTGTTTGCAACAAGGCGCTAAAGTAATGCTGTAAAAAAATGTGGCAAAGCAATACATTTTTCTCCTGAATACAAAGTGTTACACTCGGGGAAAATGCAATACAACACATTACTGAGTACCACTCTCCATATTTACAAGCACAGTGGTGGTTGCATCATGTTATGGGTATTCTTGTAATCGTTAAGGACTAAGGAGTTTTTCAGGATAAGAAAGAAACAGAATGGAGCTAAGCACAGGCAAAATCCTAGAGGAAAACCTGGTTCAGTCTGCTTTTCATCAGACGCTAGGAGATAAATTCACTTTTCAGCAGGACAATAACCTAAAACTCGCGTCTTGTTACGGCCGGCCGCCCAACAACCTGCCCGCTTGACCCTATCCCCTCCTCTCTTCTCCAGACCATTTCCGGAGACCTTCTCCCCTACCTCACCTCGCTCATCAACTCATCCCTGACCGCTGGCTACGTCCCTTCCGTCTTCAAGAGAGCGAGAGTTGCACCCCTTCTGAAAAAACCTACACTCGATCCCTCCGATGTCAACAACTACAGACCAGTATCCCTTCTTTCTTTTCTCTCCAAAACTCTTGAACGTGCCGTCCTTGGCCAGCTCTCCCGCTATCTCTCTCAGAATGACCTTCTTGATCCAAATCAGTCAGGTTTCAAGACTAGTCATTCAACTGAGACTGCTCTTCTCTGTATCACGGAGGCGCTCCGCACTGCTAAAGCTAACTCTCTCTCCTCTGCTCTCATCCTTCTAGACCTATCGGCTGCCTTCGATACTGTGAACCATCAGATCCTCCTCTCCACCCTCTCCGAGTTGGGCATCTCCGGCGCGGCCCACGCTTGGATTGCGTCCTACCTGACAGGTCGCTCCTACCAGGTGGCGTGGCGAGAATCCGTCTCCTCACCACGTGCTCTCACCACTGGTGTCCCCCAGGGCTCTGTTCTAGGCCCTCTCCTATTCTCGCTATACACCAAGTCACTTGGCTCTGTCATAACCTCACATGGTCTCTCCTATCATTGCTATGCAGACGACACACAATTAATCTTCTCCTTTCCCCCTTCTGACGACCAGTTGGCGAATCGCATCTCTGCATGTCTGGCAGACATATCAGTGTGGATGACGGATCATCACCTCAAGCTGAACCTCGGCAAGACGGAGCTGCTCTTCCTCCCGGGGAAGGACTGCCCGTTCCATGATCTCACCATCACGGTTGACAACTCCATTGTGTCCTCCTCCCAGAACGCTAAGAACCTTGGCGTGATCCTGGACAACACCCTGTCGTTCTCAACTAACATCAAGGCGGTGGCCCGTTCCTGTAGGTTCATGCTCTACAACATCCGCAGAGTACGACCCTGCCTCACACAGGAAGCGGCGCAGGTCCTAATCCAGGCACTCGTCATCTCCCGTCTGGATTACTGCAACTCGCTGTTGGCTGGGCTCCCTGCCTGTGCCATTAAACCCCTACAGCTCATCCAGAACGCCGCAGCCCGTCTGGTGTTCAACCTTCCCAAGTTCTCTCACGTCACCCCGCTCCTCCGCTCTCTCCACTGGCTTCCAGTTGAGGCTCGCATCCGCTACAAGACCATGGTGCTTGCCTACGGAGCTGTGAGGGGAACGGCACCTCAGTACCTCCAGGCTCTGATCAGGCCCTACACCCAAACAAGGGCACTGCGTTCATCCACCTCTGGCCTGCTCGCCTCCCTACCACTGAGGAAGTACAGTTCCCGCTCAGCCCAGTCAAAACTGTTCGCTGCTCTGGCCCCCCAATGGTGGAACAAACTCCCTCACGACGCCAGGACAGCGGAGTCAATCACCACCTTCCGGAGACACCTGAAACCCCACCTCTTTAAGGAATACCTAGGATAGGATAAAGTAATCCTTCTCACCCCCCTAAAAGATTTAGATGCACTATTGTAAAGTGGCAGTTCCACTGGATGTCATAAGGTGAACGCACCAATTTGTAAGTCGCTCTGGATAAGAGCGTCTGCTAAATGATTTAAATGTAAATGTAAATGTAAATGTTGCACAATCCAGGTGTGGAAAGCTCTCAGAAAGACTCACAGCTGTAATCTTTGCCAAAGATGATTCTACAAAGTATTGCTTTTCAAAACACAGAACCTTCCAGAGACATTTCTGTCCAGTAATTGAATAGCTGTCTACATCTTCAGATAAACCTGTCAGAATTCCCTGAGCCACCAGGCTTTTACAAGAAAATAGAACAATAGAATAATGTTCAGCAACTCTGATGTGCTCCCAATAGTGATATGTCATCTTAGTCTTCGGTTGTCTGTAAATGTGAATGCTGTTTCGAAAGCTGTCAATGACTTCAAAAATGTTTTTAACTCACATCGACCAGGCAGGTCCAGACAGACACAGAGACCAGACGGACACAGAGACCAGACAGACCCTTGAATCCAGACACCTCACCTTACAGTATCATAAACGACTGACCAGGACACTTCTTACGTTTGTTGATTCAAGTGGTTTTAGGATGAACCTAATGAACGCTAGTACAAGTGTTACTCTAGTACCAGTACAGTACTTTGGCAAACTCACCTACTGAAGACTGGAAGATGGTTAGGGTCCAGATGAGATCTATAGGCTACATAGGCTACATGTTACATGCTTGTTTCGCTGGTGTTGGGTTCGACATTTTGAACATTGAGATATTAAATAAATGATTGATAGAATCAAAGGAGAAAGTGAAGGGTTCTCTGTAGAAGGACAGATAGCTGTGGAATGTTTGGGGGACGGGAGCAGAGCACCGTGTTGATACAGGGGAGACAGATGGACATCTGTGGATTAGGTGAAGGAGGGGTTGAGGTCAGGAGGTGAGGACAGGTGAAGGGAGTAATAAGGGTTTTGGATCTTGTTACTCTTTTCCTGTTAAACCATAAGAAGGATTGGAGAGAAGGAGGAGTGTCTTAAGTGGGATATAAATATCTGGATGGGACAAATGTTGGGTTGTCTGATATCTGGATGGGACAAATGTTGGGTTGTCTGATATCTGGATGGGACAAATGTTGGGTTGTCTGATTACAGCTGTACAGAACATTTGGGAAGAATTCAACTTGGTTAAAGCTTCTGTCCGTGGGTTATTCACTCTGAAAAATAAGAACCGAACAGAGGGTGCTGCGAGCAGAGTTCACCATGATTTGTAGTCAAACCATAGAGTCCAGATCAGTGGAACAGGAGTCGGCACAACAAACAAGGTAGGCTAGTTCCTAGATCTGTTTCCACTTATTTTTACATCTTGGGGAGATGAGAATCGTTGGCTGAACTAATTATGGGATATGGACCTGGAGAGCCTGAGTTTAATTACATAAGCCCATTGTGTAATGACCAGTCGTAGCTTTATAGTAAATGGTAAGGCCCGACTGGGCCCGACTAAACTCATACCGACTGGTACCTGTAGGGAAAGTCCTAGGGGGTAAATCCCTAGTAGGTTGGTTCCTGCTAGTACTATAAAGACAATAGTGAATCCCAGTGGATTAATACCTGTGAGTCCCAGGGTGAGTCCCAGAAGGTAAGTCCGCACAGGCTGGAACCTGCGAAGGGTGAGTCCTAGGGGGTAAATACCAGCGGGGTTGGTTCCCTGCTTAGCTATAAAGGGGTGAGAGCCTAGTTGCCTAGTTGTATTGGCCATAAAAGTGTGTGTGTGAATGGAAGGTTAGTTGTGTGCCCTGTTGGGGTGATGAACTATGGCAGATTATGTGGAAATAGGAAGACAAGTGTGAATCATTTTGGTGATATTGGAGGAGATACGGCAGAAAGACATTAAGAAATCTGCCTTCTCCAGTAATAGATTCGCAGAGATTTATAGTATCGGTTTTAATACAAGGTATTAAGTGCTTTGTCCAATTCATTATTATCTGGGGAAGTGTGTAGTGCTATCTTAGATAATAGTGAATAAAAGGTGTGTATTACAGAAGGGAGTTAAGGAATATAAAATACCATGAACACCGTCGGGAGTGTTTAGGTTTAGGTGCCTCTGATTTGGGTGGGCATTCTATGTTGTCTATTTCTTTGTTTTTGGCCGAGTGTGGTTCCCAATCAGAGGCAGCTGTCTATCATTGTCTCTGATTGGGAATCATACTTAGGCAGCCCTTTTCCCACCTAATGTTGTGGGTAATTATTTATTCTCTGTGTGTGGTTGTGTGCGTCACGTTCGGTTTCTGTTTTACCTGTTTTTTTTTGTGTGAAAGTTTCACTACGATTAAAAGATGTGTATTTACAAGCTGCGCCTTGGCTCATCTATGACAGGGAGTTTGAAGACAGCGTGACAGTCGGGGAATAATATCTATTGATATGGCGACAAACGGACCCGTTCCTCCGTGTAAAATAGGACTAGTAGAATTAAATAAAACCATGGAAGAGCTAAAAGAAGAGCACGAGCATTCTACCAATTCGGCTGGAATATGGGAAAAATGTTGCAAAATAGATCAAATTGGACAACATTTTCCTGCTGACGGAGAATTCATATCAAATAAAGAATTCAGGGAGGCAATTATGACTTGGCACAATGACATAAAACCAGAATCAAAACCTCAATATACCAGCGTTTTGATGTCGGCATTCTATCAACAGAAAATGCCTAACGATAAACCCAGAAAGTGTAACACCAGTACCTTATTACAGAAGGCCTGGGAATGGGAGTGTAACACCAGTACCTTATTACAGATGGCCTGGGAACGGGAGTGTAAAACCAGTACCTTATTACAGAAGGCCTGGGAACGGGAGTGTAACACCAGTACCTTATTACAGAAGGCCTGGGAACAGGAGTGTAACACCAGTACCTTATTACAGATGGCCTGGGAACGGGAGTGTAACACCAGTACCTTATTACAGAAGGCCTGGGAACGGGAGTGTAACACCAGTACCTTATTACAGATGGCCTGGGAACGGGAGTGTAACACCAGTACCTTATTACAGAAGGCCTGGGAACGGGAGTGTAACATCAGTACCTTATTACAGATGGCCTGGGAACGGGAGTGTAACACCAGTACCTTATTACAGAAGGCCTGGGAACGGGAGTGTAACACCAGTACCTTATTACAGATGGCCTGGGAACGGGAGTGTAACATCAGTACCTTATTACAGATGGCCTGGGAACGGGAGTGTAACACCAGTACCTTATTACAGAAGGCCTGGGAGTGTAACACCAGGATGGCCTGGGAACGTGTAACACCAGTACCTTATTACAGATGGCCTGGGAACGGGAGTGTAACACCAGTACCTTATTACAGAAGGCCTGGGAACGGGAGTGTAACACCAGTACCTTATTACAGAAGGCCTGGGAACACCAGTACCTTATTACAGAAGGCCTGGGAACGTGTAACACCAGTACCTTATTACAGAAGGCCTGGGAACGGGAGTGTAACACCAGTACCTTATTACAGAAGGCCTGGGAACGGGAGTGTAACACCAGTACCTTATTACAGATGGCCTGGGAACGGGAGTGTAACACCAGTACCTTATTACAGAAGGCCTGGGAACGGGAGTGTAACACCAGTACCTTATTACAGATGGCCTGGGAACGGGAGTGTAACACCAGATGGCCTGGGACCTTATTACAGAAGGCCTGGGAACGGGAGTGTAACACCAGTACCTTATTACAGATGGCCTGGGAACGGGAGTGTAACACCAGTACCTTATTACAGATGGCCTGGGAACGGGAGTGTAACACCAGTACCTTATTACAGATGGCCTGGGAACGGGAGTGTAACACCAGTACCTTATTACAGATGGCCTGGGAACGGGAGTGTAACACCAGTACCTTATTACAGATGGCCTGGGAACGGGAGTGTATTGATATCATCTGTGCTTATGCTTTAATGACGGGGTTGGACCCTGTGATCAAAACGGTAATTGCGGGGGTAGTAGATTTAATTCAAGACGATGTTTTGAGAGTGGAATATGACTCCGCTCACCTCGCAGACGTGCGAGGGGTTAATAGGGCCATGGAAAGAGATCACTAACAATAGTTTCAATGGCCAGGATAAAACTAAGAAACGTAGCGAAAAACATCAAAACGTAAGGAGATGGCTCCCTGTTTTAGATGTGGGACTATCGGGCATTGGAAGAATGAGTGTAAGGTGATACTGGAACCTAGTGTATTAGCAGGAAATACAGCTAAATACAAGAGTTTTCATCTTTTTCAAAGCAGCAACAACAACTCGTTTTGAGGTTAGCAAGAATGAACTTTCACCCAGCGGTGTATAGTTTCTGTTCCATCGATAAGAGGTACATAGAGATTACAGTTTCTATGTGATGGAAGACGTATTAGATCACGTTTTGCCTAACTTTTAGTAGAGTACTGATGGGATTTACAAATAGTCCTACGTGGTATCATTTTGCATTGAAACAATTGTTAAAAGGGTGTCAATTGTAGGTTCTGTGTTGGTACAATACGTAGAGGATTTGTTATTAGCGTCAAAAGACGAAGAAACTTGGTAGACAATTTGGTGGAACAGGGTCATAAAGCACGTGTGACAAAGCACAACATGTTACTAGTGCAAGATGGGCAAACTGGGAGTTAACGTTCAATGGGGAATATCTACAATTTCATAAGATTGGTGCTTTGAGTTGTTAATGCTGTTGCATGGGGAGGGTGAACCACATACATGTCACCCAGATCAGATTCCCTCCAAAACCTAGGCCTGATTTGCAAGAGACAGCATTGGAATCAGGAAAAGTATAGTATCCAGATGGCTCTAGTTACATGAACACAGAAGGGGATAGAGTAAAGGAGTGCGCTGTGTGTGGTAAGCATTTGGAGTAATTCATGATTTGGGTACATTGTGGTCACCAGCATGTTAGCAGCGACAGGAACCCCAATAAAAATGGTCTGGAGGTAGAGGTATTATTAGAATCATGTCAGTTAACTAGTTGCTCCTACCCTCTACTTTTTTGAACATTTTGTTAAAAATCGCGCAACATTTCAGCGCCCTGCTACTCATGCCAGGAATATAGTACGTTCATATGGTTAGAATGTGTGTATAGGAAACCCTCGGACGTTTTTAAAACTGGTTAAATCACGACTGTGGCTATTACATAACGTGCGTTACATCGGAAAGCGCAGGAAAACCTGATCACAGAAAATGGAAATAAATATCCTTGCGCCACTTCCAGCAATTGTTAACAGTGAGCCGAATTAGATAAGACCGAGCATTCAACTCCCACAGCATCCCCATGTTGTCTAGAGTCTTGTGAATTGAATCATCTTTGATTCTTGGTTGAACCGAAACAGGGAACCACTTACCTCCGGTCTCCGCCCAGATCATTCCGGAAGAGCTCTCTCCTGAAATTTTTTCCAAGACGACAGCTAATGATATGTACATCGCCTACGGATGATTTTTATCGCTTATTAACGTTTACTAATACCTAAAGTAGCATTACAAACGTATTTCGAAGTGTTTTGTGAAAGTTTATCGTCTACTTTTTGAATTTTAAAAAATGACGTTACGTTGTGAAATCGCTGTTTTTTTCGTTTATCACACAGTCTACATATAACGATATCTTGGCTTTATATGGCCCGATTTAATCTAAATAAAGACCCAATAGTGTTTATGGGACATCTAGGAGTGCCAACAAAGAAGATGGTGAAAGGTAATGACTGTTTTCTATTTTATTGTGCGGTTTGTGTAACGCCGAAATGCTAATTATTTTGTTTACGTCCCCTGCTGTGCTTTTCTGTTGTAGTGTATTGGTGCATGCTATCAGATAATAGCTTCTCATGCTGTCGCCGAAAAGCATTTTAAAAATCTGACTTGTTGCCTGGATTCACAACGAGTGTAGCTTTAATTTGATACCCTGCATGTGTATTTTAATGAACTTTTGAGTTTTAACTAATACTATTAGCATTTAGCGTAGCGCATTTGCATTTCCAGAGCTCTAGTTGGGACGCAAGCGTCCCAGGTAGAGGTAAGAGGTTAACCAGTAAATTAGCAGTGGTGAAATGTGAAGCTCATACAAGTCGTACAGATAAAATCGCCATAGGTAATCATAAAGCAGATGAAATGGCTGAGGTGGCTGCCTTGGTGAGGGAAAGTGTTATGGAACCACATGTATATATTGCGGATTCCTTACGATGAGACACTGGCTAAATGTGCCACTGGAAAACGTATTTTGGGATGAAGATTCTAGGCGACATGCCAAGGGAATGGATTCTAGAGGTAACGCATTTAAATTATATGACACAGCACTCATTGCAAAAGGTCTTAACATTTACATTACATTTACTTGTCTTAAATCATTAGACAGTTTATGTGGTTTGATTTTTGAATTTACATTTGATGTCGTCTTATTCTGGAATGGGATTCTAGAATGGACGAAAGAGTGGAGGGGTCACGAGGAATTAGCATTGGGGTACCAAACCTAAAATAAACTTACATTTGATATGGTATGACGGTTATGGAGAATCATGGGGAAAAGGAGATCAGTGATTCGTTAGACTCGGTGGAGAGATACTATCGCCGTGCTGTGGGATTTATCTTTTCAATTCAGTTAAAGTGGGTATGCAGGAGGATGAAATGTTTGGAAGAGGTATTTAAATGGTTTCTGAAGGACAGGGAAAGAAAGGGAGAGGAAACATTTTAATGGTGACAAAAGCCCTGAATGTAAAAAATTCCTAATGAAGAATAATCATTATAAAATTCATGAGAAACTAAACTAAATGAGAAACACCCGTCTCTATCCAAATTGTGCCATTACTTTAGGAGATTATTATTATTTCTGTAGGGAGTTAAAGAGTTGTTAAACTATTTAGAATTACATGTTTTTTTTAATCACGTGTTTGAAAGGGGTAAATGATCAGTTCCTAGAGGTAATGGTCTTTGGGGTACTTATACAGTGGTACTGTGTTCAGGCTGCATATAGAAAAGGGAAATATATGCTAACAAGGGACGACAGTAACTTCAAAAGGAATGTGATATATGTATTGCTATCTTCATGATCTGATAACCATCCTAGAGGTCGCCAGTAGAATAAGGGAGTATTGACTAATTTAGAAAATGTTTTTTTTTTAGCAGTAACATTGTTATGCTTTTTGACATTTGTCTTAGAGATGGTATAAAGAAAAGGTTAATGTCATAATTCGTCATATAATCAATGTTTATCTAGTTTCCTGAAACAGAAATGTAATGAACTTAATTGTTGTTATGATCTGTGTTTATTTGAGGTTTTCATGGAAGGTGACGTCAGATCATGTTTCAATGCATGGTAGAAATACTTTGACCATAGACAGTGTGTGTCAACCTCAAAACCCTCCCTAACCAACTGAAGAAAGAGCGACGAAGGCGTGCAATGAGAGACAGTGACTTTTACCATCCTATCTGAGTCCGAGCCATAAACCAGGGCCGGAGTGCTGAGAGCGTGTGAGGAGTGAGACCAGGGCCGGGGTGCTGAGAGCGCGTGAGGAGTGAGACCAGGGCCGGGGTGCTGAGAGCGCGTGTAGAGTGAGACCAGGGCCGGGGTGCTGAGAGCACGTGTGGAGTGAGACCAGGGCCGGGGTGCTGAGAGCGTGTGTGGAGTGAGACCAGGGCCAGGGTGCTGAGAGCGCGTGTGGAGTGAGACCAGGGCCGGGGTGCTGAGAGCGCGTGTGGAGTGAGACCAGGGCCGGGGTGCTGAGAGCGTGTGTGGAGTGAGACCAGGGCCGGGGTGCTGAGAGCGTGTGTGGAGTGAGACCAGGGCCGGGGTGCTGAGAGCATGTGTGGAGTGAGACCAGGGCCGGGGTGCTGAGAGCGTGTCTGGAGTGAGACCAGGGCCGGGGTGCTGAGAGCACGTGTGGAGTGAGACCAGGGCCGGGGTGCTGAGAGCGTGTGTGGAGTGAAAGTGGAGACAGAGAACAAGCTCAGGTGAGAGACTCGTGTACGTGGGAGAAACGGAAGTATCTACTTGGATATTAAAATCGGGACATTATCAAGGGCCACGAAATGTGACAGGCAAAAGTTACATGTCTTGTTGGGAAAAAGAACTGTAAACGATATCTGAAGAAGACACGCTAGAATGATAAGTGCCGGGGGACGGAAAGGGGGGGGGGGGGGGGTTACGCCCTGCTATCTATTTAAACTAAGAATGCATTGAGATACTGATCTTTATTTACCAGGCCACTCATGACAGGAAAACAGGGACAAAAGGGGGCTGTAATGAGAAGAGTTATGACCGACAATAAAAGGTGGTTTATAAATGTATGTTCTAACAGGGATGATCTGTGCTAAGTTGATAAACTGGAATTAGAGCCCCCTAGACTCAAAATAAGCACTGAGATCAGTCAGTGCTTATTCAGTGGTGCTGAGTTATTAAACATGTACTTTGTTTCTCTTTCCTTTTCAAGTCAATATGTCTTTAGGTTTGGTGGAACATGAGGGTGTTCATTGTTCCAGAGGAAGGAATGATGTATATTGACCAACTGATTTGAGAATGTGTTAGTAGGTTTGTAAATGTAGAAAGTGCATTAGGAGTACTGTGTGTTATGGGTTAGATGTAATGATAGGAGTATCATTCCCAGAGACTGTATATTGTTACAGGAGATGCTTATATAAGAGGGAGAGCAGCTAACTGTACACACTATGGGGATTTAATTGAACATTACACATACCCAGATCATGGTGAAAGTAGCAGAGATAGTGTTGTCATTTCAGACACTATTGTCAACTTTCAGTAATGAGTTTGTCACAGAAGGCATCATACTTGAAAGGACAGCAACTGATTCCTGTATACAGGAGGCCACATCACCAGAAGGGAAGTCTGCTGTGATAATAGCATCACATCTCCTGCAGAGTGTGGTTAAGAAACATGTGACTCAAGAGTTTTGTACGGTTGGATAGAGTTTTGTACGGTTGGATAGAGTTTTGTACGGTTGGATAGAGTTTTGTACGGTTGGATAGAGTTTTGTACGGTTGGATAGAGTTTTGTACGGTTGGATAGAGTTTTGAACAGTTGGATACTCTTCCAACGCCACTAATATCCCCCCCATTTCTGACAGCTAATAAACATTTGACATACCTCCCAGTAGATTGGGACAGAACCACGGTAAATGGTACGTGTCAGAAGGTGGCTGCTTATCAACCGTTGGAGCCCAAAGTCTACACTGTAACAAGGGTGTTTACAAACAGGTGGGGGGTAGATCGGCCTTGGGACGAGAGATATGTACCTACCTTGAGCACAGGGATGTATTATCCACAGGTACCAACTGTAGCAGAACACAGGAGGTCAGTGGAGATGTTGGTGGCTAGAGACCAAGGGATGAACTGGGAAACAGGTAGGGGGTATCTGAAAAGTTCAGTCCTAGACTTATCAGTAAAACACAAAGACAATAGGAGAGCAGGAGACAAATTCCAAGCAATAGCTATTCTCACAGCAGTTGCTGTGGGACAGTAACAGAAGGAGCTGTAGGGACAGTAACAGAAGGAGCTGTAGGGACAGTAACAGAAGGAGCTGTAGGGACAGTAACAGAAGGAGCTGTAGGGACAGTAACAGAAGGAGCTGTAGGGACAGTAACAGAAGGAGCTGTAGGGACAGTAACAGAAGGAGCTGTAGGGACAGTAACAGAAGGAGCTGCAGTAGAAGAGTAGAATGCTATATTAATAGCATGGAATTGGACTACTGCGCAAATGAGGGGTATTGTGAGACTATAATCATGGGTCATGTTGGAAGGAGCAATGGTTACTTTTGTAGCATTGTTGGGATATCAGTTTATGATGACTTATGTCACATGGATTGGTTACTAGTAACTGGGAGGACAGGGGATGCGGTTATTCAAATATCACAAATTATATTGTCAGGAAATAACCCATGTGTTGCAGTGTGCATATCCTCAGGAGGAACCACGATATAAGCAAGGGCACGGGCTGAATTCTGGAGATTGAGTATACATCAAGAAACACCAGGAAAGGTGTTGGAACAGCATTGGTTTAAGAGACACTACTCCGTACAGTACCTGCAGCGGCGAAGATCGTCATGTCTCTCCGTGGGGGGTAGTTTTCACGTGATGTAAGGTCCAACTGCATAATGGGTGAGTGAAGACACCAAGACACAGGAAGAGGAGCGAGAGACAGACTAGAGGCCACTGTAAGACATACAGATGGGTTGGGACTGGGAGCTACTATAAACATCATATTTGGATTGGGGTGTAGCTGCTTTATGGATTAATGAATCATATGATAGAGGATAGAGGGGTAATTGTACTGTGAACAAAATGTTAAAGGCATTGATGTGAAAGCAGATACAGTGCGGAGTTCCCTCAAGAGGATGTAATGTGGATTAGGGATACGCACTTGCATATCAGGTGACGTGCCTATCAGGTAAAATGGAGAAGATGGAGAACAAAGTGAAAATGACATGACTTGGGAACACCTCTCGGAACCTGGGGCCTAAAGGGGAAGACTGGGTGAAAGCATGAGGGAGCTTTTGAGAGCTTTCATTTTTGTGGAACCCCGCAGAAAATTATCCTGGAGGCGTAAAGTCAGGTGAAGAGAGAGTGGGAATGGTCATGGTTTCAGACTTTGGTTTTCATGCATATATAAATATACATAGCTTATCACATTGTTAATACTGTTATGTTTTATGTTTTTTTTACTCTCTTAGGAACAGAAGGGGAAAGTGGAGAAACTAAAAGCTGCTCCATCCACCATTGAACGAAACCGCAGATTCAGCTCATGTGATCATAGTTCAGAGGCCATAAGTCTCTGAATTTGTACACCTCGCGGTGACTGTTTGTTCACTGTTTGTTCAATGTTTGTTTGTTTGTTTGTTTAATTCATGTTTTATAATCCTCTGTTTAGTGTTTTTGTTTAATTCATGTTTTATAATCCTCTGTTTAGTGTTTTTGTTTAATTCATGTTTGGTTGAATGGTTTGGGTTGTTACGCTGTACAGAGCCTTTGGGAAGAATTCAACTTGGTTAAAGCTTCTCTAGTGTCCGTGGGTTATTTACTCTGAAAAATAAGAACCTAACACTGGTTTCAAATGTTTTCATGGGTGGCCATTCCTTGGTGGACAATCTAAAGGTTTCTGTCAATCAGAGTTGGGTGATTAAGAAGATGACAGGAAACCCCGGCATATCTTTGAGCTAAAAAGATGTGTTGTAGTTCCTTTACTCGGTCACTCACTGTCTATATGTGAGTAACAGTTTTCCTTCCATCCCTCTCCTCGCCCCAACCTGGGCTCGAACCAGGGACCCTCTGCACACATCAACAACTGACACCCTCGATGCGTCGCTACCCATCGCTCCACAAAAGCCAAGGCCCTTGCAGAGCAAGGGAAACAACTTCAAGGTCTCAGAGCAAGTGACATCGATTGAAACGCTATTAGCGCGCACCCCGCTAACTAGCTAGCCATTTCACACCGGTTACATGTGTTTCTGTAAAATAGAACTTCATGACTTTAAAGGCCTTTCTTTGTATGTGAAGAGAAAATGTACAGAATACCAGCATCCCTTCTTCACAGTTATACATTTCTCAAGATGCTCCTTTGTCAAAGTATGCATCGAAAATCTTGTTACTCTCTACCGTACCTTATGTTCTCTCCATTCAATAATCCATCAAATAAATCTCCTTCCCTCTGGAGTTACTTGGAGTTAGGCTATTTGTTGTGAAGTGTTTGTTTGAGGTCAAGGGCAGAGTATTATGTTACATGGCATCTAGGTGGGAAGACATCTTAGAAGACGAAGATAAATAGTTTATAATGGGCTGCCATCATAGAACTCTTAGCAGCTTTCAGGAGCAACGGAGCGAAGCACACTGGCTGTTGATTGGCTAAGCTGAAAGGACCACAGGCTATATAGCGAGTTGTATGTACTTTATGTATAAATACTCTTAGAGCAATAAAGCATCAAGCCCACACATCCTTCGTAAATACAACAATACACTCACACAAACACACTCCCTCACACTTAAATAAACTGTCTTATCATCTTGTCAGAAGTTGGCAGGAGTTTCTTCATGTGCTTTCTGAGCCATGTCCATCTGGAGACTGCAGACAGACATGGTTGAGGGTCAGCTGGGACTTACAAATGGTGATCGACGAGATGAATAATTAAGATTTTAATTGCTCTAGTGAGGGCTTCCCTCCAATTTTAATTTAGGCACATCAAATCGGGGAAGCGCTTGTGTCGTCTTTTTGAAGTTTCACAGTTTGAACTAACACTAATTTAACACAGTGCCCGTCTCCTAATTAGACTGACTGTGTGGGAGGGAGGGAAGGAATAAAACTGAATAAGGATATCATCTTTTCAACTGGTGTTTGGCTAAGAAGGAAAATAATAGGGAGGAGATCACATTGACACAGAGTTGAGAAGTCAAAGATGATTTTACAGAGGAGACTTACAGAGATGATTTTATAGAGGGGACTCACAGAGATGATTTTATAGAGGGGACTCACAGAGATGATTTTACAGAGGAGACTCACAGAGATGATTTTATAGAGGGGACTCACAGAGGAGACTTACAGAGATGATTTTATAGAGGGGACTCACAGAGGAGACTTACAGAGATGATTTTATAGAGGGGACTCACAGAGATGATTTTATAGAGGGGACTCACAGAGGAGACTTACAGAGATGATTTTATAGAGGGGACTCACAGAGGAGACTTACAGAGATGATTTTATAGAGGGGACTCACAGAGATGATTTTATAGAGGGGACTCACAGAGATTATTTTATAGAGGGGACTCACAGAGGGGACTTGCAGAGATGATTTTATAGAGGGGACTCACAGAGATGATTTTATAGAGGGGACTTACAGAGATGATTTTATAGAGGGGACTCACAGAGATGATTTTATAGAGGGGACTTACAGAGATGATTTTATAGAGGGGACTCACAGAGGGGACTTGCAGAGATGATTTTATAGAGGGGACTCACAGAGGGGACTTGCAGAGATGATTTTATAGAGGGGACTCACAGAGATGATTTTATAGAGGGGACTCACAGAGATTATTTTATAGAGGGGACTCACAGAGATGATTTTATAGAGGGGACTCACAGAGATGATTTTATAGAGGGGACTCACAGAGATGATTTTACAGAGATGATTTTACATAGGGGATTTACAGAGATTATTTTACAGAGGGGATTTACAAAGATGATTTTATAGAGGGGATTTACAGAGGGGATTTACAGAGATGATTTTACATAGGGGATTTACAGAGGGGATTTACAGAGATTATTTTACAGAGGGGATTTACATAGGGGATTTACAGAGATGATTTTACAGAGGGGATTTACAAAGATGATTTTATAGAGGGGATTTACAGAGATGATTTTACAGAGGGGATTTACAAAGATTATTTTACATAGGGGATTTACAGAGATTATTTTACAGAGGGGATTTACAGATATTATTTTACATAGGGGATTTACAGAGATGATTTTACAGAGGGGATTTACAGAGATGATTTTACAGAGGGGATTTACAAAGATTATTTTACATAGGGGATTTAGAGATGATTTTACAGAGGGGATTTACAAAGATGATTTTATAGAGGGGATTTACAGAGATGATTTTACAGAGGGGATTTACAAATATTATTTTACATAGGGGATTTACAGAGGGGATTTACAGATATTATTTTACATAGGAGATTTACAGACATGATTTTACAGAGGGGATTTACAGAGGGGATTTACAGAGATGATTTTACATAGGGGATTTACAGAGGGGATTTACAGAGATTATTTTACAGAGGGGATTTACATAGGGGATTTACAGAGATGATTTTACAGAGGGGATTTACAGAGATTATTTTACAGAGGGGATTTACAGAGATGATTTTACAGAGGGGATTTACAAATATTATTTTACAGAGGGGATTTACAGAGATGATTTTACAGAGGGGATTTACAGAGGGGATTTACAGAGATTATTTTACATATGGGATTTACAGAGATGATTTTACAGAGGGGATTTACAGAGATTATGTTACATAGGGGTTTTACAGAGATGATTTTACAGAGGGGATTTACAGACATGATTTTACAGAAGGGATTTACAGAGATTATTTTACAGAGGGGATTTACAGAGGGGATTTACAGAGATAATTTTACATATGGGATTTACAGAGATGATTTTACATAGGGGATTTACCGAGGGGATTTACAGAGATTATTGTACATAGGGGATTTACAGAGATTATTTTACAGAGGGAATTTACAGAGATTATTTTACATAGGGGATTTACAGAGATGATTTTACATAGGGGATTTACAGAGGGGATTTACAGAGGGGATTTACAGAGATTATTTTACATAGGGGATTTACAGAGATTATTTTACAGAGGGGATTTACAGATATTATTTTACATAGGGGATTTACAAATATTATTTTACATAGGGGATTTACAGAAGGGATTTTACAGAGGGGACTTACAAAGATGATTTTTATAGAGGGGATTTACAGAGATGATTTTACAGAGGGGATTTACAAAGATTATTTTACATAGGGGATTTACAGAGATGATTTTACAGAGGGGATTTACAGAGATTATTTTACAGAGGGGATTTACAGACATGATTTTACAGAAGGGATTTACAGAGATTATTTTACAGAGGGGATTTACAGAGATTATTTTACATATGGGATTTACAGAGATGATTTTACATAGGGGATTTACAGAGATTTACAGATTGATTCTTCATCTACCATAGTCCAGCACAACTTTCCTATGTATTATATTTAAATGGGTTTTGAAGTATTGTTTGAATTTATATATTGAAAGGTTTCTGGTTTTCTCAGATAAATGATTACAATTTGTATTGATCTAAATTCAAATGTCATTTAGCCTATTTCTCTCTTCTGTCTGGATAACACATGGATGCTGGAAATCTATTCCTGGTTTTTACTGAATGTCTCTTACCAACTGAATACTGTTGTGAATAGAGTTTGGCCATTTTAAATGGTCTACATTATAAAAGAAAATAAGCATGTATTTTTCAATTATCTTGATGATTGATGACCAACCAAGAGCATTGTGCATGACTACAACAGAATAACCATATCTCCACCTTAAAACAATCCTTGCTGCTTTGTTCTGTGCATTCTGCAGCCTCCTAATGTCACATGAGAGGGGAGACCTTTTGAACATGACCTTAATAAAACCCTAACCCATACAAGTGCTCTTACCCTCTTAGCACATGGTGTCCCTGTCCCAGAGAGACGTCTGCACAGCCTGCTTACTCAGGCCTACTGTACGTGGGTTAAGAGGGTTATTGAAGGAGAGTCGGAGACCAGGGCAACCTAAACTACAGTAAATTGTGTGGTGAACCATACACCCACTCCACATAGACACGTGAGCTCTCTCTTTAGAAAACCAGCGTATTGTTTCAGCAGGGCACAAGGACCTCCAGACACCAATGGCCACAGTGTTTTGTCACAAAGTGAACAGAGAGATGTCTGTGTCTCCCATAATTTCTTGATAAACGTTGTGGATGTTAAATTGGAGCCTTATTATTCAGGTCACTTTATTACATTTTCCGCCAGGTGATGCTGCTAACCGTCCTTCTTTTCCCGAGGGAGGGTAACGCTAATCAGTTCTAACAGGGGTGCAACTATCACACATTCTGAAATGCCCCCCCACCAGTTTTATACAAATGATAGTCTCACCAAGCGCAAACCAGATGGGATAGAGTATCGTTGCAGAATGCGGTGGTAATCATGCTGGTTAAATGTGCCTTGAATTCTAAATAAATCACAGTGTCATCAGCAAATTACCCCCACACCATCACACCTCCTCCTCCATGCTTCATGATGGAAACTACACATGCAGAGATAATCTGTTCCCCTGCACAGTGTCTCACAAAGACAAAGCGGTTGGAACCAAACAATCTCCAATTTGGACATGGGCAGGCTCGGTGCTCAAGAGCTCCAGTGCGCCTGCACGGTCCGTTCTATCCAGTACCACCTCCACACCCCAGCCCTCCGGTAGCAGCTCCCCGCACCAGGCTTCCTGTGCGTGTCCTCGGTCCAGTACCACCAGTGCCAGCACCACGCATCAGGCCTCCAGTGCGCCTCGCCTCTCCAGCGCTGCCGGAGTCTCCCGCTTGTTCAGCGCTGCTGGAGCCTTTCTCCTCTACAGCGCTGCTGGAGTCTCCTGCCTTTTCAGGGCAGCCTGAGCTGCTAGTCTGCATGGAGCAGCCAGAGCTGTCAGTCTGCATGAAGCAGCCAGAGCTGTCAGTCTGCAAGGAGCTGCCAGTCTGCAAGGAGCTGCCAGTCTGCAAGGAGCTGCCAGTCTGCAAGGAGCTGCCAGTCTGCACAGAGCTGCCAGTCTGCAAGGAGCTGCCAGTCTGCAAGGAGCTGCCAGTCTGCACGGACCCGCCAGAGCTGCCAGTCTGTAAGAAGCCGCCAGAGCTGTCAGCCTATATGGAGCAGCCAGAGCCGCCAGTCAGTGTGAAGCTGCCAGAGCCGCCAGTCAGCATGGAGCAGCCAGATCCGTCAGTCTGCCAGGATCCGCCAGTCAGCCAGACTCTTCCAGATCCGCCAGTCAACCAGACTCTTCCAGATCCGCCAGTCAACCAGACTCTTCCAGATCCGCCAGTCAACCAGACTCTTCCAGATCCGCCAGTCAGCCGGGATCTGCCAGAACTGCCAGTCGGCCAGGATCTGCCAGTCAGCCAAGATCCGCCAGTCAGCCAGGATCCGCCAGTCAGCCTGGATCCGCCAGTCAGCCAGGATCTGCCAGTCAACCAGACTCTTCCAGATCTGCCAGTCAACCAGACTCTTCCAGATCCGCCAGTCAACCAGACTCTTCCAGATCCGCCAGTCAACCAGACTCTTCCAGATCCGCCAGTCAACCAGACTCTTCCAGATCCGCCAGTCAACCAGACTCTTCCAGATCCGCCAGTCAGCCGGGATCTGCCAGAACTGCCAGTCGGCCAGGATCCGCCAGTCGGCCAGGATCCGCCAGTCAGCCAAGATCCGCCAGTCAGCCAGGATCCGCCAGTCAGCCAGGATCTGCCAGTCAGCCAGGATCCGCCAGTCAGCCAAGATCCGCCAGTCAGCCAGGATCCACCAGTCAGCCAGGATCCGCCAGTCAGCCAGACTCTTCCAGATCCGCCAGTCAACCAGACTCTTCCAGATCCGCCAGTCAGCCGGGATCTGCCAGAACTGCCAGTCGGCCAGGATCCGCCAGTCGGCCAGGATCCGCCAGTCAACCAGACTCTTCCAGATCCGCCAGTCAACCAGACTCTTCCAGATCCGCCAGTCAACCAGACTCTTCCAGATCCGCCAGTCAGCCGGGATCTGCCAGAACTGCCAGTCGGCCAGGATCTGCCAGTCGGCCAGGATCTGCCAGTCAGCCAGGATCCGCCAGTCTGCCAGATCCACCAGTCAGCCAGGATCCGCCAGTCAGCCAGGATCCGCCAGTCAGCCAGGATCCGCCAGTCAGCCAGGATCCGCCAGTCAGCCAAGATCCGCCAGTCAGCCAGGATCCGCCAGTCAGCCAGGATCCGCCAGTCAGCCAGACTCTTCCAGATCCGCCAGTCAACCAGACTCTTCCAGATCCGCCAGTCAGCCGGGATCTGCCAGAACTGCCAGTCGACCAGGATCCGCCAGTCGGCCAGGATCCGCCAGATCCGCCAGTCAGCCAGGATCCGCCAGTCAGCCAGGATCTGCCAGTCAGCCAGGATCTGGTAGATCCATCAACCTGCCTGAGCTTCCTCTCACTCCTGAGCTTCCTCTCACTCCTGAGCTTCCTCTCACTCCCGAGCTTCCTCTCACTCCCGAGCTTCCTCTCACTCCCGAGCTACCCCTCAGTCCCGAGCTACCCCTCAGTCATGAGCTACCTCAGTCCGGAGCTGCACCTCAGTCCAGTGGGGCCCGTTGTTAGGTTTCCTAGGCCAAGGTTAGCGGCGAGGGTCGCCACTCAAGGGACGCTAAGGAGGTGGACTAAGACAACTATGGAGTGGGGTCCACGTCCAGCGCCAGAGCCCCCACCGCGGACAGATGCCCACCCAGACCCTCCCCTATAGGTTTAGGTTGTGCGTTTGGAGTCCGCACCTTGGGGGAGGGGGGGGGGGGGGTTGGGTTATGTCACGGTCTGACCATCGTTCGTATGTGTTTTCCTTGTTTTAGTGTTGGTCGGGACGTGAGCTGGGTGGGCATTCTATGTTGTGTGTCTGGTTTGTCTATTTCTATGTTTGGCCTGATATGGTTCTCAATCAGAGGCAGGTGTTAGGCATTGTATCTGATTGGGAACCATATTTAGGTAGCCTGTTTTGTGTTGGGTTTTGTGGGTGATTGTCCTTAGTGTCTTGATGTCCTTGTTCTGTGTTAGTTTACACAAGTATAGGCTGTTTCGGTTTTCATTACGTTTATTGTTTTGTAGTGTTTGTATTTAGATTCGTGTTACGTTTGTTCATTAAACATGGATCACAATCTACACGCTGCATTTTGGTCCGACTCTCCTTCACCACATGAGAACCGTTACAATATCAGACCACAGGACAGATTTCAACCGGTCTAATGTCCATTGCTCGTGTTTTTTGGCCCAAGCAAGTCTCTTATTAGCATTAGTGTCCTTTAGTAGTGGTTTCTTTGTAGCAATTCGACCATGAAGACCTGATTCACACAGTCTCCTCTGAACAGTTGATGTTGAGATGTGTGTTACTTGAACTCTGTGAAGCATTTATTTGGGCTGCAATCTGAGGTGCAGTTAACTCTAATGAACTTGTTCTCTGCAGCAGAGGTAATGAGAGCCAGTTTCATCATAGCGCTTGACAGTTTTTGTGACTGCACTTGAAGAAACTTTCAAAGTTCTTGAAATGTTCCGGATTGACTGACCTTCATGTCCTAAAGTAATGATGGACTGTCATTTCTCTTTGCTTATTTGAGCTGTTCTTGCCATAATATGGACTTGGTCTTTTACCAAATACGGCTATCTTCTGTATACCACCCCTACCTTGTCACAGCACAACTGATTGGCTCAAACGCAAATTAACTGTGTGTGTTATTTCATAGTTTTGATGTCTTCACTATTATTCTACAATGTAGAAAAGAGTACAAATAAAGAAAAACCCTTGAATGAGAAGGCGTGTGCACACATTTGACCGGTAATGTACATATATACATACTGTGAACCACATGTACATGAGAACTTAATAAACCTTAATAAACAGAACCCAACTGGAGGAATAACACAACACATTAATACGTACATTGGCTGCAGTGCTGCAACACTCTACTCTTAGAAACTATCTAGAACCTAAAAGTGTTCTTTGGCTGTCCCCATAGGAGAACCCTTTGAAGAAACCTTTTTGGTTCCGGGTAGAACTCTTTTGGGTTCCAAAAGGTTACTACCTTGTACCAAAAAGGTTTCTCTTTTGGGGACAGCCGCAGAACCCTTATGGAACCATTTATTCTAAGTGTGTGGGACATGATATGAAACATCTACATATTCATAACAATTGAGAATTGCTAGGCTGCTGAAAGTTGTTTGTCGGAGAGTCGCTCTAACAGGCTTCAGACGTCATACACTCTCCCTACTAATGGGCCACTGCGGTAGTGAGCACAGAACAACAGGTCTTTTTCTAAGCCCTGGGCACTCCGAGTGACTCCTTTGTGCCATGTGTGTCTCATACACAGAGGCAGACAGGAGAAGACAGGTTCCCAATTAAGCTGTTCATTGAGAGAGATGGGGGGGGGGGGCGAGTATATCCCCTTTCACTATTCCTCTCCTTCTTTCTCCTTCTTTCCTCTCTCATCAATGCAATCAACCCCCACTTTCCAGGGAGTCAGAACAATTGGATCAGAGTTCATCAAAACAGGCTTGATGGAGAGAGAGGTGAGCTCTCTATGTTGATGCTGGTGACAGAGAGAGAGGTGAGCTCTCTATGTTGATGCTGGTGACCGAGAGAGAGGTGAGCTCTCTGTGTTGATGTCGTGACAGAGAGAGAGGTGAGCTCTCTGAGTTGATGCTGGTGACGGAGAGAGCGATGAGCTCTCTGTGTTGATGCTGGTGACAGAGAGAGAAGTGAGCTCTCTGTGTTGAAACTGGTGATAGAGAGAGAAGTGAGCTCTCTATGTTGATGCTGGTGATGGAGAGAGAGATGAGCTCTCTGTGTTGATGCTGGTGACAGAGAGAGAGGTGAGCTCTCTGTGTTGATGCTGGTGACAGAGAGAGAGGTGAGCTCTCTATGTGTTGATGCTGGTGACAGAGAGAGAGAGGTGAGCTCTATGTGTTGATGCTGGTGACAGAGAGAGAGGTGAGCTCTCTATGTGTTGATGCTGGTGACAGAGAAAGAGGTGAGCTCTCTATGTGTTGATGCTGGTGACAGAGAGAGAGGTGAGCTCTCTGTGTTGATGCTGGTGACGGAGAGAGAGGTGAGCTCTCTATGTGTACTCTGTTGATGCTGGTGACGGAGAGAGAGGTGAGCTCTCTATGTGTACTCTGTTGATGCTGGTGACAGAGAGGAGTGAGCTCTCTGTGTTGATGCTGGTGACGGAGAGAGAGGTGAGCTCTCTATGTGTACTCTGTTGATGCTGGTGACGGAGAGAGAGGTGAGCTCTCTATGTGTACTCTGTTGATGCTGGTGACAGAGAGGAGTGAGCTCTCTGTGTTGATGCTGGTGACGGAGAGAGAGGTGAGCTCTCTATGTGTACTCTGTTGATGCTGGTGACGGAGAGAGAGGTGAGCTCTCTATGTGTACTCTGTTGATGCTGGTGACAGAGAGGAGTGAGCTCTCTGTGTTGATGCTGGTGACGGAGGGAGAGGTGAGCTCTCTATGTGTACTCTGTTGATGCTGGTGATGGAGAGAGAGGTGAGCTCTCTATGTGTACTCTGTTGATGCTGGTGACAGAGAGAGAGGTGAGCTCTCTATGTGTTCTCTGTTGATGCTGGTGACAGAGAGGAGTGAGCTCTCTGTTTTGAAACTGGTGCTACATGATGTTCAGCAGAATTTGATGAAAAGTTTTATTTATTTTTGATGTTGTGAAAATCATATATATGTAAATTATATACAGATTTTAAACACATATTTCGCTGCTCATCTTTTCCCATACTGTTGAAAGCTTTTTGCCAAATATGAGTTGGTATGGATTCTTTCTTGAACAAAAGGGAACTTGTCTTTGTTGCGGCGAGGCGTTCCCCTCAGGGAACTCCATCCCCCCCCCTGTTGGCACAGGGAATGCAAAAATATTCTTAGAAATATTTAACCTCCACACATTAACAAGTCCAATACCTCAAATGAAAGATAAACACCTTGTTCATCTACCCAGCGTGTGAGATTTTTTAATTGTTTTACGGCGAAAACACAGCACATATTTATGTTAGACCACCACCAAAACAAAGACAAAAGGCAGCCATTTTGTACCACAAAATATAAAATGACAAAAGCAGGATTAAAAAAATAAATAATTGACTAACCTCTTGAAAATCTTCATCAGATGACAGTCATATGACATTTATGTTTTGTTCGATAATATGCATTTTATATCCATAAATCTCGGTTTACATTGATGCCATGTTCAGAAAATTCTCAAAAATGTCCGGAGGAATTATAGAAAGCTACGCCAGATAACAGAAATACTCATCATAAACTTTGACTAAAGATACATGTTCTACATATAATTAAAAAGATACACTGGTTCTTAATGCAACCGCTGTGTCACATTTTTTTTTTTACGTTACGGAAAAAGCCTAACATTGCAATAATCTGAGACAGCGCTCAGACGTAACAATATTTATCCGCTATGTTGGAGTCAACAGAAATACAAAATTACAACATAAATATTCCTTTACCTTTGATGGTCTTCGATCAGAATGTACTGCAAGGAGTCCTACTTTAACAATAAATCGTTTTGTTTCATAATGTTCAATTCTAGTGTCCATGTAGCAGCATCTGCTACCACTTTCAGCTCAAATGCCCAAAAAATGACTTCTGGTCCAGGATAATTTTGCATCAAAACTTCCAAATTACATATTAAAGGTCGACGAAACTGGTCAAACTAAGTGCAGAATCAATCTTCAGGATGTTATAAACGTACAAAACGAATGGCATTCCAAATGGCCAATCCTAGTTCATCTCGGGCTGATTGGAACAGACGACTCACTCCAAACGCATACGCGCTTTCAAGCACATGAATCTTTTGTGACACTGTAGTAATTTCCCTCCCATTAGGTCAAAGTTCACAGCAAATGCTCCATTGCACTTTCTACTGAATGAGGACATCTAGTGGAAGACATAGGAAGTGTTTCCAGATCCATAACTTGTTGGGAAGGGAGGGGGCGATGACGTCAAAGTTGCCCCAACTTTCAGGATTCCAAAACTAGTTTGGAAGATTGCCTGCCCTGTGAGTTCTGTTATACTCACAGACATAATTCAAACGGTTTTAGAAGCTTCAGAGTGTTTTCTATCCAATAATAATAATAATATGCATATATGAGCAATTTAGGACAGATTTTGATGCAGTTCACTATGGGCACGCAATTCATCCAAAGGGGAAATACTGCCCCCTATCCTTAACAAGTTCAAGACCTCACTCTGCTTTTTGTCCCAATCAGACTTATTCACTATTCTCATTTTACCCCTGAACATTTAACAAACTGAACAGCGTTTAAGCTTAGAGGTAAAAGGTGCTCTTTCAGATGTATTTTTCCATAAAGTCAGAGCTGTTTGGCTTTTTAGTCTTTCCGTTAATTCCATGCAATTAATTCCAACTCTCTATAGAGGACACTGACTCCATCCATTGTCCCACTAATCACACCTCTTGGGGGCTGGGACATTACTATTTTACCACCGCAACCCATGATGTTAAAGGTGCCACGATGGTGCTGGATCAATGGGGTGGGTTTGGCTAAATGCGCTGGCAGCCTGGCACAGTAATACAGGCCATTATAAGAGCAATTTGAATGGGGCATGGCTTGTTAATGGTCCTCTACTCTGGATCCAGTTCTCGCCCTCTACCCCATTCAACATCACCCCTACCTGATTATACCCAAGTGCATACACTTGAAATATATTTATATCCAGCTGATCGCAGCCTTTTTTTCAGGATTTGTGGACTAATTCACTGCATATATAAAAAATGAAGTGACATTTGTGGATGTGGCATACCGAGCCTTACATAGTAAACATATGATTTGTCATGTGGAAAATCACATCATTTAACATGAAATTTCATATTTGAAATTCATGTTATCACAATAACTTTACATATGATCACAGGGGATCACATGGAAAACATTTTTTGGAACACTTCACGTGAAATTCACTTGTCTTTTTTTCCATAAGATCAATGTCAGTGTTAAATGAAAACTAGGAGAAAATGTCCTTTCATTCATTTTTTTCCATTTACCCACCTGTTATGTTTTTACCTTTTGATTATGTCAGGATGTATGGCCTCAACAGGCCTTTACCTATGAGTGCCCATACACTAACTACCAGTATTGATCCTTTGGTGTTCTCTTGGCCCTCTGTTACATTGAGGGCCATATTTATTTGACAAAAGTTGTTGGTTGACTAAAAGGAAGAGGCATGGGGATGTGCCCATGCATATATAGACTAACAAACATGACATAGCCATTTGGCTTATCTATGTAGTTGTTATGTTCCCCAGTTTTTGTGTTGTAGTTTGTGTATTTGCATGTGTGTATTTCAGGAAATCGCTTCCTGAAATCCCTCAAGCAGCTGATTGGTCGACTCCATGGCTAATTGGAGAGCTGACCCAGCCCCCTTGTCAAGACGCAGCTGTCTCCAATTACCCATTCCTTCTGAAGCTATATAAAAGCCAGTGTTCTATTCAGAAGAGAGATCATTGCGGGAAGGTCATTGCAGAGATATAGATTGCAGAAAGAGCATTGCAGAGATATAGATTGCAGAAAGAGCATTGCAGAAAGAGCATTGCTGAAAGAGCATTGCTGAAAGAGCATTGCTGAAAGAGCATTGCAGAAAGAGCATTGCAGAAAGAGCATTGCTGAAAGAGCATTGCTGAAAGAGCATTGCTGAAAGAGCGGAGGCTGATGGCTGAGGGTGATATACTGTGTTGGTTGTTCTCAGAGAGAGATGATTAGTGTGTCCTGTATTGGTTGAGTGAGAGAGATGATTGGTTATGTCTGTGTGTCAATAGGACTCAGTGTTTTGGTTTGTGAAATGGTTTGTTATCCTGTTTCATTTGTTCCCAGGGGGGAAGGGGAAGGCACCTAGGGAGTGCCTTCTGTATTTTCTGTAAACTACCCCCTGTATTTTGGTTAGTGCACCAGGTGGTGCTAAATTAGGTAAGTAGGGGTTAGGCAGGTAAGATAGGAGAGGTAGGAGAGGGTAGGTTAGGTAAGTAGTGGGTAGGCAGGTTAGATAGGAGAGGGGGGGCTTTGACATTTACTTTCTTTGCTTTGGTTCCGTCCAGCCCCTTTTCTCCATATTACCGTGTGATGGAATAAATTCCTTGTATACAGTACAATTCTCTGCCTTTTGTCATCCTTACTCACTCCTACGGTCCAGACTCGCACCTATGGTCCAGACTCGCACCTACGGTCCAGACTCGCACCTACTGTCCAGACTCGCACCTACGGTCCAGACTCGCACCTACGGTCCAGACTCGCACCTACAGTCCATATCTCTTTCACTTCATGGAGAGTTTAGTTGTAGCAGGGTGTTGCGTTCCCTCTTCCTAGAGGCGTGCTTAACAGTAGCGTGGAATTTAGGATCATATCTATATTTACGCATATAGGAATCAACCGGAGGACAGTAGGAATGAGCAATAGGAGGACGGGCTCATTGTAATGTCTCGATGGAATGGAGTCAAACATGTGTTTTCCATATGTTTGATTTTTATGATACTGTTCTATTTATTCCATTCCAGCCATTACAATGAGTCTGCCTTCCCTTAGCTCCTCCCACCAGCCTCCTCTGGACTCAACCATCACTAAAAGGGCATCCAAGAACTAGACTTGAATAACCTAAGCTGTAGAAACGCAGTAAAGGTTTGATTAGATTAAACCCTTGTCTGACAGAATGACAGTAAATGCAGACCTAAGGGAGGAGAAGAGCTGTCTACAATGCAGACTGAATTACAGACGTAGAATCATATTTTGAGCCAGTTTGCTACAGTAGGAAAACAATCCTGCAACAAATGTGAATTATAATTAATGGACATTTTTGTAGGGGTTGTTAAATTTCTCGTAAGGGAAAATAAAGTCAGACATTCCAAAGTGGAAAGTACAAAATTCATAAGCCTTTTTAAACCTCAAATGTCCTATATTGCAGGAAAGTTCTCCTGCCACAGAATGATCAAATTAAGATCCTACATCTGTATCCTCCCTCTGTATGAGTGACAGTAAAACTCTAAAAGACAGAAAGAGTCGGGAACAGGGAGCAGTGAAATAACATTTATCACAAGTAAACAGATAAACGAACAACAAATATCACTGAGACGGGACTGTAATCTCATTTTAAGCCAACAACAAGCCAGTCGCTGCCACAATTTAGCTTTTTTTATGTATTTTTCTAGACGGGATAAACCTCCGCTTAAGGGGGCAATCGCAATACTGTTGCATTTAGACATCTGTCAGTCAGTCACATATCATTTTGGATTGAAAAAAAGGTACTTTGCACAGACCAACACATGATGCAGCTCCTACAGCCCTTAGAACTGACTTTAGACCTCCCCTGAAGGATGGCATGTCTGAGTGTCAATGGCTGGGGAGAGTTTGGCAGAAAACATGGATCCTTGGCCCGAGATTCGCTCTTGCTGCTGGTGATTCTCTAATCCACCTCTACGCAGGCGACACCATTCTGTATACTTCTGGCCCTTCTTTGGACACTGTGTTAACTAACCTCCAGACGAGCTTCAATGCCATACAACTCTCCTTCCGTGGCCTCCAACTGCTCTTAAATGCAAATAAAACTAAAAGCATGCTATTCAACCGATCATTGCCCGCACCTGCCCACCCATTCAGCATCACTACTGGACGGCTCTGACTTAGAATACGTGGATAACTACAAATACATAGGTGTCTGGCTAGACTGTAAACTCTCCTTCCAGACTCACATTAAGCATCTCCAATCGAAAATTAAATCTAGAATCGGCTTCCTATTTTGCAACAAAGCTTCCTTCACTCATGCTGCCAAACATACCCTCGTAAAACTGACCATCCTACCGATCCTTGACTTCGGCGATGTCATCTATAAAATAGCCTCCAACACTCTACTCGGCAAACTGGATGTAGTCTATCACAGTGCCATCCATTTTGTCACCAAAGCCCCATATACTACCCACCACTGCGACCTGTACACTCTCGTTGGCTGGCCCTCGCTTCATACTTGTCGCCAAACCCACTGGCTACAGGTTATCTACAAGTCTCTGCTAGGTAAAGCCCGCCCTATCTCAGCTCGCTGGTCACAATAGCAGCACCCACTCGTAGCACACGCTCCAGCAGGTATATCTCACTGGTCACCCCCAAAGCCAATTCCTCCTTTGGTCGCCTTTCCTTCCAGTTCTCTGCTGCCACTGACTGGAACGAACTGCAAAAATCACTGAAGCTGGAGATTCCCATCTCCCTCACTAGCTTTAAGAACCAGCTGTCAGAGCAGCTCACAGATCACTGCACCTGTTCATAGCCCATCTGTATACAGCCCATCTATCTACCTCATTCCCATACTGTATTTATTTATTTTGCTCCTTTTGCACCACAGTACCTCTACTTGCACATTCATCTTTTGCACATCTACCATTCCAGTGTTTAATTGCTATATTATAATTCCTTCGCCACCTTAACTCCCTTATTTGACCTTATTTGCACTCACTGTATATAGACTTTTTTTCTTTTTTTTCTACTGTATTATTGACTGTATGTTTTGTTCATTCCATGTGTAATTCTGTGTTGTTGTATGTGTCAAACTTCTATGCTTTATCTTGGCCAGGTCGTAGGTGCAAATGAGAACTTGTTCTCAACTAGCTTACCTGGTTAAATAAAGGTGAAATAAAATAAAAAATAAAAATTCTTTATAGACAAAGCAATACTTTTTTTGGCCAAAAATGTCAATCAATTGGCTACAAAAGGGCAGTCTGTGAGTATGTACAAAGATGAGACGTATCTTTTCTTATTTGTCCGTTTTTTATGTGGTTTGTGTGTGTGTGTGTCTTTACATGTATGTATCTACCTGTGCCAATAATCTGTATGAATGTACATGTGGTCCCATGTCTAGGGGCCAGTAGTCTTTGGTCTCTATCCCAAAGGCCTGTTGTTTTTCCCAGCTCAGTCACATTCAGAAAAACCTCCCGTCTCTCCCCATGTCTACAACGTCTCCTCATCATCATCTGCGGTCGTACTATTATTGAGGACAGGCATCGTCTCCTTCAGAGAGATGTCATCCACCTGCTTGGCACTGTTCTCCTCTGGTTCCTCAGGGATGGAGGGGTGGACGCTGTCTGGGTCTGAGTTACTGATGACGTAGCCAGGCAGGGTGGTGTGGGTGGACAGCGTCGGGGGTCCGTTGCTACGATAGACACGGCTGGAGAAGAGGGTGGTTGAGCGGATGGCGGGCCCGCCCCCAGCCAGCTGAGACTGGCTGCTGGAGCTGTTGTTGAGCCCAGTGAGCACTGAGCCGTAGCGGTAACGGCTACACACCACCGGAACCTTCCAGTCCAACGCAAGGTTCCAACGAGTCCATGTATTTTTTATCTCCGTTTGGACCTTTGGGGGAGATGAGGAGAGGCGGAGAGGAGGTTGTTGGGGAAGGAAGAGGGTTGAGGTGGGGTGGATACGGGAGGAAGAGCGTTTAGGTGGGGTAGTTGGGGGAAGAAGAGGGTTGAGGTAGGGTGGGGTGGTTGAGGAAGGAAGAGGGTTGAGGTGGGGTGGTTGGTGGAGGAAGATGGTTGAGGTGGGGTGGTTGGTGGAGGAAGAGGGTTGAGGTGGGGTGGTTGGGTGAGGAAGAGAGTTGAGGTGGGGTGGTTGGTGGAGGAAGAGGGTTGAGGTGGGGTGGAGGAAGAGGGTTGAGGTGGGGTGGTTGGTGGAGGAAGAGGGTTGAGGTGGGATGGTTGGTGGAGGAAGAGGGTTGAGGTGGGGTGGTTGGTGGACGAAGAGGGTTGAGGTGGGGTGGTTGGTGGAGGAAGAGAGTTGAGGTGGGGTGGTTGGGTGAGGATGAGGGTTGAGGTCAGGTGGTTGGGGGAGGAAGAGGGTTGAGGTCAGGTGGGTGGGTGAGGATGAGGGTTGAGGTCAGGTGGTTGGGGGAGGAAGAGGGTTGAGGTCAGGTGGTTGGATGAGGGTTGAGGTCAGGTGGTTGGGGGAGGAAGAGGGTTGAGGTCAGGTGGTTGGGTGAGGAAGAGGGTTGAGGTCAGGTGGTTGGGTGAGGAAGAGGGTTGAGGTGGGGTGGTTGGTGGAGGAAGAGGGTTGAGGTGGGGTGGTTTGGGGCGGAAGAGGGTTGAGGTCAGGTGGTTGGGTGAGGATGATGGTGAGAAAGAGAGAAAAGAGGAAGAGGGTGAATCTCAGCCCTGGTTTTTCTTATGTCAAAAGAACAGACATCTAAGGGGAAGCTCTCAACCTGAAGTGTCTTGCTCTGAAGGAAAGACCATTTATACTGTATACTGAGAATACAGAATACTGACTGACTGCCGTTACAACGGGAAAATTGTAGAGGGGGCAGATACGCGTGTGAACAACAGGCACAAACTTTTTCCGAAGTTGCCCGGAATGCCACGTGTGTCCACTTACAGTGCTTTCAGAAATTATTCAAACCCCTTCCCCTTTTCCACATTTTGTTACGTTACAGACTTATTCTAAAATGTATTAAATACATTTTCTTCCTCATCAATCTACACACAATACCCATAAAGACAAAAAACAGAAATACCTTATTTACTGTACATAAGTATTCAGACCCTTTGCTAAGAGACTCGAAATTGACCTCAGGTGGATCCTGTTTCCATTGATCATCCTTAAGATGTTTCCAGGACTTGATTGGAGTGGTAAATTCAATGGGTTGGACATGATTTGGAAAGGCACACACCTGCCTGTATAAGGTCCCAAAGGTGAACGTGCATGTCAGAGAAAAAAACCAAGCCATGAGGTCAAAGGAATTGTCCGTAGAGCTCCAAAACCAGATAGTGTCGAGGGAAGAGGAAACAAAAACATTTCTGCAGCATTGATGGTCCCCAAGAACAAAGTAGCCTCCAACATTCTGGAATGGAAGATGTTTGGAACCACCAAGACTGTCTGACAGAGCTCCAAAGTTCCTCTATGGAGATGGGAGAACCTTCCAGAAGGACTATGCCAAGCGTCACGTCTGGAGGAAACCTGGCACCATTCCTACAGTGAAGCATGGTGGTGGCAGCATCATGCTGTGGGGATGTTTTTCAGCGGCAATGACTGGGAGACTAGTTAGGATCACACTGGGGCAAAGGTTCACCTTTCAACAGGACAACAACCCTAAGCACACAGCCAAGACAACGCAGGAGTGGTTTCAGGACAAGTCTCTGAATATCCTTGAGTGGCCCAGCCAGAGCCCGGACTTGAACCCGATCTAACATTTCTGGAGAGACCTGAAAATAGCTGTGCAGCGATGCTCCCCATCCAACCTGACAGAGCTTGAGAGGTTCCGCAGAGAAGAATGGGAGGAACTCCTCAAATACAGATGTGCCAAGCTTGTAGCGTCATAGCCAAGAAGTCTCAAGGCTGTAATCGATGCCAAAGGTGTTTCAAAAAAGTACTGAGTAAAGAGTCTGAATATTTCTGTAAATGTTATATTTCAGTATTTGTTATTTTACACATTTTGTCATTATAGGGTATTGTGTGTAGATTGATGAGGGGGGAAAGAATTTTTAAAATCCGTTTTAGAATAAGGTTGTAATGTAACAAAATGTGGAAAAAGTCAAGCCGTCTGAAGACTTTCCGAATGCACCATATATCAGTACACTCGTAACAGCCTAAACATTACGAAACTTCCACGAAACGCCCTGTTGAGTTTTGGCCACATGACAGAAAAATGTGACCAATCGCACAACAATCCTTAAATGTCACAAGAAATTAGGTAGTATTTTTTGTCTTACAATAACATTATTCTCTGCTAATATAATATAATATAATTTATTTTATGTCGAACACTTTCATTATGTGATCTTGCAGACATTGATTCAGCTTTGATCTACCTTTATTTAAAAGAGTACCATTTGCCAGAGTAGCCTGTACCATCACTCATTCATATATCTTTATGTACATATTCTTTATCCCCTTACACTTGTGTCTATAAGGTAGTAGTTTTGGAATTGTTAGCTAGATAACTTGTTGGTTATTACTGCATTGTCGGAACTAGAAGCACAAGCATTTCGCTACACTCGCACTAACATCTGCTAACCATGTGTATGTGACAAATAAAATTTGATTTGATTTGATTTCTCTACTATCAGAGCAGAAGCTTTGGGACCTTTAGCTATCGGGAAGAGAGGTCCAGAAAAGTCAAATCCGCAGCCACGCCATACCAAAAAAAATCCCCACTTGGTCTGCTTCTCACTGTGTTTTTCTTAGGGTCAGATTTTGGGGTGGAGTCAAGCCTCTCGCTTCGCTTCACTTCCTGTCTGCCTACACCCACCACAGTGGTAGTAGCTATCATTGGTCACAGTCACACACCCATTAGTTGCTAACTGTCTACAAAGATTATATACACTCAACAAAAAAAGAAACAGACGTTTTTCAGGACCCTGTCTTTCAAAGATAATTCGTAGATATCCAAATAACTTCACAGATCTTCATTGTAAAGGGTTTACACACTGTTTTCCATGCTTGTTCAATGAACCACAAACAATTAAAGAAAATGCACCTGTGGAACGGTCGTTAAGACACAAACAGCTTACAGACGGTAGGCAATTAAGGTCACAGTTATGAAAACTTAGGACACTAAAGAGGCCTTTCTACTGACTCTGAAAAACACCAAAAGAAAGATGCTCAGGGTCCCTGCTCATCTATGTGAACATGCCTTAGACATGCTGCAAGGAGGCATGAGGACTACAGATGTAGCCAGGGCAATAAATTGCAATGTCCTGACTGTGAGACACCTAAGACAGTGCTACAGGGAGACAGGATGGACAGTTGATCGTCCTCTCAGTGGTTTGACCACGTGTAACAACACCTGCACAGGATCAGTACATCTGAACATCACACCTGCGGGACAAGTACAGGATGGCAACAACTGCCCGAGTTATACCAGGAACACACAATCCTTCCATCAGTGCTCAGACTGTCCGCAATAGGCTGAGAGAGGCTGGACTGAGGGCTTGTAGGCCTGTTGTAAGGCAGGTCCTCACCAGACATCACCGGCAACAATGTTGCCTATGGGCACGGACTTACTGTCGCTGGACCAGACAGGACTGGCAAAAAGTGCTCTTCTCTGACGAGTCACGGTTTTGTCTCACCAGGGGTGATGGTTGGATTTGCGTTTATCGTCAAAGAAATGAGCGTTACACCGAGGCCTGTACTCTGGAGCGGGATTGATTTGGAGGTGGAGGGTCCATCATGGTCTGGGGCGGTGTGTCACAGTATCATTGGACTGAGCTTGTTGTCATTGCAGGCAATCTCAACGCTGTGCGTTACAGGGAAGACATCCTCCTCCCTCATGTGGTACCCTTCCTGCAGACCCATCCTGACAAGACCCTCCAGCATGACAATGCCATCAGCCAGACTGCTCGTTCTGTGCATGATTTCCCACAAGACAGGAATGTCAGTGTTCTGCCATGGCCAGCGAAGAGCCCGGATCTCAATCCCATTGGGCACATCTGGGACCTGTTGGATCGGAGGGTGAGGGCTAGGGCCATTTCCCCCAGAAATGTCCTGGAACTTGCAGGTGCCTTGGTGGAAGAGTGGGGTAACATATCACAGCAAGAACTGGCAAATCTGGTGCAGTCCATGAGGAGGAGATGCACTGCAGTACTTGCAGCTGGTGGCCACACCAGATACTGACTGTTACTTTTGACTGTTACTTTGTTACTGTATATCATACTGTTACTGTATATCAGTATGTAACAACCTAAACATTACAAAACTTTAATTTGATCAAATAACTCTCAAGTAGAAAATGAGCAATACAATTTTATGTTGGCCAAATTCGACACTTTCCCATTGACCTTCATACAAAATGCTTTAGGCGCCGATGACGTGGACAACGTTTAAGGCAGTCCCTCGCACCTCTCTGATTCAGAGGGTTAAATGCGGAAGACTCATTTCAGTTGAATGGAATTCAGTTGTACAACTGACTAGGTCTCCCCCTTTCCCTTTCCCTTCATTTTCGAAAACAGACAGATTTTGGGGCAGATTTGGGGGCAGATTCAGCCCTCTTCTGAGCACTGATGGAGGGATTGTGCGTTCCTGGTGTAACTCGGTCAGTTGTTTTTGCCATCCTGCCTCTTCCTCTCTGGCTGAAGTTAGACAACTTATAGAGAGTGTAGAATCATCCACACTCACCTCTCCATTGCAGTAGCAGTAGATGATGGATACAAAGAAGCCCTGGAAGAGACAGAAGAGTTGAGAACCAGTGTAATAGAAAAGAGGAGTTTATTTTTGTGTTGCAGATGCTATTCAATTCCATTCATACTCTAAAGCAATGGAAGGTTGATAGCATTGCGAAAACTTTGTCAATCTGGTGACATATCCCAGGGGGAAAAGTACAGATCTTAATTTGATCACTCTTTTGTTGCTGAGAATGTTCCTGCACAGAAGGATATGCAAACTTGTGTATTACTGGTTTAAAAAGGCTTCTAAAGTTTGTAATTTCCACTTTAAAACATCAGACTTGAGTTAGCCTAACAAAAATTGTATCAACCCCTACAAAAATGTCCAATAATTATAATCCACATAATAATTAACATTTCCTTTTGCTGCAGGATTATTTCCATTCTGTAACAAACTGGGTCAAATTAAGATCTTACATCTGTACTCTTCTCTCCTTCATTCTATGTCTCTATTCAACGTAACACATATTTACTGATATGGCTTATTAATGTATGAGATGTTTTGATATAATTCATATTCATATTTCAACCTTTATTCCTCAAATCATTATTACTCCATATGAAAAGGTCATGCATTGATTGGCATCACTTCTGCTATATCTTACAGACCATTATATCTGTTCTTCTCTCTTTCAGATATTCCCCTTTCCTCCACTCCTGCCTGTCTTTGTGCAAGCAGCAGCACCCTGTTGCGCTATGGAAATGTTGCAGATCTATGGTGCTGGCTGGCTTTGACTCTTTGACTGAGCTAAATCAGGCATGTGACTAGCCTAGTAAGGTGATGTGAAGAGACATGGTGTTGTTCTCACTCTTTTATCGTATCACCTCCTTCAGCTGGTAAACAAAGATACACAATGAGTCAAACTGTCAAATTATTCAGTGATGGTGACTCATATGTTCACTCAAAAAAGTGGAGATGTAAACTTTGTACATAAAATACATAGCTATAATGTTTGTATGAAAATTATCCCCACTATACACTGTGCTATATGAAGAACAATTCCTTAGAGGAATACAGCCAGGATGTACATGTAGAAACTGAATAATGCCTTGTGGGAATACAGCCAGGATGTACATGTAGAAACTGAATAATGCCTTGGAGGAATACAGCCAGGATGTACATGTAGAAACTGAATAATGCCTTGGAGGAATACAGCCAGGATGAACATGTAGAAACTGAATAATGCCTTGGAGGAATACAGCCAGGATGTACATGTAGAAACTGAATAAAACTGAATAATGCCTTGGGGAATGGGGGAATAATAATGCAGCCAGGATGAACAATAATGCCTTGGAGAAACGCCAGGAATGTAAAACTGAATAATGCCTTGGAGGAATACAGCCAGGATGAACATGTAGAAACTGAATAATGCCTTGGGGAATACAGCCAGGATGAACATGTAGAAACTGAATAATGCCTTGGGGGAATACAGCCAGGATGAACATGTAGAAACTGAATAATGCCTTGGGGGAATAGGGCTATGATCTACATGTAGAAACTGAATAATGCCTTGGAGGAATACAGCCAGGATGTACATGTAGAAACTGAATAATGCCTTGGGGGAATACAGCCAGGATGAACATGTAGAAACTGAATAATGCCTTGGGGGAATAGGGCTATGATCTACATGTAGAAACCGGATAATGCCTTGGGGGAATACAGCCAGGATGTACATGTAGAAACTGAATAACTTTTTGTGGGAATACAGCCAGGATGTACATGTAGAAACTGAATAATGCCTTGGGGGAATACAGCCAGGATGTACATGTAGAAACTGAATAATGCCTTGTGGGAATACAGCCAGGATGTACATGTAGAAACTGAATAATGCCTTGGAGGAATACAGCCAGGATGTACATGTAGAAACTGAATAATGCCTTGTGGGAATACAGCCAGGATGAACATGTAGAAACTGAATAATGCCTTGTGGGAATACAGCCAGGATGTACATGTAGAAACTGAATAATGCCTTGTGGGAATACAGCCAGGATGTACATGTAGAAACTGAATAATGCCTTGGAGGAATACAGCCAGGATGAACATGTAGAAACTGAATAATGCCTTGTGGGAATAGGGCTATGATCTACATGTAGAAACTGAATAATGTCTTGTGGGAATAGGGCTATGATCTACATGTAGAAACTGAATAATGCCTTGGGGGAATAGGGCTATGATCTACATGTAGAAACGGAATAACGCCTTGTGGGAATACAGCTATGATGAACATGTAGAAACTGAATAATGCCTTGGAGGAATACAGCTATGACGTACGTGCAGAAACAGACAGAATATGAAGGGATTCATTTAGCTAACTGGAGACGAGGGGAGGCAAACACATTACAAAACGCATTTGAAACTAACGTGGAAACACAAACCATGAGGAAAGCTGTTATCCTCTGGGTAATTCCATAGGAAGACAACTAAACAACAAAGATGAAAGTTCTGTACATGACATCCACTATTGTAGTCAACACAGTGATACATTTTGCGTGGCTAGTCAAACTTCGTTGTAAGAAAAAAATCTTTGTTCTTTCTGTCAGAACAACTATTAAAGCGACAACAAAGAGTCTAAGATACGATGAGCAGCTCATAAGAGGTTTCTGATAGGCCAGCTGTCAGTCAGAGTAGCTCTTTTGAACAACAGTTGGTTGTCTCTATAATTATCCCCTTAAATCATTCAATTCAAAATCATAAAAATCTGATTTGAAGCTGAAATGTTATATTAGTAGAATGATAATACATTGTTTCGTGATGAGCTCCTAACGGGGTGTCCAACACACTATTACCCTGTCTGGCTCAGCTGTGATCAACTGACATTAAACAAAAGGCTCTCATGACTGACTGAGAGTGAACATGATCTGTCACAAGCCCTTGGTCCGGAGAAGGACCTTCCCTGTCTTTATTGGCCTCGGCTAGACTCGGTTAGACAGGGAGATGAAGGGAAAGTGCCAGGATGCAGGGAATCTTCCAACCTGCCCGAGGCTCAGTCTCTGACCTGTAGCAGACCCTGTCAAACCACACCAGTCTGAGTGAACTATTCAGAGTGAACGCTACAGAGCCAATTCTACAGAGCAAAGTAGCTTTCACTGCTTAACTCCTGTCCCAAAGTCTTTTTCATTTGTAACTACTTTAAAGCTTTATTTTAAAACTGGATCCTACTTCATTTAATTGAATACTGTTTTATCAGCTTTCAGAGACACTTTCAATTTTGAGGGGTGAGAGGGTTCTCCTGTGGAATTTAAATTGTGTACTTCCCCTCCCCCCTAAAATCCTCATTCAATTTAACGATTTGGCTTGAACGGGTGGGGAACATCTTTCAGAATATAGTGGCTTATTCTACCACATCAGTTAATTCATTAGGGAAACAGCATAGAACACACTTATAAAGGTAATGATGGGTTACATGCACTAACCTTAATTTGAATAACTATTATGAGCTAGGCCTACCGAACATAGTGAACACCATCCATTTACAGTGGATACTGTTTGTTATCTATGCTGTACATCCGGGCTGCCCAACCCTCTTCCTGGAGATCTACTGTCCGGTGGGTTTTCAGCCCAACCCTCTTCCTGGAGATCTACTGTCCGGTGGGTTTTCAGCCCAACCCTCTTCCTGGAGATCTACTGTCCTGTAGGTTTTCAGTCCAACCCTAATTTAGCATATCTGATTCAGCTAGTTAAGGTCATGTTGAGCAGCTAATTAGTAGAATCAGGTGTGTTAAATTAGGGTTGGACTGAAAACCCACAGGACAGTAGATCTCCAGGAAGGTGGTTGGAATGAAAACCCACAGTATGGCAGATCTCCAGGAAGAGGGTTGGCCTGAAAACCCACAGGACGGTAGATCTCCAGGAAGAGGGTTAGACAGAAAACCCACAGGACAGTAGATCTCCAGGAAGAGGGTTGGACTGAAAACCCACAGGACAGTAGATCTCCAGGAAGAGGGTTAGACTGAAAACCCACAGGACAGTAGATCTCCAGGAAGAGGGTTGGACTGAAAACCCACAGGACGGTAGATCTCCAGGAAGAGGGTTAGACTGAAAACCCACAGGACAGTAGATCTCCAGGAAGAGGGTTGGACTGAAAACCCACAGGACGGTAGATCTCCAGGAAGAGGGTTGGCCTGAAAACCCACAGGATGGTAGATCTCCAGGAAGAGGGTTGGCCTGAAAACCCACAGGACGGTAGATCTCCAGGAAGAGGGTTGGACTGAAAACCCACAGGATGGTAGATCTCCAGGAAGAGGGTTGGACTGAAAACCCACAGGACGGTAGATCTCCAGGAAGAGGGTTGGCCTGAAAACCCACAGGACGGTAGATCTCCAGGAAGAGGGTTGGACTGAAAACCCACAGGACGGTAGATCTCCAGGAAGAGGGTTGGCCTGAAAACCCACAGGACGGTAGATCTCCAGGAAGAGGGTTGGGCAGCCCTGCTGTACATAGTCACTTTGCAAATTACCTCAACTAACCGGTACTGGTACCCCCTGTATAAAGCCTCGATATTGTTATGTACATTTATTGTGTTACTTTTTTATTGATTTGATTTATTAAAAAAATAAAAATAATTAGTAAATATTTTCTTTACTTTATTTCTTGAACTTCTTGTTGGTATAGGGCTTTTACTGTTGTATTCAGCGCATGTGACAAATAAAATTTGTGAAAATAAATCAACAGTATAGTATGTGACTATGGGCTCCAAAAGAGAGTGGGACACATATGGTATTGGCACCACTGTTACAACTGATTGTATGATTCAGAGCCCATTAAGAGCAGCCCTTCCCATTACCTGTGGGCCAGGGTCATTGGAAGTGTTGCCACTGGAGTGCACTATAGCAGCCTCTCTGTAATTATTCAGCCTCTCTGTAAGGGTCATCTATTGCTATCACCTCCTCAGTAGAAGATCTCTAGTAGAAACTCCTGTTTTCTGGAAGCAAAATTTGGCTCATTTCCCAAATTTTCCTGCAGGTACTGTATCCAGGTCTAGACTGTGAGGGCCAGTTTGTGCTAAGGAGGAAGATGATAATGAGGAGGAAAATAATCATGTAGGAAGTACAGTAGCAATCAGTTGTATTGACCATCTCTCCCAAAGCTTATGTCAGAGTTTTGAATCGGCCAACAATGTCACTGGTCTGTGGCGATAGATAAAGGTAAGATTGATGAAGCGAATCGTAATTTCATTGCTTGGTTTTTTTTTTTTCATGAATGTTGGTGGGACTATGGCCACAAAGAGCCTAAATTCCCTCAGGTGAGAAATTATGTTTAGGGGATAAAGTTCAAGCAGTGTTGGAAAGTAAAGTTCTCCCTCAAGTTGCGTAGAAATGACTGCAGATGTAGCATCTTAATTGGATGACTCTTTTGTTGCTAAGAATGTAAAACTTGCAGTCTATTTGAGTTTTAAAAAGGCTTCTAAAGTTGGCAATTTCCAATTTGAAAATTCTAACTTGATTTGCCATAATGAAAAATGTATCAATCCCTACAAAAATGTAAATGTAATTATAATCCACATAATAATTCACATTTCCTGCTATAGGAAACTGGCTCAAATGAAGGTACTACATCTGTACCTAATTTTCAAAAAGATGGTATTAATAACCAGTTACCTGGAAGGAGTTGAAGAAGAGCTCGAAGTACATCCTGACCTCCCAGCTGAGGCCCTGGAAGGTGTGAGGCATCCCCACAAACACAATGTAGTGGACCCCAAACACCAGCACCAGCACCAGGGTGGACTTAGCCAACTTCCTGTGGGTACGGACACAAGCAACAGGTTGGAGAGGATCAGTTTGAGCAAGACAAGACAAGATGCTGAATCTTTATCTCATAATAGTATAAATAATAATTTGGGATGGAAGGTGATCAGTAATTCTGCGCAGTCAGACTTCAACGTAGTTGTTTTTGTCACACAGGAAGGCTAAAGGTCACCCGTCTTTAAATCGCAGTGGATTCAGCCATGACAATCTCACCAACAACTCCCTGTTTAGTAAACAGGGTTTCACATGTCACAGATGGCCATCAGTCATGTCACATTTGCAAAATTCTGCTTTCCTCGCCTGTGGTTCTTCCCCTCAGATCTGATCTGTATTGATGATCTATCTAAACAATCTCCCGATCCATCAGTGAAAATGCCAATAAACAACGAAACCTACCGGTAATTATTAAGCATTTATAAATGGCCTGCAGGCAGACGTCAGATGGGTAAATGGTGTGTAAATGGCACACTTAGTTAAGATGGGAGCGTGCCTCCCTCATATCTGTCATCATCATTCATGCTACAGTCCAGTGAACACGACTGACGCCCACAGCAGGGTTGACAGTCTCCTGCAGGGCAATGTTCTCCTGGTCTGTAAGGTGACTCAAACGCTGGTGTGTGTGTGTGTGTACAAATGTGCATGTGTGTGCCTGTGTGTGTGTGTGTGTGTGTGTGCGTTGTATAACTGTTATTAAACCTAGCAGAGTGACGTGGGGCTTCGACCCTGGTGGAAACACTCTGGATCAGTCCCTGATGGCACTCTCTTCCCATTATAGTGCACTACTTTAGACCAGAGCCCTATGGGCCGTATTCAAAAGCAGTGCACTATATAGGGAACACTAGGGGTGAGATTTGAGACGCATCCTCTGAATGAACCTCGGAATAACTCTCACATCCCCAACACGCAGCTCTATCATTACAGAGGCTTTCAACATCCACTATGGATGTTGTTCAGTAGCATCATGGGTAATTGCAGATAGAAAATAATACCAACTAATATGTGCTTTTGTGTATGTTTTATGGTGTTTCATCCCACTTTGAAACGATAACGAAGCACAGAGGAAATTTCAGACCGAACATAATTTCTAAGCTAGTGGCAAGACATTTCACACCCAAGACAAGATGTACACCCATATCAAGTCATTGTTATAAGGGAACATTAAAGGAAGTGCTAAAGGTAAGAGCACAAGAGGAAGTCTGAATATAGTTGTGAATATAGTTTGTCTATAACCTTCTGAAATTATGAGTGTTTTTTAAATCAACAATGTTCAACTCTACAGGAGAAAAAAAGGTAAAATGCCTTACTACAGTTGACTTTCAGTGTGATCAATAGACATTCAAATAACTAGTGGGTCCTCACAGAAACCAGTGGGTCCTCACAGAAACTAGTGGGTCCTCACAGAAACCAGTGGGTCCTCACAGAAACTAGTGGGTCCTCACAGAAACCAGTGGGTCCTCACAGAAACTAGTGGGTCCTCACAGAAACCAGTGGGTCCTCACAGAAACTAGTGGGTCCTCACAGAAATCTTTTGCCATCTTTTTACCCACCTGTACTGTTTTCTTGTGTCGTATCTCCCTGCGTTGGTCTCCCTGATCTTTGCTGCCAGCACTCGCACAATGTTCACAAAAAGGATAAAATTCAGCTGAAAAGACAATTGGAAAAAAAAATCTAATTAGCTGAACCAGAGATAATAGACACGTGATTGCAGAGAGTACAAGTCCTCTGCTTGAAACATATTCCCTCATTTCTCTAATCTCCTCACGTCTCTAATCTCCTCTCAAAAGCCCATTTTCTTAGCACTTAATATCTCTTCACAATCCATTGAGAGATAACATGGGCTTGACTGTATGTTGATATATGATATAGAGTTGAGTAGGTTACTTTCTAAATGTAATCAGTTACAGTTACACGTCCAATATTGCAACCAGTAACTTGTCCAAAATTGCAACCAGTAACCTGTCCATAATTGTAATCAAAACTCAGTAATGTAATCTGATTACTTTCAGTTACTTTCCTCTTAAGAGGCATAAGAAGAGGACAAAAACGATCCATAAAATTCATTTGCTGTGTCATGATGGAACAAACTTAAATTTGCACCTTATTTAAATGCTGAATTGAATGTCATTGAGAAAATAGAAAGGTTTCTTATTAACATATTTTCCTGCAAAAATCCTTTCTGAATTAAAAAGTAATCCAAGAAGTAATAAGCTAGTTTTACGAAGGTATCTGTATTCTGATTACAATATTTTTCACCGGTAACATAACTGATTACGGTTAAGAAAAAAAGTAATCCATTACATGTAATCAGTTACTCACGAACCCTGATGATAGACCATACAGTGCCTGGACATGTGAAAACACAGGTTCTATCTACCATGGTCTATCAATGAATCAAGCAATTCAGTACAAGTATGAGTTATTGAACTCCAAATATAATATAATAAGAGACTACAGGCTTTGAAATGGGGCTCAAGGAGGATTCCGAGTATTGAGAGGGCATTCGATTTCAAACTCATCATTTTGCCTGACTCATATACAGAATCAGGTCATTGTTCATGAAGAATGATCGAGTCTCTCTGAGGAACACCTCAGCGACGGGTGAAAATGGCATGATGAAAAGTATTAATTTTGAGACGTGTGGCAAACAGTTGAATGCCTTTTGCCTCAGTATAATTAATTCATTAGAAAAATGCAAATGGAACGTTTACGTATTTAGGCTTTCACACTGACAGAGGGCTCTTAGAATGGGGCTCCTAATGGAAGTCAACATCCATTAAACAACCTGTCACTTTGTATGAGGAAACCATGACAACATGAATACAGAATACATTAAAACCATGACAATGAATACAGAATACATTAAAACCATTACAATATGAATACAGAATACATTAAAACCATGACAATATGAAAACAGAATACATTAAAACCATACCAATATGAATACATTAAAACCATGCCAATATGAATACATTAAAACCACAACAATATGAATACATTAAAACCACAACAATATGAATACATTAAAACCACAACAATGTGAATACAGAATACATTAAAACCACAACAATATGAATACAGAATACATTAAAACCACGAAAATATGAATACATTAAAACCACAACAATGTCACGTTCTGACCATCGTTCGTATGTGTTTTCCTTGTTTTAGTGTTGGTCAGGACGTGAGCTGGGTTGGCATTCTATGTTGTGTGTCTGGTTTGTCTATTTCTATGTTTGGCCTGATATGGTTCTCAATCAGAGGCAGGTGTTAGTCATTGTCTCTGATTGGGAACCATATTTAGGTAGCCTGTTTGGTGTTGGGTTTTGTGGGTGATTGTTCCTGTCTCTGTGTTTTGCACCAGATAGGGCTGTTTAGGTTTTCACACGTTTATTGTTTTCGTTAGTTTATTCATGTCTCGTGTCTTTATAAATTAAACATGAATAACCACCACGCTGCATTTTGGTCCACCTCTCTTTCACCAGAAGAAAACCCTTACAAACAATATGAATACATTAAAACCACGACAATATGAATACATTAAAACCATGCTAATATGAATACATTAAAACCACAACAATATGAATACATTAAAACCACGACAATATGAATACATTAAAACCACAACAATATGAATACATTAAAACCACAACAATATGAATACATTAAAACCACGACAATATGAATACATTAAAACCACAACAATATGAATACATTAAAACCACAACAATATGAATACATTAAAACCACGACAATATGAATACATTAAAACCACAACAATATGAATACATTAAAACCACGACAATATGAATACATTAAAACCACAACAATATGAATACATTAAAACCACAACAATATGAATACATTAAAACCACAACAATATGAATACATTAAAACCACAACAATATGAATACAGAATACATTAAAACCACAACAATATGAATACATTAAAACCACAACAATATGAATACAGAATACATTAAAACCACAACAATATGAATACATTAAAACCACAACAATATGAATACATTAAAACCACAACAATATGAATACATTAAAACCATGACAATATGAATACATTAAAACCACAACAATATGAATATTAATACAGAATACATTAAAACCACAACAATATGAATACATTAAAACCACAACAATATGAATACATTAAAACCACGACAATATGAATACATTAAAACCACAACAATATGAATACATTAAAACCACGACAATATGAATACATTAAAACCACAACAATATGAATACAGAATACATTAAAACCACGACAATATTAATACAGAACATACAAAAACACATGACAATAGTCAGTTACACAACTGAATGCCTTCCGCATTTAACCCAACCCCTCTGAATCAGAGCGGTGCGGGGGCTGCCATAATTGACATCCACGTCTTCGGCTCCCGGGAAATAGTGGGTTAACTGCCTTGTTCAGGGGCAGCACGACAGATTTGTACCTTGTCAGCTTGGGGATTGGATCCAGAAAGCTTTCGGTTACTAGTCGGTACGCTAGACGCACTAGGCCCCCTGCAGCCCCGTCAATATGAATGCAGAATAGGTTAAACAAGGTAGTCCCATCTCAGAGTGATGGGTTATTGTGCCATCCATTGCAGTGGGAACAGAATTGCTATGGATGGCATTTTAATTTTGTAATCTCAACCATATCACTGAAAGACATCCCATTCACGAGGAGTAAATATGTGACTTTGCCTCTCCCGAGTCCGTACGGGAGTTGCAGCGATGGGAAAAGACTGTAACTACCAATTGGATACCACAAAATTGGGGATAAAGAAAGTAGGGTGGTTGGGAGTTTGAATCTCATCAGGGACATTTTTAGACAATTCTCAACTTTTCAACTACTTTTTAGCTACTTTGTAACTACTTAGCATGTTCGTTAACCCTTCCCCTAACCCTAGCCCTTTGAGCTAACCCTTCCCCTAACCCTAAGCTTAACCCTAACTCCTAACCCTAACCCCTAGCCTAGCTAACTTTAGCCAGCTAGCTTTCATTAGCCACCTAGCTAAAATTTGTAACATATCATACGTTTAGCAAATTCGTAACATATTGTAACATAACATATATTACGAATTGTAATTGATAACTTATCATACAAAATGGGTGATGGATATCCACAAATTAATACATACCATATGAAACTTGACATATCATCCTAAATGTAGTGTCTCGGATTTACATACAGAATAATACGAAATGCTCTGCGACCGAGTTGATTAGTTTGTAGCCCAAAAGGTGTGGACGATGTTGTTCATGAGAGACATCTGTCCATAGTATGGTCAAACTGTACGGTCGTTTTCGGGAGAAGACCGATTTTCCGGGTGTCTCATGGTGTGACAAACACCGCTGTAGCTTGGCCACCTTCCACTGCAGATGTGGAAAGCCGACAGAGGCGGATGCCCTGGATTGAGACATAGCCCATGCCATCTCTAGCTTAAATTGATGGATTTTGATGGGGATTTTTTTATTATGTTACTTAGATTGACACACAGGATTTTTGGAGAATTCAATCATTCCTATTTTTTATATGAATACAATTCTGCATTTCGACCCTCGGTGCAACCTCTGTGACTTCTGGGAGGATTTTAACCCACTTAACCCCAAAATGTCTCCAAAGGTTCACCGTCACTGTAAAGCCCTAGTTATGTTGTTGCTTTCACAAAGTAATTTCTGAAGATTATTATTTATTTAATGTGATTAGTAATTAATTTACGTCTGTCCCTTATTTTAAGGTAAACCCTGTTACGTGACCTGAACTCTCACTTTAATATGTGACTTATTTCAGGAAACTAGGCCTATGTCACACGTCACTACTTCACATGAGAGTCATTTGAATGTAAACTTTATTTTTATATCAAAATGTGTTTTCTTGGCAGTAATCCCTTCTGGAACAGGTGAATGTTCATGTGCTTTAATAACAAACTTCTATGCCATCTGTAAATACGAATACAATTTTAAATTGCGAGCCTAGATGGTTTAGCCATAGAAAAAGTCAGCAACCTTCCCATTAGCCATGATTGGATGAGATAATGAGTGGGCTGGACATGCCAAGAGATCGAGTTCAGAAATCAGTGGAATGAGAGTATGATACCTAAGGAGATGGATAAAACATCTGTCTCCGGATTACATCTTCAAACTAAGGCTAACCATGGCATCTGTGACAGAGAGGGAGAAGCGTCCATCCATGTATACGGGTAAGATAGTCTAGCTAGCTACATTTTCAGATATTACATATTTCTAATTTAGTCAGAAAGTTGTTTTCATTTCAAGTTAAAGTGTGTTTGTAGCTAGATAGCTAATGTTAGCTGGCTGCCTAGCTAGCTAATGAGATGTGTATAATCTGTGTAGTAATGTTATTCATATTTCAGAGCCATTTGCTTTGCTAATTTTAGCCTAATGTTAGCTAGCTGACATTGAACCTGGTTGGTTAGCTTCCTGCAGATTTATGCAGTGTAGTCATGAGTTGGGATTATGGTTCTTTTTTAGCTAGCTAGCTACATGTCTTAACAAAAGACTCCACTATCCAAGTGACCATTTCAATAGAATGTTCATGATGTCAATGCGTCAACTGTTAATAGACGTAGCTGGTGAATTCGCTCTGGCTATCTACTCCGATTTCAGAGCACTCTCGTCTGAGTGTGCCAGAGCGCAGAAGTAACTGACAAATTTATGAAAACGCTCAACACCCGTTGAATATGGCCGGTGGCAGTAAATGTTGGCAAAAAAGCATAATTAAATTCTTGCCAGCAGCACAGTTGCAGTCACCAATGCTCTGGATAACATAAAAATAGCCTAACCAGCTCTGCTAGGCTATGTAAAAAGGTCAGAGTGAGCTGTTCTCTCATTTGTGTCTGGAAGTAGCTAGCAAGCTAGCCACCGTTAGCCAGTTAGCTTGTGTGTTTGACTGCTTGTTGTTTGGACAGAACGCTTGGATCAACCCTACTGGCTAGAGCGTCCAGTGTGTCCTCTGAATGCTCCGAGAGCGAAACACTGAATTTACAAACGGACAATCTGACAAAGCTCTGAGTTTACGTGCGGGGCTATAGATTAAGAGGGTGTGAACGATGCTGAATGGGTGCAGACAAAGAAGAGCTCTCCAGTTCGTGTAACAAAACATTCAAAGGCGATTTTCTCAAAAGTGAGTTTACAAGTTTATCAACTTTCAAAGCAGAATGACTTTCCCATTCTTCCTCAACTGTAGTGTATGACATACAATTTTCTAGCTCCGAGTCTCTACTTTTATCCAATGTAAAAAACACAATTCAAATGTTGCTACATAAGACCGAATCGAGCCGGTTGGTCATATATGGTGAACCTATTTATTTTTAAATAGATAAATTTTTTAAGGAAACATTGATCATCTAATAGTCAAATCATAGTGTAAAAGCAGGTGAGCTGCTCAACTCTTTTTGGCCGTTTGTTTGTGTTTTGTGCTGGTAAACTGAGTGGGTTGAGAGTAACATGTCAACCCTGTTATAGATCAACAGGCTATAAATGTCTTAACAATTGTCTTTTTTTTTGCATTCAATTGTGCTCCTTGATCAACACAATAAGCTTCCATTCTCCTGTCACAAGCAGATTTATGACTGATTTAATATGAAATCATCCACCCTTTTATGGTCAACCCATTTATGGTCAACCCTGTTACGGTCAACCCAGCACTTAATAGGAACTTACTATAGTATTTTTTTTAACTTAACCTCAAGGTGGGAAATGTGTTTATGAAGTTGAAAATGTGCTATTTATGACAGGATGTTAAAATTAGGTGAAATCAAGTTACACTTCTCAAAAGGCGCAGAATTGGTGGAACGACCCAAGATAAGTGTGCTTCCATATCAGTTGCTATCTCTCACATTTCCAGAGTTAACACACACACAAAGGCAGCTGGGGGCAGAGTTGAATTTTTAATCTCAATCAAAATATTTTGCCACCGTGCAATTTTCCACTATTATCCGCAATTTTCCACAACATTATCTGATTTCAGTAATGTGAGAGAAACACATAAACAATAAGAAGCAGACACTCATACTGTCTATCTTCCTTCAGCTTCTGAAAAGCTGGGTGATGGGTCTCAGTAGGTGGGTCTGTGTGTCTAATCTTTAAAGCTCCCAAAAACCCACACGCTGAGCGGTTTCATAAAATGATGAATGCTAAAATGGGTCCCCATAAGATCTAGAGCAGGAGTCTACAACCTTTTCTAGCATGAAAGGTACTTAAAATAAATGAAACGTCGCCAGCTGCTCATTTTATTTCTTTCTTTCAAATAGGCACATCATTCTCCTCCTGAAACTCTTCCCTGGGGCCATGGTATAGAAGAGATGTGTCCTGTCAATATACTGTACCTGGTAATATTATGGTTAATAAACAGTATTTGGCATGACAGGCCCCATCAAATTATCTGTGTATTTTCCTAAATTCTGTTAATCTGATTTATTTTTTCTGGTTTTAGATTGTTTTTTTAAACTCTCAATATAACAATTATTCATGCAGAAACAACTAAAATGGATGTTCTGGGTCCACATCAATGCTTAAATCACATCACTGACAAAAAAAGTAGGTCATCTGAACTAGATAATAATGAGGCAGTGGATAGACGTCAAACGGGTGTCAATATTTTCTCCCAAGGATTTGTGTATACAGTAGTTGTAACAGCAGATGGTAGTAATAACAGAGTAATAACGGATCCATGTAGGTTTGAATGGATCCGTGAATCAAATGAACAGACAACACTTACTAATCATCATGATATGCACATGCCTTCAGTAACTAATCATCATGATATGCACATGCCTTCAGTAACTAATCATCATGATATGCACATGCCTTCAGTAACTAATCATCATGATATGCACATGCCTTCAGTAACTAATCATCATGATATGCACATGCCTTCAGTAACTAATCATCATGATATGCACATGCCTTCAGTAACTAATCATCATGATATGCACATGCCTTCAGTAACTAATCATCATGATATGCACATGCCTTCAGTAACTAATCATCATGATATGCACATGCCTTCAGTAACTAATCATCATGATATGCACATGCCTTCAGTAACTAATCATCATGATATGCACATGCCTTCAGTAACTAATCATCATGATATGCACATGCCTTCAGTAACTAATCATCATGATATGCACATGCCTTCAGTAACTAATCATCATGATATGCACATGCCTTCAGTAACTAATCATCATGATATGCACATGCATATCATGTCTTTCATTAGATGCTGCTTATCACTTTGTCTGGAGGTACAGAACCAGTCAAAAGTTTGGACACAGCTACTCATTCGAGGGCTTTTCATTATTTCTTTACAATTTTCTACATTGTATAATAATAGTGAAGACATCAAAACTATGAAATAACACAAATGGAATCATGTAGTAACCGAAAAACTGTTAAACAACTCTAAATATATTTTATATTTGAGAGTCTTCAAAGTAGTCACCCTTTGCCATGATGACAACTTTGAACACTCACTCTACCCTTGAATGAGTAGGTGTGTCCAAAACTTTGACTGGTACTTTACATATTAGTGAAAATGTTGTTGGTATTTTTCCGGTAATGATATTATTAGACATTCGATTGTGGGTGTTGACTGGTAAATAATTGATGGGATCCTCAGATAAGCACATTCACGCACAAACATACATATACAGCCACATGCATGCACAAGCACACGCACATATGAGTGAGAGAGAGAGAGAGACAAAGAGCAATTATCATATGAATTGAGTTTTCGTTTCCTGCTCTGATATCTGTCTGTGTCCCTGCCACAGAGGTGTTCAGCTGTGTTATGAAACAGCGAAAAGTTAAGGGGAAAACTTGATCTACTTTTCTGTGAGGCAGCGTATCATCCTACACCAACTCTGAGACACAGACAGACTGGAGGCAGCAAGCAAAGCATTACTCTGCCTTACCCCAATGGCTGTCAGAATGGGGACTTGGTATATCCACTTAATGTTCCCAGCACTTAACTCCCAGCACCTAGAATCATTGAGAGAAAAGAAGAAGAGGAAAATATATGGTTGAAGAAAGGCAAACAAGGAGGAATAAAGTTGAAGGGTGTGAAGTAGGGGTGATGTATCAAAACAAAGAAGTGGAAAGAGAAGTGGAGGGACTGAGGGAGGGAGGGAGAGAGAGAGAGAGAGAGAGGGAGGGAGAGAGAGAGAGAGAGAGAGGGAGGGAGAGAGAAGTTGATCATTCCCGGGAAGGATAATGAACTCCATTTAGAGACTCTCTCTATTCATTACAGTGACCGACAGGGCAGTTAAAGAGATCCTCTCTCCCTATTCATTACAGTGACCGACAGGGCAGCTAAAGATATCCTCTCTCCCTATTCATTACAGTGACCGACAGGGCAGCTAAAGAGATCCTCTCTCCCTATTCATTACAGTGACCGACAGGGCAGCTAAAGATATCCTCTCTCCCTATTCATTACAGTGACACACAGGGCAGTTAAAGAGACCCTCTCTCCTATTCATTACAATGACCGACAGGGCAGCTAAAGAGATCCTCTCTCCCTATTCATTACAGTAACCAACAGGGCAGCTAAAGAGATCCTCTCTCCCTATTCATTACAGTAACCAACAGGGCAGCTAAAGAGATCCTCTCTCCCTATTCATTACAGTGACACACAGGGCAGTTAAAGAGACCCTCTCTCCCTATTCATTACAATGACCGACAGGGCAGCTAAAGAGATCCTCTCTCCCTATTCATTACAGTGACCGACAGGGCAGCTAAAGAGATCCTCTCTCCCTATTCATTACAGTGACCGACAGGGCAGCTAAAGAGATCCTCTCTCCATATTCATTACAATGACCGACAGGGCAGCTAAAGAGATCCTCTCTCCCTATTCATTACAGTAACCAACAGGGCAGCTAAAGAGATCCTCTCTCCCTATTCATTACAGTGACCGACAGGGCAGCTAAAGAGATCCTCTCTCCCTATTCATTACAGTGACACACAGGGCAGCTAAACAGGCAGTTAACCCACTGTTCCTAGGCCGTCATTGAAAATAAGAATTTGTTCTTAACTGACTTGCCTAGTAAAATAAAGGTAAAATAAAAAATAAATAAAGAGACCCTCTCTCCCTATTCACAGTGACACACAGGGCAGATAAAGAAACATCCACTGAGTTCCATCAGGGCCAATGACAAAGGCTATGTCTGCCTACCCATTCATTGTGAGAATATGTTTTGTTTATTCAGTCAGTATTTGAGCAAGATTTGTTACCCTCTATTTGAGCACACTTAATCCAGTTATGGGTGTTTACTTCATGATTTGCAAAGAGAGCAGCTCTGAAAATAGAATACCCATCCAAAGAGAAGGATTCATCCCGGGAACCGAGGGAGATTCTGGATGGACATTCTGTTAACATGATTTGGGAGGTTTTTGGTCACACATTAGATAGGAACCCGTTGGAGGAAAGAGAGTCTGCATTTGTCAAATTTTCCCTCCAAGGATCTGCCACATTTAGGTATGATAGCTAGCCATAATTTGAATGTGCAGGCGATGGAGGTCAGTATTCAGTGATTGCATATAATGTGTTTTATGCACTAGGCTTTAATTAAGAAGTGTGTGATTTGCAGAGCAGTGTGTCCCAAATGGAGAGAGATAACCATGGAGGGAGTTGTACATGACTGATGATTCCTTAATGTAGTGTTAACTTGTTATGTACATAATGCTACGTCCGATAATGCTACATCTGACAAATGCTACATCTGTTAATGCTACATCTGACAAATGCTACATCTGATAATGCTACATCTGATAATGCTACATCTAACAAATGTCACATCTGACAAATGCTACATCTGATAATGCCACATCTGATAATGCTACATCTAACAAATGCTAATCTGATAATGCTACATCTGATAATGCTACATCTGACAAATGCTACATCTGACAAATGCTACATCTGATAATGCCACATCTGATAATGCTAACTCTGATAATCCTAAATCTGATAATGCTACATCTGATAATCCTAAATCTGATAATGCTTCATCTGACAAATGCTACATCTGACAAATGCTACATCTGATAATGATTCACATGATAATGCTACATCTGACAAATGCTACATCTGATAATGTTTCATATGATAATGCTACATCTGACAAATGCTATCTCTTTCTCCAAACGCTGGCTCTTTCTCCAAACGCTGGCTCTTTCTCTAAACGCTGGCTCTTTCTCCAAACGCTGGCTCTTTCTCCAAATGCTCAATCTTTCTCCAAATGCTGGATCTTTCTACAAATGCTGACTCTCTCTTAAGGTTGCTTCCTGAGAGGATAATTGAGGAAAAACACTTAAAGGCAGCTTAATGGAATACTGTAGAGAAGGTGCAATAGAAAGAGAGAGAGAGAAAAGAGAGAACTGCAAGCAAGCCCTGGGTCTCACCATTCAGGCTTTCACACAGTGTACCCATCCTGAATACCTGATGAAAGAAACCCTGGGAACAACTATTCAGCACCAGATTCAACAGGCAACCGACCAAATCATCCCCAAAATCATCACAAGGCAACCCACCAAATCATCCCTGAGAGGAGAGTATGTTCCTCCGTCTACCGCCCCCTTTGTTTATCCTTACAGTGTTTTGGTGCAGAAGAGACCTGCTGCTGTCTCCAGTGCATAGTACAAGCCACTAATAGGAAGTCAAATCACTACCATTACCAAGTACTTAACACCCATATTACAATTAAATCATGTTACCTAGCCAGCAGATTGGTCTGGTACTGTACATTTGATGATTTATAGTTCCTTCAGAGTATTTAGACCCCTTGACTTTTTCCACATTTTATTCCACATTTTATTAGGTTACAACCTTATTCTAAAATGTATTAAATAATCCCCCCCCTGATACATTTACACATACTAACCCATAATGACAAAGCCAAAATAGGTTTTTAGATATTCTTGCAAATGTATTACAAATTTAAAAAACGGAAATATTACATTTACATAAGTATTCAGACGCTTTACTCGTTACTTTGTTGAAGCACCTTTGGCAGCTATTGCAGCATCGAGTCTTCTTGGGTATGACGCTACAAGCTTGGCACAACTGTATTTGGGGAGTTTCTCCCATTCTTCTCTGCAGATCCTCTCAAGCTCTGTCGGGTTGGATGGGGAGTGTTGCTGCACAGCTATTTTCAGGTCTCTCCAGAGATGTTAGATCGGTTTCAAGTACAGGCTCTGGCTGGGCCACTCAAGGACATTCAGAGACATTCTTTACCGTAGTGATGGTGCCAGGTTTCTTCCAGACGTGAGGCTTGGCATTCAGGCCAAATAGTTCAATCTTGGTTTAATCAGACCAGAGAATCTTGTTTCTCATGGTCTGAGACTCTTTAGAGGGCTGTCGTGTGCCTTTAACTGAGGAGTGGCTTCTGTCTGGCCACTCTACCATAAAGGTGGTGGAGTGCTGCAGAGATGGTTGTCCTTCTGGAAGTTTCTCCCATCTCCACAGAGGAACTCTAGAGCTCTGTCAGAGTGACCATTGGATTCATGGTCACCTCCCTGACCAAGGCCCTTCTCAACAAATTGTTCAGTTCGGCCGTGCGGCCAGCTCTAGGAACTGCCTTGGGGGTTCCAAACTTCTTTCATTTAAGAATGATGGAGGCCACTGTGTTTTTGGGGACCTTCAATGCTGCAGACATTTTTTGGTACCCTTTCCCAGATCTGTGCCTCGACACAATCCTGTCTCGGAGCTCTACGGACAATTCCTTTGACCTCATGGCTTGTTTTATGCTCGGACATGCACTGTCAACTGTGGGACCTTGTATAGACAGGTGTGCACCTTCCAAATCATGTCCAATCAATTGAATTTACCACAGGTGGACTCCAATCAAGTTGTAGAAACATCTCAAGGATGATCAATGGAAACAGGATGCACCTGAGCTCAATTTCAAGTCTCATAGCAAAGGGTCTGAATACTATTGTAAATAAGGAATTTCTGTTTAATATGTTTAATACATTTGCAAAAATTCAAAAATGTGTTTTTGTTTTGTCATTATGGGCTATTGTGTGTAGATTTCTGAGGATTTTAATTAAAAAAAAAATCAATTTTAGAGTAAGGCTGTAACGTAATAAATTGTGGAAAAAGTCAAGGGGTCTGAACACTGTACATCATAAAATCAACAGTCTTTTGATTGATCCAAAAAATGATGCTGGTACAAATGCTCAGACCGACAGACAGTATAATGATCTAATAAGCTATGAAACGGAGGTAGCTTAAATCTATTCACTATGGTTATTTTAAATTGCTTTATGTAGAAATATGTGAGTAAAGTAAAGTAGAGGTAAATAAACACATGTGAAGAGCGTGATCCACACATGCTCAGGAGCTTCGGGATCTTTAGTTTGGAGAAAAAAAGTCCAGGAAAAATTGGATCCGCAGTCACGGCATAATTTAAATGTATTCATGATGTTGAATAGCTTAATGTTTTGAATCCCAATTAACTGGAGGAGGAGAGATGGTGCTCTTGATACGGTCATTCTACATAAATCCATATTTATACAGAGCATAATTATGAAGAGCAGGGGGTGATAAAGGAGGCATGACAAGGTGCTTGAGAGGTCCATAGCTGGAGGATTCCATCTGGTGAGCAGATAATTGGGGATAGCTATTAGATATTTATACATAAAGCATCTGCATATTGAATGTGGACTAGGTTCTCACTCACCTTCCGTCTGCTAGTGTTGCCCGGACAACTGCCCATGCTGCCACGAACAGAGCTGGAACACCTGGAATTGGAATGATGAAAAGAACAGCAGCTTCCTACAAATGTTCTAAACACTAATTAAATAGAGCACCAGGGCCCTAACATAACGAAATTACTTAATTGCTTGTTTTCTATTGAATTGGTGTTATTTGTGTTATTCCTTTTTTCATAACTATGTTGTTGCATTTTTCTGTTCCTATGTAACAGCTCACTAATAACAGCTGCAATAGCACAGGAACAGGCTAGTTAGACAAAATAATGAGTTGTTCAATCCAGAAATAGCTCTCTGAGACAGCATGAACTTTGAATACAGGATAATTGAGTGGGTTGATTTCGTTTTGCTAAAAGGTGTTTTTAAGAGTCAGCTAGCTACAAAGCAGGAAGTTGTGAATCGTAATCAACAGACGTGGCTCTCTCCCCGTTAGAGCTGAAAAATATGAGTGAGGTCAACTCAACTCCAAACTCGGGGTGTGGTGTCAGGAAAATAACAGGAGGCTAAATAAATTTGGCTTGTCACCTAAAACCCTCACAAACTTCTACAGATGCACAATCGAGAGCATCCTGTCGGGCTGTATCACAGCCTGGTACGGCAACTGTACCGCCCTCAAACGCAAGGCTCTCCAGAAGGTCTGCACAACGCATCAACGCGGACAAACTACCTGCCCTCCAGGACACTTACAGCCCCCGATGTCACAGGAAGGCCAAAAATAGCAACGACCTGAGCCACTGCCTGTTCACCCCGATGGACGTTAGTACAGGTGCATCAAAGCTGGGATGGAAAGACTGAAAAACAGCTTCTATCTCAAGGTCATCAGACTGTTAAACAGCCATCACTAACATAGAGAAGCTGCTGCCAACATACAGACTCAAATCACTGGCCACTTTAATAAATGGATTTAATAATGGTATCTCTCGTCACTTTAAATAATGCCACTTTAATAATGTTTACATATCCTACATTACTCATCTCATATTTACTGTATATACAGTATTTTAAACAACAATAGTATTTTTTCCTATGCCACACGGCCATCGCGCATCCATACAAATATATGTATTTATTTCACCCCGTTACATTGTCTGTATAAGGTAGTCGTTGTGAATGTGTTAGATTATTTGTTAGATATTACTGCACTGTCGGAGCATTTTGCTAAACTCGCATTAACATCTGCTAACCATGTGACAATTGTTTTTGATTTGATTTGACACCATCACACCTCCTCCTCCATGCTTCACGGTAGGAACCACACATGCTGCGATCACCTACTCTGAGTCTCACAAAGACACGGCTGTTGGAACCAAACATTTCAAGTCAGACCAAAAGGACAGATTTCCACCGGCCTAATGTCCATTGCTCGTGTTTCTTGGCCCAAGCAAGTCTCTTCTTCTTATTGGTGTTGTTTAGTAGTGGTATTTTTGCAGTAATTTGACCATGAAGGCCTGATTCACACAGTCTCCTCTGAACAGTTGATGTTGAGATGTGTCTGTTACTTAAACGCTGTGAAGCATTTATTTGGGCTACAATCTGAGGTGCAGTTAACTCTAATGAACTTATCCTCTGCATCAGAGGTAACTCTGGGTCTTCCTTGCCTGTGGCGGTCCTCATGAAAGCCAGTTTCATCATAGAGCTTGATGTTTTTTGCGACTGCACTTGAAGAAACTTTCAAAGTTCTTGAAATGTTCCGGATTGACTGACCTTTATGTCTTAAAGTAATGATGTACTGTTTCTCTTTGCTTATTTGAGCTGTTCTTGCCATAATATGGCCTTGGTCTTTTACCAAATAGGGCCATGTTCTGTATACCACCCTACCCTGTCACAACACAACTGATTGGCTTAAGAAGGAAATAAATTCCACAAATTAACTTTTAACAAGGCACACCTGTTTACTGAAATGAATTCCAGGTGACTACCTCATGAAGCTGGTTGAGAAAATGCCAAGAGTGCGCAATGCTTTCATCAAGAAAAAGGCTACTTTGAAGAATCTCAAATATATTTTGATTTGTTTAACAATTTTTTGGTTACTACATGATTCCATATGTGTTATTTCATAGTTTTGATGTCTTCACTATTATTATATAACGTGGAAAATAGTAAAAATAAAGCAAAACCCTTGAATGATTAGGTGTTTCCAAACTTTTGACTAGTACTGTATAATATATATATATATTTATATATACTTCTATACACATTAGTCATCATAGATTGGTGTACAAAAACAAAACACAAATTGATAGCTGAGCAGTGTAAAAATATGCAATGTTTGTTGTCCATAAATCATATATTACTGTGATATATATACAGTTGAAGTCGGAAGTTTACATACACTTAGGTTGGAGTCAGTAAACTCGTTTTTCAACCACTCCACAAATTTCTTGTTAACAAACAAAGTCTGTTTCATCCTTGGGAGCAATTTCCAAACGCCTGAAGGTACCACGTTCATCTGTACAAACAATTGTATGCAAGTATAAACACCATGGGACCACGCAGACGTCATACCGCTCAGGTAGGAGACGCATTCTGTCTCCTAGAGATTAACGTAATTTGGTGTGAAAAGTGCAAATCATTCCCAGAACAACACCAAATAACCTTGTGAAGATGCTGGAGGAAACAGGTACGAAAGTATCTATATCCACAGTAAAATGAGTCCTATATCGACATAACCTGAAAGGACGCTCAGCCAGGAAGAAGCCACTGCTCCAAAACCGCCATAAAAAAACTAGACTACGGTCTGCAACTGAACATGGGGATAAAGATTGTGTTTTTTGGAGAAATGACCTTTGGTCTGATGAAGCAGAAATAGAACTTGTGGAGGAAAAAAGGGCAGGCTTGCAAGCTGAAGAGTACCATCCGAACCGTGAAGCATGGGGGTGGCAGCATCATTTTGTGGGGGTGCTTTGCTGCTGGAGGGACTGGTGCACTTCACAAAATAGATGGCATCATGAGGCCAGAAAATTATGTGGAATATTGAAGCAACATCTCAAGACATCAGTCAGGAAGTTAAGCCTTGGTCGGAATTGGGTCTTCCAAATGGACAATGACCCCAAGCATACTTCCAAAATTGTGGCAAAATGGCTGAAAGACAACATAGTCAAGGTATTGGAGAGGCCATCACAAAGCCCTGACCTCAATCCTATAGAAAATGTGTGGGCAGAACTGAAAAAGCGTGTGCGAGCAAGGAGGCCTACAAACCTGACTCAGTTACACCAGCTCTGTCAGGAGGAATGGGCCAAAATTCACCCAACTTATTGTGGGAAGCTTGTGGAAGGCTAACCGAAACGCTTGACCCAAGTTAAACAATTTAAAGGCAATGCTACCAAATACTAATTAAGTGTATGTAAACTTCTGACCCACTGGGAATGTGATTAAAGATATAAAAGCTGAAATAAAAAATTCTCTCTACTATTATTCTGACTTTTCACATTCTTAACATAAAGTGGTGATCCTAACTGACCTAAAACAGGGAATTTTTACTAGGATTAAATGTCAGGAATGGTGACAAACTGAGTTTAAATGTACTTGGCTAAGGTGTATGTAAACTTCCGACTTCAACTGTGTATATATATATATATATATATATATATGACTGTGTTTGCGGGTGTAAAACCATTGCACGTAAGGTAGATAACATTTTCAGAGGACAACTTTAATGTTGGTATATTACATAAGAAAACACATTTGCATGTTTTTTACATTAAGCAAGAAAACAAACCACTCTGCTGAATATGACCCTTCCAACATAACAACTTGTTTACTCCGACACCCTCATATTTACTTCACATAAATGTAATTACTTGGTTCTCTGGGTTGACATGGATCGCAGTTGTAATTCTCTGTCTCGGCTGAGTGGCTTAACCAAAGAGACAAAATCACATTGATTGACTGTGATAGAAAGGATGGTTTGTTTCTAAGTGTGTGTGTGTGTGTGTGTGTGTGTGTGTGTGTGTGTGTGTGTGTGTGTGTGTGTGTGTGTGTGTGTGTGTGTGTGTGTGTGTCTGTGTGTGTGTGTGTAAGTCTGTGTGCCTGTCTGCTTGCCAGCATGCCTGCGTTAGTCAACAAACACCAAGTTCCCTGGGAGCGTATTTCCTGCTCCTTTCGCCTGAGAAAAGTTGTTATTTTTACATCTACATTTCAAACATCTCTGTCATGGTCTCTGCTCTCTAACAGGAAGAACACATCAAATGAGAATGGGAGATGAATAAAAACAACATTTACCATAAGAGGGAGGGGAAGTATCAAAACAAACAAGCAAGAGTCACTGTGAGGCCGAGTGGGGAGGAGAAGAGGATGTAAGAGGATTGGGGTAGATGCTATTGATGATTGTTTTCTGAATGTGCCTCTAATACAGTGGCTGTGAGAAGAGACCACTCTAATACAGTGGCTGTGAGAAGAGACCACTCTAATACAGTGGCTGTGAGAAGAGACGACTCTAATACAGTAGCTGTGAGAAGAGACTACTCTAATACAGTAGCTGTGAGAACAGACTACTCTAATACAGTAGCTGTGAGAACAGACTACTCTAATACAGTGGCTGTGAGAAGAGACTACTGATCCAATGGCTGTGAGAAGAGACCACTCTAATTCAGTGGCTGTGAGAAGAGACTACTGATCCAATGGCTGTGAGAAGAGACTACTCTAATTCAGTGGCTGTGAGAAGAGACTACTGATCCAATGGCTGTGAGAAGAGACCACTCTAATTCAGTGGCTGTGAGAAGAGACTACTGATCCAATGGCTGTGAGAAGAGACTACTCTAATTCAGTGGCTGTGAGAAGAGACTACTGATCCAGTGGCTGTGAGAAGAGACTACTGATCCAATGGCTGTGAGAAGAGACTACTGATCCAATGGCTGTGAGAAGAGACTACTGATCCAATGGCTGTGAGAAGAGACCACTCTAATACAGTTTGTGATGATGAACAGACTACTCTAATACAGTTTGTGATGATGAACAGACTACTCTAATTCAGCTGCTGTGATAAGAGACTACTCTAATACAGTGGCTGTGAGAAGAGACTACTAATACAGTGGTTGTGAGACGAGACTACTCAAATACAGTTTGTGATGATGAACAGACTACTCTAATACAGTTTGTGATGATGAACAGACTACTCTAATACAGTGGCTGTGAGAAGAGACTACTCTAATACAGTTTGTGATGATGAACAGACTACTCTAATCCAGTGGCTGTGAGAAGAGACTAATCTAATACAGTGGCTGTGAGAAGAGACTAATCTAATACAGTTTGTGATGATGAACAGACTACTCTAATTCAGTGGCTGTGAGAAGAGACCACTCTAATCCAGGGGCTGTGAGAAGAGACTACTAACACAGTGGTTGTGAGAAGAGACTAATCTAATACAGTGGCTGTGAGAAGAGACTAATCTAATACAGTTTGTGATGATGAACAGACTACTCTAATCCAGTAGCTGTGAGAAGAGACCACTCTAATCCAGTGGCTGTGAGAAGAGACTAATCTAATCCAGTGGCTGTGAGAAGAGACCACTCTAATCCAGTGGCTGTGAGAAGAGACTACTCTAATCCAGTAGCTGTGAGAAGAGACTAATCTAACACAGTGGCTGTGAGAAGAGACTAATCTAACACAGTGGCTGTGAGAAGAGACTACTAACACAGTGGTTGTGAGAAGAGACTAATCTAACACAGTGGTTGTGAGAAGAGACTACTAACACAGTGGTTGTGAGAAGAGACTAATCTAACACAGTGGTTGTGAGAAGAGACTACTAACACAGTGGTTGTGAGAAGAGACTAATCTAACACAGTGGCTGTGAGAAGAGACTACTCTAATTCAGTAGCTGTGAGAAGAGACTAATCTAATACAGTTTGTGATGATGAACAGACTACTCTAATCCAGTGGCTGTGAGAAGAGACTACTCTAATCCAGTGGCTGTGAGAAGAGACTACGCTAATCCAGTAGCTGTGAGAAGAGACTACTCTAATACAGTTTGTGATGATGAACAGACTACTCTAATCCAGTGGCTGTGAGAAGAGACTACTCTAATCCAGTGGCTGTGAGAAGAGACTACGCTAATCCAGTAGCTGTGAGAAGAGACTACTCTAATACAGTTTGTGATGATGAACAGACTACTCTAATACAGTTTGTGATGATGAACAGACTACTCTAATTCAGTGGCTGTGAGAAGAGACTACTCTAATTCAGTGGCTGTGAGAAGAGACTAATCTAATCCAGGGGCTGTGAGAAGAGACTACTAACACAGTGGTTGTGAGAAGAGACTAATCTAACACAGTGGTTGTGAGAAGAGACTACTAACACAGTGGTTGTGAGAAGAGACTAATCTAACACAGTGGCTGTGAGAAGAGACTACTCTAATTCAGTAGCTGTGAGAAGAGACTAATCTAACACAGTAGCTGTGAGAAGAGACTAATCTAACACAGTGGCTGTGAGAAGAGACTAATCTAACACAGTGGCTGTGAGAAGAGACTACTAACACAGTGGTTGTGAGAAGAGACTACTAACACAGTGGCTGTGAGAAGAGACTACTCTAATACAGTTTGTGATGATGAACAGACTACTCTAATTCAGTGGCTGTGAGAAGAGACTACTCTAATTCAGTGGCTGTGAGAAGAGACTACTAACACAGTGGTTGTGAGAAGAGAGTAATCTAACACAGTGGTTGTGAGAAGAGACTACTAACACAGTGGTTGTGAGAAGAGACTAATCTAACACAGTGGTTGTGAGAAGAGACTACTAACACAGTGGTTGTGAGAAGAGAGTAATCTAACACAGTGGTTGAGAGAAGAGACTACTAACACAGTGGTTGTGAGAAGAGACTAATCTAACACAGTGGTTGTGAGAAGAGACTACTAACACAGTGGTTGTGAGAAGAGACTAATCTAATTCAGTAGCTGTGAGAAGAGACTAATCTAATACAGTTTGTGATGATGAACAGACTACTCTAATTCAGTGGCTGTGAGAAGAGACTACTCTAATCCAGTGGCTGTGAGAAGAGACTACTCTAATTCAGTAGCTGTGAGAAGAGACTACTAACACAGTGGCTGTGAGAAGAGACTAATCTAATTCAGTAGCTGTGAGAAGAGACTAATCTAATACAGTTTGTGATGATGAACAGACTACTCTAATACAGTGGCTGTGAGAAGAGACTACTCTAATTCAGTGGCTGTGAGAAGAGACTACTCTAATACAGTAGCTGTGAGAAGAGACTACTCTAATACAGTGGCTGTGAGAAGAGACCACTCTAATCCAGTAGCTGTGAGAAGAGACTAATCTAATACAGTGGCTGTGAGAAGAGACTAATCTAATACAGTTTGTGATGATGAACAGACTACTCTAATCCAGTAGCTGTGAGAAGAGACTACTCTAATCCAGTGGCTGTGAGAAGAGACTACTCTAATCCAGTAGCTGTGAGAAGAGACTAATCTAATACAGTTTGTGATGATGAACAGACTACTCTAATCCAGTGGCTGTGAGAAGAGACTACTCTAATTCAGTGGCTGTGAGAAGAGACTACTAACACAGTGGTTGTGAGAAGAGAGTAATCTAACACAGTGGTTGTGAGAAGAGACTACTAACACAGTGGTTGTGAGAAGAGACTAATCTAACACAGTGGCTGTGAGAAGAGACTAATCTAACACAGTGGCTGTGAGAAGAGACTACTCTAATACAGTTTGTGATGATGAACAGACTACTCTAATCCAGTAGCTGTGAGAAGAGACTACTCTAATACAGTTTGTGATGATGAACAGACTACTCTAATCCAGTAGCTGTGAGAAGAGACTAATCTAATACAGTGGCTGTGAGAAGAGACTAATCTAATACAGTTTGTGATGATGAACAGACTACTCTAATAAAGGGGCTGTGAGAAGAGACTACTGATCCAATGGCTGTGAGAAGAGACCACTCTAATAAAGGGGCTGTGAGAAGAGACTACTGATCCAATGGCTGTGAGAAGAGACCACTCTAATAAAGGGGCTGTGAGAAGAGACTACTGATCCAATGGCTGTGAGAAGAGACCACTCTAATTCAGTAGCTGTGAGAAGAGACTACTCTAATACAGTGGCTGTGAGAAGAGACTACTCTAATACAGTAGCTGTGAGAAGAGACTACACTAATGCAGTAGCTGTGAGAAGAGACCACTCTAATACAGTGGCTGTGAGAAGACACTACTCTAATACAGTGGCTGTGAGAAGAGACTACTCTAATCCAGTGGCTGTGAGAAGAGACTACTCTAATTCAGTAGCTGTGAGAAGAGACCACTCTAATTCAGTAGCTGTGAGAAGAGACCACTCTAATTCAGTAGCTGTGAGAAGAGACCACTCTAATTCAGTAGCTGTGAGAAGAGACTACTAACACAGTGGTTGTGAGAAGAGACCACTCTAATTCAGTAGCTGTGAGAAGAGACCACTCTAATTCAGTAGCTGTGAGAAGAGACTACTAACACAGTGGTTGTGAGAAGAGACCACTCTAATTCAGTAGCTGTGAGAAGAGACTACTAACACAGTAGCTGTGAGAAGAGACTACTAACACAGTGGCTGTGAGAAGAGACTACTCTAATACAGTAGCTGTGAGAAGAGACTACTCTAATACAGTGGCTGTGATAAGAGACTACTCTAATTGAAATCATGAAATCATACCTTGAAGGCAGAACTCAGTGTGTCAGAGTGAGCAATGAGCTGTCGCCCACTCGTAGCTATGATGTGGGCGTGCCCCAAGGGTCAATACTGGGGCCCCTCCTGTTCAGCCTGTACATTAATGATCTGCCTTCTGTCTGTACTGGGTCTGAAGTTCAAATGTATGCAGATGATACAGTGATATATGTGCATGCAAAGAGCAAACAACAAGCTGCACAAGAACTCACTACTGTAATGGTCCAGGTTACAAAGTGGCTCAGTGACTCGTGTTTGCATCTCAATGTGAAAAAAACTGTTTGCATGTTCTTCACAAAGAGGGCAACAGATGCTACTGAGCCAGATGTCTATGTGTCAGGGGAGAAGCTCCAGGTGGTATCCGATTTTAAGTACCTTGGCATCATACTTGATTCCAACCTCTCTTTTAAAAAGCATGTGAAAAAGGTAATTCAAATAACTAAATTCAATCTAGCTTATTTCGGATTCATACAAAATTGTTTGACTACAGAGGTAGCAAAACTGTACTTCAAATCTATGATACTCCCCCACTTAACATACTGCTTGACTAGTTGGGCCCAAGCTTGCTGTACAACATTAAAACCTATTCAGTCTGTCTACAAACAGGCTCTCAAAGTGCTTGATAGGAAGCCCAATAGCCATCATCATTGTCACATCCTTAGCAAGCATGAGCTCTTGAGTTGGGAAAATCTTGTGCAATACACCGACGCATGTCTTGTATTCAAGATCCTTAATGGCCTGGCTCCCCCTCCACTCAATATTTTTGTTAAACAGAAAACCCAGACATATGGCAGCAGATCCACAAGGTCTGCCATGAGAGGTGACTGTATAGTTCCCCTAAGGAAAAGCACCTTTAGTAAATCTGCATTCTATGTGAGAGCTTCCCATGTCTGGAATACACTGCCATCAGACACACATAACTGCACCACATATCACACTTTCACAAAATGCTTGAAGACCTGGCTAAAGGTCAATCAGATTTGTGAACATGGTCCCTAGCTGTGTGTTGCCGCTCTCCATGTTGTCTGTTGTCTGTAGCTTGTGAGGTGTGGAAACACTTTGTTGCTTTTATGAATTTTGTCTTGCTGCTTTTTGTTCTATGTTGCTCTGTCTGTATGCTATGTCTTGCTTGTCCTATGTTGCTATGTCTTGCTTGTTCTATGGTGCTATTGTCTATATTGTAATTGTTTTTAATAACCTGCCCAGGGACTGCGGTTGAAAATTAGCCGGCTGGCTAAAACCGGCACTTTTACTGAAACATTGATTAATGTGCAATGTCCCTGTAAAAATAAAATAAACTAAACTAAAACTAAACTAATTCAGTGGCTGTGAGAAGAGACTACTCTAATCCAATGGCTGTGAGAAGAGACTACTCTAATACAGTGGCTGTGAGAATAGACTACTAATACAGGGGCTGTGAGAAGAGACTACTAATACAGGGGCTGTGAGAAGAGACCACTCTAATTCAGTGGCTGTGAGAAGAGACTACTAATACAGGGGCTGTGAGAAGAGACTACTAATACAGGGGCTGTGAGAAGAGACTACTAATACAGGGGCTGTGAGAAGAGACCACTCTAATTCAGTGGCTGTGAGAAGAGACTACTAATACAGGGGCTGTGAGAAGAGACTACTAATACAGGGGCTGTGAGAAGAGACTACTAATACAGGGGCTGTGAGAAAAGACTACTAATACAGGGGCTGTGAGAAGAGACTACTAATACAGGGGCTGTGAGAAGAGACTACTAATACAGGGGCTGTGAGAATACCTTGAGTTTCTATCAGGTCACCTGATTAAAGGGGTTAAGAACAGCATTGAAGTGTCCTATAAAGTCTCCTTTTGGGTCGTACAGTTAAGTGGTTTCTAGGATCATGAAAGTAAGGATTACATATCGGCCACAATATCAATGGCTTAGTGGGAAACATTTTTTAAACATCTACCCTGTGGGTCTTACAGTAAAGGGGTTCCAATGACAAAAGGAGCATTTGTTTTGATGAAGAACCAAATAATTATTTAACACATTTTTAAAAGAAATATAAATTAATATTAGTTCTTAAAAGAAGAACGAGACAACGTCCAACAAACTTCCTAGTCTCGTATTCAATCAGCAACGTGAGACAGACGGAAAGGGAGGTCTCCTCAAGCTCAATAACCGACATCACTGTTGCCACCTGTAGATGCCAGTTCCTTCCCCCACAACACACCTACCTGAGCAACACACCTGAAACCCTGTGGTAGAACCACTATCATGATGTCTCAATGAACTCTACCCCAGTATGGTTTTAGCCCTTAAAATGGAGTCAGACCTTTACACCAATAGAGGAGTTAATGGTAGGTGATCCTATAGTACTGGGGACTCATTTGGAATCTATGGAATGAGTACTTATCATCAGCAGGTGGAAAACACACACACATTCTTTGCAGGGTTGTTTGATGACTGGACATCATGGTGGGCTGAAGTGTGGTTCAATTAACTCTCTCTGAAGCAGGGGTCCCCAACCTTTTCTTGCATGAGAGCTACTTTGTTTTTTTAAATGAATCATGTCATGAGCTACAATTCTTTTTGCTAGACATTAAAATAGGCACATTATTCTCTTCTCCACTGCAACTCTTCACCACAGCTCTTTCTCAGGTCCTTCGTGTACTAGAGAAAGTAGTGCAGTATGTTTTATGTCAATATGGTAAAATAATGGTTAATAAACAACTCTAAGAGGGGGCCCTATAAAATCTGTGATTTTTTCCCCACCAAATTCTGTGATATTTTCCCAAATTTGGATTTGTTTTTGTTTTTCACTCTTAAAATTAAAATTGTCCAGAGAGAAACAATGAAATTGTCCATGTCAATGCTGAAAACACATTTTTGGGGGGTTCTGGAAGAACTAACACATTTAGATTTTTGAGTGTAATTTGTCTTTAATTGTGCATCTGACCCTTTCATTGCGCATCTAGTGCATGTGGAATGTGCTGTCTCATGTGCCAGTCTTTCATGGCAACGTTTGCAAATAACAAATAATAGACATAAATAATATACTTACTAATGATATACACTACTGGTCAAAAGTTTTACAACACCTACTCATTCTAGGGTTTTTCTTTATTTTTACTATTTTCTACATTGTAGAATAATAGTGAAGACATCATAACTATGAAAAGCATATGGAATCATGTAGTAACCACTCCTTCAAGACTGTTGGAATGGCATCCCAGGTGAAGCTGGTTGAGAGAATTCCAAGAGTGTGAAAAGCTGTCATCAAGGCAAAGGGTGGCTACTTTGAAGAATCTCAAATATAAAATATATTTTGATTTGTTTAATACTTTTTTGGTTACTACATGATCCCATATGTGTTATTTCATAGTTCTGAGTGTACTTCTGTCAGGTAAGCCTACCTAGCAATTAAAATGTAATTGATACGGTTTGGGGTAAAGTATTTCTTTTCAAACCACAAGACAGTTATCATATCAAATGGCTACACAAAGAGTGATAGACAAACGCACGGACCACACAGACAGACAGGGGAAATATTGCTGGAAATTAATTGGCAGATATTGTGTTAGGTTTGGCTTTTTAAGCCAATAGTGGCTAACCAGGGGTGGGATTATGTCAATGTTGTGTTGATTACATAGTAGCTGGGAGCTTACTGTGTCTGATACTTGTGAGATTTGTTAATGACAGTTTGTGGTGGAACATGTGAAAATTGCATGAACTTTCAGAATTGTTTGGAGGCTACTCACATGTGGGTTGCAAGCTACTGGTAGCTTACGATTCACCTGTTAGAGACCCCTGGTCTAGCCTGCTGTAGCTGATACATAGTTTGTGCTGGACAGAGCAGGGGTGTTTCTCATTATGCATACTACTGTGCTCCGAGGGTCGGAGTATGAGTCCAAATCAAAATATACAAAACGGAGCATAGAGGGCACTTCTTGAATAAGTACTCCATTTGTACATGTTTTGAAGCATGTATCGATGTAAGCTTCAAAGGAAAGTTTGCAAAGAAATTACACAACCACTTTAAAAAGTATGCACATTTTCTTGAAATTAATGGCGGCCATTATTTGAGCTGAAGCGTGAGAAAATACACCCCACCCTTTGAATTGAAATGTTGCCTATTCACATCTAATATGTTGCTTGACTAAAATATTTTATCTTGATACGTTAACAAATACTTGGGTTAATTTTGACATGGTTACCTGCCTACAATTATCACAGTAGTGTGTGTAGGTCGCAAGCCAATAGTAAGTCAATAGAGCTAAATGGCTAGCTACTACTGTTAGCTAGCCAAACAGCCACGAATAATTGTTAGCTAGCTACCAATGAAGAATTGAAATCTACATTGGATAACATTGGTTTTAGGTCATTTTTTCACAGTTATACTATCTGGTTAGCTACATTATTATGATTCACATATAACTAGCAAATAGTTGTGGAGTGTTTATCCTGTTTTGTCTCTGTCAACATTGGCTAGAAAAAGAAAGGTTCAGTAAATGGGAAACTGGCTAGCTAGCTAGCCACAAATAATTGTTATCTAGCTACCTAAGAAGAATTTACATCTACTGTACCTTGCATAACATTAGTTTTAGGTAATGTTTGCCTGTTTAACTAGCTAGCTAGAGTGTAAGGATTCACATATATCTAGCTGATAATTAAGAAGTAAAACATTTGCTTTTTGTGTCTCTATTGTTGCCATTGTCCTGACTGGAAGAAGGTTCAGTGAATGGGGAGATGCAACATGAGGTAATACAGTAGGGGGAGTGGGAGGTAATACAGTAGGGGGAGTGGGAGGTAATACAGTAGAGGGGAGTGGGAGGTAATACAGTAGGGGGAGTGGGAGGTAATACAGTAGGGGAGGTAATACAGTAGAGGGAGGTAATACAGTAGAGGGAGTGGGAGGTAATACAGTAGAGGGAGTGGGAGGTAATACAGTAGGGGGAGTGGGAGGTAATACAGTAGAGGGAGTGGAGGTAATACAGTAGGGGGAGTGGGAGGTAATACAGTAGGGGGAGTGGGAGTTAATACAGTAGGGGGAATGGGAGGTAATACAGTAGGGGGAGTGGGAGGTAATACAGTAGAGGGAGTGGGAGGTAATACAGTAGGGGGAGTGCGAGGTAATACAGTAGAGGGAGTGGGAGGTAATACAGTAGGGGGAGTGCGAGGTAATACAGTAGGGGGAGTGGGAGGTAATACAGTAGGGGGAGTGGGAGGTAATACAGTAGGGGGAGGTAATACAGTAGAGGGAGTGGGAGGTAATACAGTAGAGGGGAGTGGGAGGTAATACAGTAGGGGGAGTGGGAGGTAATACAGTAGGTGGAGTGCGTGGTAATACAGTAGAGGGAGTGCGAAGTAATACAGTAGGGGGAGTACGAGGTAATACAGTAGGTGGAGTGCGAGGTAATACAGTAGAGGGAGTGCGAGGTAATACAGTAGGGGGAGTGGGAGGTATTACAGTAGAGGGAGTGCGAGGTAATACAGTAGGGGGAGTGGGAGGTAATACAGTAGGGGGAGTGGGAGGTAATACAGTAGGTGGAGTGGGAGGTAATACAGTAGGTGGAGATAATACAGTAGGGGGAGTGGGAGGTAATACAGTAGGGGAGTGGGAGGTAATACAGTAGGGGGAGTGGGAGGTAATAGAGTAGGTGGGGTGAGAGGTAATACAGTAGAGGGAGTGGGAGGTAATACAGTAGGAGGAGTGGGGGGTAATACAGTGGGAGGTAATACAGTAGGGGGAGTGGGAGGTAATACAGTAGGGGGAGTGGGAGGTAATACAGTAGGTGGAGTGGGAGGTAATACAGTAGGGGGAGTGTGAGGTAATACAGTAGGGGGTGGGAGTTAATACAGTAGGTGGAGTGGGAGGTAATAGAGTAGAGGGAGTGGGAGGTAATACAGTAGGGGGAGTGGGAGGTAATACAGTAGGGGGAGTGGGAGGTAATACAGTAGGGGGAGTGGGAGGTAATACAGTAGAGGGAGTGGGAGGTAATACAGTAACAGTAGGGGGAGTGGGAGGCAATACAGTAGGGGGAGTGGGAGGTAATACAGTAGGGGGAGTGGGAGGTAATACAGTAGGGGGAGTGGGAGGTAATACAGTAGGTGGAGTGGGAGGTAATACAGTAGGGGAGTGGGAGGTAATAGAGTAGGTGGAGTGGGAGGTAATACAGTAGAGGGAGGTAATACAGTAGAGGGAGTGGGAGGTAATACAGTAGGGGGAGTGGGACGTAATACAGTAGGTGGAGTGGGAGGTAATACAGTAGGTGGAGTGGGAGGTAATACAGTAGGGGGAGTGGGAGGTAATACAGTAGGGGGAGTGGGAGGTAATACAGTAGAGGGAGTGGGAGGTAATACAGTAGGGGAGGTGGGAGGTAATACAGTAGGGGAGTGGGAGGTAATACAGTAGGTGGAGTGGGAGGTAATACAGTAGGGGGAGTGGGAGGTAATACAGTAGGTGGAGTGGGAGGTAATACAGTAGGTGGAGTGGGAGGTAATACAGTAGGGGGAGTGGGAGGTAATACAGTAGGTGGAGTGGGAGGTAATACAGTAGAGGGAGGTAATACAGTAGAGGGAGTGGGAGGTAATACAGTAGGGGGAGTGGGACGTAATACAGTAGGTGGAGTGGGAGGTAATACAGTAGGGGAGTGGGAGGTAATACAGTAGGTGGAGTGGGAGGTAATACAGTAGGGGGAGTGGGAGGTAATACAGTAGGTGGAGTGGGAGGTAATACAGTAGGTGGAGTGGGAGGTAATACAGTAGAGGGAGTGGGAGGTAATACAGTAGGGGGAGTGGGAGGTAATACAGTAGGTGGAGTGGGAGGTAATACAGTAGGGGAGTGGGAGGTAATACAGTAGGTGGAGTGGGAGGTAATACAGTAGGGGGAGTGGGAGTTAATACTGTAGGTGGAGTGGGAGGTAATACAGTAGAGGGAGTGGGAGGTAATACAGTAGGGGAGGTGGGAGGTAATACAGTAGGGGAGTGGGAGGTAATACAGTAGGTGGAGTGGGAGGTAATACAGTAGGTGGAGTGGGAGGTAATACAGTAGAGGGAGTGGGAGGTAATACAGTAGTGGGAGGTAATACAGTAGGGGAGTGTGAGGTAATACAGTAGGGGGAGTGTGAGGTAATACAGTAGGGGGAGGTAATACAATAGGGGGAGGTAATACAGTAGGGGGAGGTAATACAGTAGGGGAGGTAATACAGTAGGGGGAGTGGGAGGTAATACAGTAGGGGGAGGTAAGACAGTAGGGGAGGTAATACAGTAGGGGGAGGTAATACAGTAGGGGAGTGGGATGGTAATACAGTAGGGGGAGTGGGAGGTAATACAGTAGAGGGAGTGGGAGGTAATACAGTAGGGGGAGTGGGAGGTAATACAGTAGAGGGGAGTGGGAGGTAATACAGTAGAGGGGAGTGGGAGGTAATACAGTAGGGGGAGTGGGAGGTAATACAGTAGGGGGAGTGGGGGGTAATACAGTAGGGGGAGTGGGAGGTAATACAGTAGGGGGAGTGTGAGGTAATACAGTAGGTGGAGTGCGAGGTAATACAGTAGGTGGAGTGGGAGTTAATACAGTAGGGGGAGTGGGAGGTAATACAGTAGGGGGAGTGGGAGGTAATACAGTAGGGGAGCGTGAGGTAATACAGTAGGGGAGGTAATACAGTAGGGGGAGGTAATACAGGGGGAGGTAATACAGTAGGTGGAGTGGGAGTTAATACAGTAGGTGGAGTGGGAGGTAATACAGTAGAGGGAGTGGGAGGTAATACAGTAGGGGGAGTGTGAGGTAATACAGTAGAGGGAGTGGGAGGTAATACAGTAGGGGAGGTAATACAGTAGGGGAGTGCGAGGTAATACAGTAGGGGGAGTGGGAGGTAATACAGTAGGGGGAGTGGGAGGTAATACAGTAGGGGGAGCGTGCGGTAATACAGTAGGGGGAGGTAATACAGTAGGGGGAGGTAATACAGTAGGGGGAGGTAATACAGTAGGTGGAGTGGGAGTTAATACAGTAGGTGGAGTGGGAGGTAATACAGTAGAGGGAGTGGGAGGTAATACAGTAGGGGGAGTGTGAGGTAATACAGTAGGGGGAGGTAATACAGTAGGGGGAGTGCGAGGTAATACAGTAGGGGGAGTGCGAGTGCTTCTCAAAAGTAATGTTTTATACATTCTCCACACGCTCGTCCTCACAAGAACGTACTCAAGAGAACGCCCTCTGAGAATGCTCTTGGAGCATGAGAGTGTGGAGCACGGTAGTATGCATATTGAGAAACACCCCAGGTATCAGTGCAATATCATTGTGTACTGGCTGCTAGCACAGCAAACATGGATGAAAATCTAATTTAGATGACAAACATGTACTTTGGTCGCCTTTATAAATATTGATAGCATTATTACCAACGCTCTTGATTAAATAAACAACGATTTGGACACTAAATTCGTTTTTAGAATGCACACCAACCCAATCCAATCCAATCTCATTAAAACTGCGGCCCTATGATGACATCACCAGACACAGGTCTCTGTAACCAAATAGTTTTCATCTCAATGAAAATAATCTGTATTGAAATTAAAATGGAAATCTCGACACACACTCACCCCATCCGATAAGGGTGAAGCCCCACAGGTACTTGGTGTCTGAGAGGAAGGCCATGAAGATGAGGCTGTGGAGGTACAGACCCTCTACCAGGATCCAGTAGTAATTAGTGGCCAGGAAGTAGATGAACAGCAACACTGTCACTTTACACCCAATCTGGAGAGAGAGAGAGAGCGAGAGAGAGTGAAAGAGAGAGAGAGAGAGAGAGAGAGAGAGAGAGAGAGAGAAGGGAGAAATGGGGAGGGGAGAGGAGAGAGAGAGGGAAGGGAGAGAAATCAAAAACAAGTGAGGAAAAAATATTGATTAGTATGAAAAAAAGACAATATAGAACCTCGTTAAAGCTTTGGAATTGCCCCAGGGTTTCACTGTCTTTCACAATCATCCTTCCCCCAAAAAAATGATTTATTCTCACAGCAGGTATTTAATCAAAGTCCCTGTTCAAGTTCTCGTCTTTCTAAAGAGGTAAGTGGTTCTGGTTCCAGGGAGGCCCATGCTATCTCAGATGTTGAGAGACAAGCGGGAGGGAGATAGCAGATGCTTTTCATAACTGACGACAAGTAATTATGGGGACGCAACACTCCCATTTCCAGCCTAAGGTCTGTTACGTGCCAAAGGAAGTTTGAGTCTAAATGGAAATAACAGCATCCAAGAAACACATGTAGACACATCCATCACAGTTTGAGACAACGACTTACAATGTGATATTTCTCTAAATGGCTTCCTTGCCAGCCCACATTTAGTCATGCCAAGCCATTAGAGAAGAAAGAGCCACATTAGTATTGCTCATTGCCAAGCTTTGACTGAGTTTCTTTTTACACTACTGGCTTTGGGGATCTGACTTGTATTTACCCGTCCAGAATCTGAACTACAGGAACTACCCCCCCTTCGATAATGAACTCAAATCAAATCAAATTTTATTTGTCACATACACATGGTTAGCAGATGTTAATGCGAGTGTAGCGAAATGCTTGTGCTTCTAGTTCCGACAATGCAGTAATAACCAACAAGTAATCTAGCTAACAATTCCAAAACTACTACCTTATAGACACAAGTGTAAGGGGATAAAGAATATGTACATAAAGATATATGAGTGAGTGATGGTACAGAACGGCATAGGCAAGATACAGTAGATGGTATTGAGTGCAGTATATACATATGAGATGAGTATGTAAACAAAGTGGCATAGTTAAAGTGGCTAGTGATACATGTATTACATAAAGATGCAGTAGATGATATACCATTTGTGATGCTGAACCAAGATCCTTGTTTACCAACTTTACACTGTGAAGTGTAAACTTTACACAGTGAAGTGTAAACTTTACACAGTGTATCTTCAAACTGAGTGAAAAAAAAACTGCAGTGTAAACTTGCGATGACTGTGGTTGATAACCTTATTGGCTATTTACAACACAACAGAGAGCATTGACGTGATGCGAACCTTAGGTCTTGGTGATACTTTTAACTCTCCTATTAAAAGGAGCTGCTTTGACCAATTAGATGGTATTACCTATTTGCATTAGGAGACTCATGAAACAATTTACCTTCTGTACAAGTTCACACATCAGCATGGGTGTGTATTCGATGTCGTTGAGTAGATCAAATGTGCCAGGGGATTCACAGATGCCTTGACAAGCACTAGTCATATTGATCTTAACTCCATGCTGTAAGATGCCCTCGGGGTGTTTTAATCAGCCTATTAGCTCAACTTGAGTAGATTTTACATTTACATTTAAGTCATTTAGCAGACGCTCTTATCCAGAGCGACTTACAAATTGGTGCATTCACCTTATGACATCCAGTGGAACAGTAGTGCATCTAAATCTTTTAAGGGGGGGTGAGAGGGATTACTTGATCCTATCCTAGGTATTCCTTAAAGAGGTGGGGTTTCAGGTGTCTCCGGAAGGTGGTGATTGACTCCGCTGTCCTGGCGTCGTGAGGGAGTTTGTTCCACCATTGGGGGGCCAGAGCAGCGAACAGTTTTGACTGGGCTGAGCGGGAACTGTACTTCCTCAGTGGTAGGGAGGCGAGCAGGCCAGAGGTGGATGAACGCAGTGCCCTTGTTTGGGTGTAGGGCCTGATCAGAGCCTGGAGGTACTGAGGTGCCGTTCCCCTCACAGCTCTGTAGGCAAGCACCATGGTCTTGTAGCGGATGCGAGCTTCAACTGGAAGCCAGTGGAGAGAGCGGAGGAGCGGGGTGACGTGAGAGAACTTGGGAAGGTTGAACACCAGACGGGCTGCGGCGTTCTGGATGAGTTGTAGGGGTTTAATGGCACAGGCAGGAGCCCAGCCAACAGCGAGTTGCAGTAATCCAGACGGGAGATGACGAGTGCCTGGATTAGGACCTGCGCCGCTTCCTGTGTGAGGCAGGGTCGTACTCTGCGGATGTTGTAGAGCATGAACCTACAGGAACGGGCCACCGCCTTGATGTTAGTTGAGAACGACAGGGTGTTGTCCAGGATCACGCCAAGGTTCTTAGCGCTCTGGGAGGAGGACACAATGGAGTTGTCAACCGTGATGGCGAGATCATGGAACGGGCAGTCCTTCCCGGGAGGAAGAGCAGCTCCGTCTTGCCGAGGTTCAGCTTGAGATGGTGATCCGTCATCCACACTGATATGTCTGCCAGACATGCAGAGATGCGATTCGCCACCTGGTCATCAGAAGGGGGAAAGGAGAAGATTAATTGTGTGTCGTCTGCATAGCAATGATAGGAGAGACCATGTGAGGTTATGACAGAGCCAAGTGACTTGGTGTATAGCGAGAATAGGAGAGGGCCTAGAACAGAGCCCTGGGGACACCAGTGGTGAGAGCACGTGGTGTGGAGACGGATTCTCGCCACGCCACCTGGTAGGAGCGACCTGTCAGGTAGGACGCAATCCAAGCGTGGGCCGCGCCGGAGATGCCCAACTCGGAGAGGGTGGAGAGGAGGATCTGATGGTTCACAGTATCGAAGGCAGCCGATAGGTCTAGAAGGATGAGAGCAGAGGAGAGAGAGTTAGCTTTAGCAGTGCGGAGCGCCTCCGTGATACAGAGAAGAGCAGTCTCAGTTGAATGACTAGTCTTGAAACCTGACTGATTATGATCAAGAAGGTCATTCTGAGAGAGATAGCGGGAGAGCTGGCCAAGGACGGCACGTTCAAGAGTTTTGGAGAGAAAAGAAAGAAGGGATACTGGTCTGTAGTTGTTGACATCGGAGGGATCGAGTGTAGGTTTTTTCAGAAGGGGTGCAACTCTCGCTCTCTTGAAGACGGAAGGGACGTAGCCAGCGGTCAGGGATGAGTTGATGAGCGAGGTGAGGTAAGGGAGAAGGTCTCCGGAAATGGTCTGGAGAAGAGAGGAGGGGATAGGTTCAAGCGGGCAGGTTGTTGGGCGGCCGGCCGTCACAAGACGCGAGATTTCATCTGGTGAGAGAGGGGAGAAAGAGGTCAGAGCACAGGGTAGGGCAGTGTGAGCAGAACCAGCGGTGTCGTTTGACTTAGCAAACGAGGATCGGATGTCGTCGACCTTCTTTTCAAAATGGTTGACGAAGTCATCTGCAGAGAGGGAGGATTCGTAGCTAGCTACGATCAAACAAATCAAGCCGTTGTACTGTAATGAAATGAAAAATGTGATACTACCTGTGGAGCGAAGCGAAATGCGACCGGATTGTTGAGTGCGGAAGTTCTGTTCGGAAGACGTTGGCTAGCTGTTGGCTAGCTAGCAGTGTCTCCTACGTTAAGGACGACAAATAGCTGGCTAGCTAACCTCGGTAAATTAAGATAATCACTCTAAAACTACACACTCTAAACTACACAATTATCTTGGATACGAAGACAGCAAAGACAACTATGTAGCTAGCTAACACTACACTAATCAAGTCGTTCAGTTGAGTGTAATAGTTGTGCTGCTAATCGGTAGATGGTGGACTAGCTAACGGTGGACGTTAGCTAGCTGGCTAGCTGCAGGGCAGTGTAGACTGCGTTAGGACGACGAAATACGATAATACGCAATTATCTATGATACAAAGACGGCTATGTAGCTAGCTAAGAAGAAATTGCTAAGATTAAACAAATCAAACCGTTGCTAATCGGTAGACGGTGGACTAGCTAACGGTGGACGTTAGCTAGCTGGCTAGCTGCAGGGCAGTGTAGACTGCGTTAGGACGACGAAATACGATAATTACGCAATTATCTATGATACAAAGACGGCTATGTAGCTAGCTAAGAAGAAATTGCTAAGATTAGACAAATCAAACCGTTGTACTATAATGAAATGTAATGAAATGTAATACTACCTGCGGACCGAGTGCAGATGCGACCGCTCGCTCCAACCCGGAAGTTCAACGATCAACACTACAGCAGCTCAAAGAACAGGAGACTCCATACTGTGTTCACATACTGTGTTATGTCTCTGCCTGGCCGGTTCCCCTCTCTCCACTGGGATTCTCTGCCTCTAACCCTATTACAGGGGCTGAGTCACTGGCTTGCTGGTGCTCTTCCATGCCGTCCCTAGGAGGGGTGCGTCACTTGAGTGGGCTGAGTCACCGACGTGATCTTCCTGTCTGGGTTGGCGCCTCCCCCTTGGGTTGTGCCGTGGCGGAGATCTTTGTGGGCTATACTCGGCCTTGTCTCAGGATGGTAAATTGGTGGTTGAAGATATCCCTCCAGTTGTGTGGGGGCTGTGCTTTGGCAAAGTGGGTGGGGTTATATCCTGCCTGTTTGGCCCTGTCCGGGGGTATCATCGGATGGGGCCACAGTGTCTCCTGACCCCTCCTGTCTCAGCCTCCAGTATTTACGCTGCAGTAGTTTATGTGTCAGGGGGCTAGGGTCAGTTTGTTATATCTGGAGTACTTCTCCTGTCTGAATTTAAGTATGCTCTCTCTAATTCTCTCTTTCTCTCTTTCTTTCTCTCTCTCGGAGGACCAGAGCCCTAGGACCATACCTCAGGACTACCTGGCATGATGACTCCTTGCTGTCCCCAGTCCACCAGGCTGTGCTGCTGCTCCAGTTTCAACTGTTCTGCCTGAGGCTACCTGTTCAACGGACGTGCTACCTGTACCAGACCTGCTGTTTTCAACTCTCTAGAGACAGCAGGAGCGGTAGAGATACTTTTAATGATTGTCCAACTGACATTTACTCCTGAGGTGCTGACTTGCTGCACCCTCGACAACTACTGTGGTTATTATTATTTGACCCTGCTGGTCATCTATGAACATTTTAACATCTTGGCCATGTTCTGTTATAATCTCCAACCGGCACAGCCAGAAGAGGACTTGCCACCCCTCATAGCCTGGTTCCTCTCTAGGTTTCTTCCTAGGTTTTGGCCTTTCTAGGGAGTTTTTCCTAGCCACCGTGCTTCTACACCTGCATTGCTTGCTGTTTGGCTTTTTAGGTTGGGTTTCTGTACAGCACTTTGAGATATCAGCTGATGTAAGAAGGGCTATATAAATACATTTGATTTGATTTGATATGTCACTAACATGTAAAACAGTTGTTAGCTATGTCAGTAACATGTAGAACAGTTGAAAGCTATGTCAGTAACATGTAGAACAGTTGAAAACTATGTCAGTAACATGTAGAACAGTTGAGACCTATGTCAGTAACATGTAGAAAGAACAGTTGAGACCTATGTCAGTAACATGTAGAACAGTTGAGACCTATGTCAGTAACATGTAGAACAGTTGAGACCTATGTCAGTAACATGTAGAAAGAACAGTTGAGACCTATGTCAGTAACATGTAGAACAGTTGAGACCTATGTCAGTAACATGTAGAACAGTTGAGACCTATGTCAGTAACATGTAGAACAGTTGAGACCTATGTCAGTAACACCGCCTTGATGTTATTTGAGAACGACAGGGTGTTGTCCAGGATCACGCCAAGGTTCTTAGCGCTCTGGGACGAGGACACAATGGAGTTGTCAACCGTGATGGCGAGATCATGGAACGGGCAGTCCTTCCCCGGGAGGAAGAGCAGCTCCGTCTTGCCGAGGTTCAGCTTGAGATGGTGATCCGTCATCCACACTGATATGTCTGCCAGACATGCAGAGATGCGATTCGCCACCTGGTCATCAGAAGGGGGAAAGGAGAAGATTAATTGTGTGTCGTCTGCATAGCAATGATAGGAGAGACCATGTGAGGTTATGACAGAGCCAAGTGACTTGGTGTATAGCGAGAATAGGAGAGGGCCTAGAACAGAGCCCTGGGGGACACCAGTGGTGAGAGCACGTGGTGTGGAGACGGATTCTCGCCACGCCACCTGGTAGGAGCGACCTGTCAGGTAGGACGCAATCCAAGCGTGGGCCGCGCCGGAGATGCCCAACTCGGAGAGGGTGGAGAGGAGGATCTGATGGTTCACAGTATCGAAGGCAGCCGATAGGTCTAGAAGGATGAGAGCAGAGGAGAGAGAGTTAGCTTTAGCAGTGCGGAGCGCCTCCGTGATACAGAGAAGAGCAGTCTCAGTTGAATGACTAGTCTTGAAACCTGACTGATTATGATCAAGAAGGTCATTCTGAGAGAGATAGCGGGAGAGCTGGCCAAGGACGGCACGTTCAAGAGTTTTGGAGAGAAAAGAAAGAAGGGATACTGGTCTGTAGTTGTTGACATCGGAGGGATCGAGTGTAGGTTTTTCAGAAGGGGTGCAACTCTCGCTCTCTTGAAGACGGAAGGGACGTGAGCCAGCGGTCAGGGATGAGTTGATGAGCGAGGTGAGGTAAGGGAGAAGGTCTCCGGAAATGGTCTGGAGAAGAGAGGAGGATAGGTTCAAGCGGGCAGGTTGTTGGGCGGCCGGCCGTCACAAGACGCGAGATTTCATCTGGTGAGAGAGGGGAGAAAGAGGTCAGAGCACAGGGTAGGGCAGTGTGAGCAGAACCAGCGGTGTCGTTTGACTTAGCAAACGAGGATCGGATGTCGTCGACCTTCTTTTCAAAATGGTTGACGAAGTCATCTGCAGAGAGGAGGATTCGTAGCTAGCTACGATCAAACAAATCAAGCCGTTGTACTGTAATGAAATGAAAAATGTGATACTACCTGTGGAGCGAAGCGAAATGCGACCGGATTGTTGAGTGCGGAAGTTCTGTTCGGAAGACGTTGGCTAGCTGTTGGCTAGCTAGCAGTGTCTCCTACGTTAAGGACGACAAAAATAGCTGGCTAGCTAACCTCGGTAAATTAAGATAATCACTCTAAAACTACACACTCTAAACTACACAATTATCTTGGATACGAAGACAGCAAAGACAACTATGTAGCTAGCTAACACTACACTAATCAAGTCGTTCAGTTGAGTGTAATAGTTGTGCTGCTAATCGGTAGATGGTGGACTAGCTAACGGTGGACGTTAGCTAGCTGGCTAGCTGCAGGGCAGTGTAGACTGCGTTAGGACGACGAAATACGATAATACGCAATTATCTATGATACAAAGACGGCTATGTAGCTAGCTAAGAAGAAATTGCTAAGATTAAACAAATCAAACCGTTGCTAATCGGTAGACGGTGGACTAGCTAACGGTGGACGTTAGCTAGCTGGCTAGCTGCAGGGCAGTGTAGACTGCGTTAGGACGACGAAATACGATAATTACGCAATTATCTATGATACAAAGACGGCTATGTAGCTAGCTAAGAAGAAATTGCTAAGATTAGACAAATCAAACCGTTGTACTATAATGAAATGTAATGAAATGTAATACTACTGCGGACCGAGTGCAGATGCGACCGCTCGCTCCAACCCGGAAGTTCAACGATCAACACTACAGCAGCTCAAAGAACAGGAGACTCCATACTGTGTTCACATACTGTGTTATGTCTCTGCCTGGCCGGTTCCCCTCTCTCCACTGGGATTCTCTGCCTCTAACCCTATTACAGGGGCTGAGTCACTGGCTTGCTGGTGCTCTTCCATGCCGTCCCTAGGAGGGGTGCGTCACTTGAGTGGGCTGAGTCACCGACGTGATCTTCCTGTCTGGGTTGGCGCCTCCCCCTTGGGTTGTGCCGTGGCGGAGATCTTTGTGGGCTATACTCGGCCTTGTCTCAGGATGGTAAATTGGTGGTTGAAGATATCCCTCCAGTTGTGTGGGGCTGTGCTTTGGCAAAGTGGGTGGGGTTATATCCTGCCTGTTTGGCCCTGTCCGGGGGTATCATCGGATGGGGCCACAGTGTCTCCTGACCCTCCTGTCTCAGCCTCCAGTATTTACGCTGCAGTAGTTTATGTGTCAGGGGCTAGGGTCAGTTTGTTATATCTGGAGTACTTCTCCTGTCTGAATTTAAGTATGCTCTCTCTAATTCTCTCTTTCTCTTTCTTTCTCTCTCTCGAGGACCAGAGCCCTAGGACCATACCTCAGGACTACCTGGCATGATGACTCCTTGCTGTCCCCAGTCCACCAGGCTGTGCTGCTGCTCCAGTTTCAACTGTTCTGCCTGAGGCTACCTGTTCAACGGACGTGCTACCTGTACCAGACCTGCTGTTTTCAACTCTCTAGAGACAGCAGGAGCGGTAGAGATACTTTTAATGATTGTCCAACTGACATTTACTCCTGAGGTGCTGACTTGCTGCACCTCGACAACTACTGTGGTTATTATTATTTGACCCTGCTGGTCATCTATGAACATTTTAACATCTTGGCCATGTTCTGTTATAATCTCCAACCGGCACAGCCAGAAGAGGACTTGCCACCCCTCATAGCCTGGTTCCTCTCTAGGTTTCTTCCTAGGTTTTGGCCTTTCTAGGGAGTTTTTCCTAGCCACCGTGCTTCTACACCTGCATTGCTTGCTGTTTGGCTTTTTAGGTTGGGTTTCTGTACAGCACTTTGAGATATCAGCTGATGTAAGAAGGGCTATATAAATACATTTGATTTGATTTGATATGTCACTAACATGTAAAACAGTTGTTAGCTATGTCAGTAACATGTAGAACAGTTGAAAGCTATGTCAGTAACATGTAGAACAGTTGAAAACTATGTCAGTAACATGTAGAACAGTTGAGACCTATGTCAGTAACATGTAGAAAGAACAGTTGAGACCTATGTCAGTAACATGTAGAACAGTTGAGACCTATGTCAGTAACATGTAGAACAGTTGAGACCTATGTCAGTAACATGTAGAAAGAACAGTTGAGACCTATGTCAGTAACATGTAGAACAGTTGAGACCTATGTCAGTAACATGTAGAACAGTTGAGACCTATGTCAGTAACATGTAGAACAGTTGAGACCTATGTCAGTAACACCGCCTTGATGTTATTTGAGAACGACAGGGTGTTGTCCAGGATCACGCCAAGGTTCTTAGCGCTCTGGGACGAGGACACAATGGAGTTGTCAACCGTGATGGCGAGATCATGGAACGGGCAGTCCTTCCCCGGGAGGAAGAGCAGCTCCGTCTTGCCGAGGTTCAGCTTGAGGTGATGATCCGTCATCCACACTGATATGTCTGCCAGACATGCAGAGATGCGATTCGCCACCTGGTCGTCAGAAGGGGGAAAGGAGAAGATTAATTGTGTGTCGTCTGCATAGCAATGATAGGAGAGACCATGTGAGGTTATGACAGAGCCAAGTGACTTGGTGTATAGCGAGAATAGGAGAGGGCCTAGAACAGAGCCCTGGGGACACCAGTGGTGAGAGCACGTGGTGAGGAGACGGATTCTCGCCACGCCACCTGGTAGGAGCGACCTGTCAGGTAGGACGCAATCCAAGCGTGGGCCGCGCCGGAGATGCCCAACTCGGAGAGGGTGGAGAGGAGGATCTGATGGTTCACAGTATCGAAGGCAGCCGGTAGGTCTAGAAGGATGAGAGCAGAGGAGAGAGAGTTAGCTTTAGCAGTGCGGAGCGCCTCCGTGATACAGAGAAGAGCAGTCTCAGTTGAATGACTAGTCTTGAAACCTGACTGATTTGGATCAAGAAGGTCATTCTGAGAGAGATAGCGGGAGAGCTGGCCAAGGACGGCACGTTCAAGAGTTTTGGAGAGAAAAGAAAGAAGGGATACTGGTCTGTAGTTGTTGACATCGGAGGGATCGAGTGTAGGTTTTTCAGAAGGGGTGCAACTCTCGCTCTCTTGAAGACGGGAGGGACGTAGCCAGCGGTCAGGGATGAGTTGATGAGCGAGGTGAGGTAAGGGAGAAGGTCACCGGAGATGGTCTGGAGAAGAGAGGAGGGATAGGGTCAAGCGGCAGGTTGTTGGGCGGCCGTCCGTCACAAGACGCGAGATGTCATCTGGAGAGAGGGGAGAAAGAGGTCAGAGCACAGGGTAGGGCAGTGTGAGCGGAACCAGCGGTGTCGTTTGACTTAGCAAACGAGGATCGGATGTCGTGACCTTCTTTTCAAAATGGTTGACGAAGTCATCTGCAGAGAGGGAGGAGGGGGAGGGGGAGGAGGATTCAAGAGGGAGGAGAAGGTGGCAAAGAGCTTCCTAGGGTTAGAGGCAGATGCTTGGAATTTAGAGTGGTAGAAAGTGGCTTTAGCAGCAGAGACAGAGGAGGAAAATGTAGAGAGGAGGGAGTGAAAGGATGCCAGGTCCGCAGGGAGGAGTTTTCCTCCATTTCCGCCTCGGCTGCCCGGAGCCCTGTTCTGTGAGCTCGCAATGAGTCGTCGAGCCACGGAGCGGGAGGGGAGGACCGAGCCGGCCTGGAGGATAGGGGACATAGAGAGTCAAAGGATGCAGAAAGGGAGGAGAGGAGGGTTGAGGAGGCAGAATCAGGAGATAGGTTGGAGAAGGTTTGAGCAGAGGGAAGAGATGATAGGATGGAAGAGGAGAGAGAGGGGGGAGAGAGGGAAGGTTGGGACGGCGCGATACCATCCGAGTAGGGGCAGTGTGGGAAGTGTTGATGAGAGCGAGAGGGAAAAGGATACAAGGTAGTGGTCGGAGACTTGGAGGGGAGTTGCAATGAGGTTAGTGGAGGAACAGCATCTAGTAAAGATGAGGTCGAGCGTATTGCCTGCCTTGTGAGTAGGGGGGAAGGTGAGAGGTGAGGTCAAAAGAGGAGAGGAGTGGAAAGAAGGAGGCAGAGAGGAATGAGTCAAAGGTAGACGGGGAGTTTAATGTCGCCCAGAACTGTGAGAGGTGAGCCGTCCTCAGGAAAGGAGCTTATCAAGGCATCAAGCTCATTGATGAACTCTCCGAGGAACCTGGAGGGCGATAAATGATAAGGATGTTAAGCTTGAAAGGGCTGGTAACTGTGACAGCATGGAATTCAAAGGAGGCGATAGACAGATGGGTAAGGGGAGAAAGAGAGAATGACCACTTGGGAGAGATGAGGATCCCGGTGCCACCACCCCGCTGACCAGAAGCTCTCGGGGTGTGCGAGAGCACGTGGGCGGGCGAAGAGAGAGCAGTAGGAGTAGCGGTGTTGTCTGTGGTGATCCATGTTTCCATCAGAGCCAAGAAGTCGAGGGACTGGAGGGAGGCATAGGCTGAGATGAACTCTGCCTTGTTGGCCGCAGATCGGCAGTTCCAGAGGCTACCGGAGGACCTGGAACTCCACGTGGTCGTGTGCGCTGGGACCACCAGATTAGGTGGCCGCGGCCATGCGGTGTGGAGCGTTTGTATGGTCTGTGCAGAGAGGAGAGAACAGGGATAGACAGACACATAGTTGACAGGCTAGAGAAGAGGCTACGCTAATGCAGAGGAGATTGGAATGACAAGTGGACTACACGTCTCGAATGTTCAGAAAGTTAAGCTTACGTAGCAAGAATCTAATTGACTAAAATGATTAAAATGATACAGTACTGCTGAGGTAGGCTAGCTGCGTTGTTGACACTACCCTAATCAAGTCGTTCCGTTGAGTGTGAAGTTTCTACAATGCTGCTTTTTCGGGGCTAGCTGGCTAGCTAGCAGTGTTGGTTACGTTACGTTGCGTTAGGAGAACGACAATAGCTGGCTAGCTAACCTAGAAAATCGCCTAGACTACACAATTATCTTTGAAACAAAGACGGCTATGTAGCTAGCTATGTAGCTAGCTACGATCAAACAAATCACACCGTTGGGACTGTAATGAAATGAAATGAAAATATGATACTACCTGTGGAGCGAAGCGGAATGCGACCGAATGCGAAAGTTCTATTCAGTAGACGTTGGCTGGCTATTGGCTAGCTAGGAGTGTCTCCTACGTTAAGGACGACAAAATAGCTGGCTACTGCATTAAACTATGAACTGTTAACTGAAGCCTGTTTAATAATAATATTTCAATATAAACAAGTTATGTTACTACTTATGGCTACTCCTGTAATTTGTCTCAATATATTTAATGATGTGTAACATAGACACAATACTCAAATCTAAGTTTGCATTTTAATTGGGTAAGCATTAGACAAGCCTCCTCAATACTTTTTGAAGCCATAGGTGATAATAGAAGCTGATCTGTGGTCAGTATTACTTGAAGCATAGGCACAATGTCAGGGAAGATTTGAATGGAGAAAACTGATCTGAGCAACATTCCCCTTTCTTCCACGTCCTATCAATCAATATGATAATCTCCATGAACCCTGATACAGCATTGTACTTTGATCCTGTTTGTATTGGTCTGACTGAGGATGTGGAACTGTTCACCAGACGTGATACATTGTGCCTTGTAAAAAAAAACAAAGGAAATAGTAAGACAAAGAAACAGCAATAATGAGACTATAAGGAGAACCAGTACTGAGTCAATGTGCAGGAGTGCCAGGTAGTTGAGGTAATAATGGGGCTATAAGGAGTACCAGTACTGAGTCAATGTGCAGGGTACCAGGTAGTTGATTAATAATAGGACTATAAATTGGACTGAGTCAATGTGCAGGACCAGGGTAGTTGAGTCAATGTGCAGGAGGACCGGAGTAGTTGAGGTCAATGTGCAGGGTACCGGAGATTATAAGAATTACTATGAAATTGTGATGCTGAGTCAATGTGCGGAATTACCGGGTAGTTGAGGTAATATTATGAGACTATAAGGAATACCAGTACTGATCAATGTGCAGGGTGCCAGGTAGTTGAGGTAATATTGGACTATAAGGAGTACCAGTACTGAGTCAATGTGCAGGGTACCAGGGTAGTTGAGGTAATAATGGACTATAAGGAGTACCAGTACTGAGTCAATGTGCAGGAGTACCATGTAGTTGAGGTAATATTAAGGACTATAAGGGAATACCAGTACTGAGTCAATGTGCAGGTGCCAGGTAGTTGAAGTAATATTAAGGACTATAAGGACTACCAGTACTGAGTCAATGTGCAGGGTACCAGGTAGTTGAATAATGAGGACTATAAGGACTGCCAGTACTGAGTCAGTGTGCAGGGTACCAGGTAGTTGAGGTAATAATGAGACTATAAGGGTACCAGTACTGAGTCAATGTGCAGGGTACCATGTAGTTGAGGTAATAATGAGGACTATAAGGGAATACCAATACTGAATCAATGTGCGGGGTGCCAGGTAGTTGAGGTAATAATGATTATAAGGAGGACCAGTACTGAGTCAATGTGCAGGGTACCAGGTAGTTGAGGTAATATTAGGACTATAAGAATTGCCAGTACTGAGTCAATGTGCAGGAGTGCCAGTAGTTGAGTAATAATGGGACTATAAGGACTACCAGTACTGAGTCAATGTGCAGGGTACCAGGTAGTTGAAGTAATAATGAGACTATAAAAGTACCAGTACTGAGTCAATGTGCAGGGTACCAGGTAGTTGAGTAATAATGAGACTATAAGGAGTACCAGTACTGAGTCAATGTGCAGGGTACCAGGTAGTTGAGAGTAATAATGAGACTATAAGGACTACCAGTACTGAGTCAATGTGCAGGGTACCAGGTAGTTGAGGTAATAATGAGACTATAAGGACTACCAGTACTGAGTCAATGTGCAGGGTACCAGGTAGTTGAGGTAATAATGAGACTATAAGGAATACCAGTACTGAGTCAATGTGCAGGGTACCAGGTAGTTGAGTAATAATGAGACTATTAGGACTACCAGTACTGAGTCAATGTGCAGGGTACCAGGTAGTTGAGGTAATAATGATTACTATAAGTAGGACCAGTACTGAGTCAATGTGCGAGGGTACCAGGTAGTTGAGGTAATAATGAGACTATAAGTACCAGTACTGAGTCAATGTGCAGGAGTACCAGGTAGTTGAGAGTAATAATGAGGCTATAATGGAGTACCAGGTACTGAGTCATAATGAGACTATAAGGTACCAGTACTGAGTCAATATGCAGGAGTAGTTGAGGAGTAATAATGAGACTATAAAGGTACCAGTACTGAGTCAATGTGCGGGTGCCAGGTAGTTTAGGTAATTGAGGTGTAGCCACATGTAGGTAAGAATTATAAGTGACTAGGCAATAGGGATAAGTTACATCTCCTCATCCAGAGGTTCAGACACACACACACACACACACACACACACACACACACACACACACACTTAGGGAGGGAATGTTGTGTTTGTTTAATATTATTTTAGGACTATGAGAATGGACAAAAGGATTAGCCTATGGATTATGAAACAACCAAAAGGATTTGGAAAATGGGAGAGGAGAAACAGCTAGAACAGTAATTTAACTTCCTTTCTGAAGCAGGACATGAGTTCTTCTTACCTTTGTTCAGTAGAAAAGTCTCCTCTCTAAACTCTATAGGTTTATTCATAGACTGGTCACTCTTCA